>NC_080028.1:64973579-65316466 GCF_030020395.1 Manis pentadactyla | reverse complement strand
GAAGATTCAAGAGTGCTCACATAAAAGATATCAGTATTAATTTCATGTAAAATATCAGTATTTTTAAATGCCCTCAAGTGAACAAAATTAAGGAATTCAAATAAGTTCAAATGATCTCTTCTATTAATGTGAATTACAGATGCCATGAAATTGTTAGTGTAATAAGCAAAGTACTATCCCTGATAGTCTTCTATAGATACACTGAAATTATTAAGGTTTCCTTTCAAAAGTCATATGTGTAGTACTCTTTGACTTTGTTGACTTTTAGATATTTAATTTACAAAAGGCGAATTAATTATAAGCCTGATCATTGCTGTAGGACAAGGGTAAGACCTTTTGAGAAAACTTCAATTCCCTCCTCAGGAAAGTCAGAAGGATACTAATTTAAAGTTAATTATTTTTTTCTCAATTACAATTCTGAAGGAAAAATAAATATGAAAGATATAGATATCTACATCATATATATATACACACCCATTATAGTAAGTTTTCAGCTTAAAGGGCATGCTTACTTCTCAGTTTTATCCTGCATGCTTTTTTATATAAAAATACTTTTCTTTGGGGGGATTATTTTTAAACAGTACATAATGGTTGAGTGAATATGTTACTGTCTTCTTATATACTTAATCTAATTAAATGTTTGCAAACTTATGCCCCATATTCCAGAAAAAAACGGATCTATGAAATGTATCAATTTGGCAGGTGCAGTAGATGCTCTGTCACAACCACCCATTCAGAACCCAGGCCCTCACTCAGTCCTGCAGCTACCAGGTGTGTGTTAGTCAGTAAGCTAATGTGCTCACTCAGTTCACAACTTGCTGCTTTCCAGGAATTAGCCTGTCTTGAAGGGAGCTGCCCTGCCCAACACCATGCCCCTGCCCTGAGAGTAGCCTGACCTCAGTGACTATTCTATATTGGGGTACTAGAGCCCAGCCCCCTTGTCCTGATGGAGAACAGTTCTAAATCCCCATCCCTGCTCCTGAGTCCCTCACAGGATTAGCCACGGTTTCTGTAGAAACTGTGTCATGCAAGGGTATCCCAGTCTACCTTTCCCTCTTCCAGGGCAGCTCCCCTCACTCCATCACAGTTCTGCTCCAGGGGGACCTCCCCAGGAACTGACCCACAAGCCACTCTCATTGTCAGTGTCTGTTCCTGGGCAAACTGACTTCGGACATAGGGACAGTTGTGCAGGTTGCTCTAACCATGGTGTTAATGTCAATGCTCATTATCCCCAGGCAATGCCAAACAATATTCAATTATAAAGGTAAGAGCTGTACTCATAGATAAATCATATTTTATGATAATTTGTACCTTAAGTATTACCAAGGTGATAATAAGTGTGAACTTGTAAATAAGGTCATAACTAATTTATCATTTAATACGTTAGATGATAGTCATCAACTATTGCCTGTATGCCACATGATTATACAGTATCTTCATTCATTGCTCCTTACAAAATTCTAGTGATGGTAATACTAGAGCTTTGAGCTAAGTTATTTACTCAACACAATTTAACAGGCCCAACATTCAAACCAAGGTCTGTCTTATCCTACAATCATCTTATACTGTGATTTTATGCCCTGAGGGGTGAGAACAAATCAGTAGGGACATATTGGTACCACTTCTGGAGTGTGGGAGAAGAAATAGCAGATATGAAAAATGGATGCAGCTGTACTGGAAGAGCGGGATCCATGAGGAAAGCCTTCCAGAAGGAAAGTTAACGTCATTAGAATGACCCACATTAGAGGAAAGCAGTTCAGATCATAAGAAATAATTCCCAATATAGAACTCTTGGTGATTTTAGGGCCTTACCTAAGGGTTAAGAGAAATCGTGAACAATTTCCATAACTAACAAATGACCTAATGCTATTTGCAGTTGCTAAAAGTTCACTTAAACTATTTTATTTTTAAAGAGTTTCCAACTAGGAAAGAGCTACATTACTAAATAGAAAATGCTTCCTGAATTTTGGGGATGAGGTCTGAAAGAAAAGAATTGTAATGTTCTTCCAACCCAGACATACCACAAATATTTGTAAAGTATCTGTAATAACTGTCATCCTTGGTACAAGTTGTTTCTTTTCCCAACTTAGGTGTCACATTGGCATCCTTCAAAAGTTGTGAGAATTTGCTAACCCATTGCATTGTTATACTTAAAACAGTAGTAAGGGGGAAAAGATATCTTTTCCATGTAATTAATAAAAATTCAACTTCTTCATGAGCTATTTTTGGAGCGGTTTTCATAGAAACAGAATGAGGGAAAATGCTGAACAAGGTTGTAGGGGGAGGTTGTCCTGTGAGGTTTCTCTGCATTTGTGTTAACTAATCAAGTATGCAGAAAATGCCCTGCTCTCTATTATGTTGTTTGTTATAAAAGTGCTTTAGATTTCATTGTGATGAAAGTACTTAAAAGAAATCCTGGTTAGAAGCACAAACACTTACATATCACACTTGAGATAAACGCGAGTGTCTATAATAGCCAAAACTGGAAGGCACAAAAATATGAATCCCAGATGCTAGGAAAATACATTAATAAACAATATCTTGCCTTTATGAAATTATATAAAAATCTTTTCGATTTTTAATCTATCTTTGACATAAACCATTACTTACTCTAGGACATAATTCAAGTACAAGCTGGGGATGAAGGTATTTGTAAAGTGTGAATTCTGGGGTGAATTGATTAAAATGCAAGTATATTTATTAATGAGATAAATTTATGTTCTGGAAGCTTTGTCAAAATTATTAACTGAGCAATAGTTCAATAAGAAAATTTGTTCATAGAAAGGAGAAAGAGCCTCCCCAGAGAGGAATGTCCTGTGGATAGGATCTGGTCATTTTTATGGCACTCATTGTGTGCGACGGGATGAGGCTCTGTGAGTCTGCAGGTGTTTCAGAGGGAGGCCATTTAGGTTATATCATTAGGATTTGGTGTAAAAAGACTGAAAGTAGCTGGGAGAAAGGAGAATCTAAAAAATGATTTTTCTAGAAAGAATGTACCTAGATAATGGAGTAAAGTTTTCATAGAGGTAAGGGGATATCTTAGATTTGGATTATAAAAGGACCTGACACACCCAGCAGAATCAGAGGGAATCTTTATCACAAAAGTGAGAGATGCAGATATATGGGCAATAGGTGGGATATCTAGAATCAGAAATATAAAGTGAGACTTTTTAGCTAGCAGAGAACTGGAAATGAAAGAAGTTAGGTAGAGATTTGTCAGAAAGTGTGTGTGAAATAGGATAAGAGATTAAATGCAACACCTGTGTTCATTCATTCATTCATTCAACAAGTATTTATTTAACATCTATTATTTGTCAAGGCACTATTAGGAAGTAGGGCACAAACAAAACTCTGTACCCCAATGGAGATTGCATTCTAGTGGGAGATCAGAGGATAAAAAGTGAATATGTAAGTTAGGATACATTTTGTTGGTTCATGATTAATGCTAACAAGATAAAGCATGGCAAGTCTGTAACAAATTGTAAGGGGGAAAACTGCCCTTTTAGATTGAATGGCCAGTGAAGGTCTCACAGAGAAAGTGACGTTTGAGCAAAGTTGTGATGTAATTGAAAGAGAGAACCATGCAAAATGGGTGGTGACAGCATTCCAAACTTCCTAAGATGGGAGCACACCCAGGGAGTGTGACCAGGAAGGAATGAGCAGAGGGTAAAACTAGAATAGGAGATGTGGTTGGGGATACAGGTAGGTCACTTAGGTTCTTGCCAGTCATGATGGAGATTTTGAATTTTAACCTTTATAGAAAATTAAGGAAAATAAAATGAATTTTGTGATTCAGTACAAATCAAACCAGGTTTGACATCTATGTCTAAAGAGATACATGCCAAGCCCCAGGCGTGATCAACATTCTGTCAGTTACAAATATCCACTGCCTGTCACTCAATAAATACCTGAGTAAGAGGGCACAGTTAGTCTGTAATGACTCATTAATATGGGTCTTCATTCTCGACTGGACTTTCAGGGGAAATGATATAGTTGTTTGCCCAGATTTTAAACGCAGCTTTGCCTCTGTGTGCTGATTGTGTTGACATTCGGTAAGTACCTCAGTCCCTCCTTCTGTAAAATGAAGAACTTCACAGTACATGTCTAGTTTGGAGGATTAAAATGATACAGTATTGGAAGCAACTCCATTTCTCTCACACAGTAAATAATAATCATTATCATATTATCATTATTAAAGCATTAACAAAGCAAATGTCAGAAATGTGCATAGGTGCGAATAATATGCACCACCTTTCAATTGCTTCTCCTGCTGCTAGCACATTTTTTTTTTTATATCATGGCATGTCTCTGAAAAATAAAAAATATAAACAAACTTGGGCTGACAGTGAACTTTTGTTGATTCCATGTTCCCTTGCACTTGACAAGAGACTTGCCTGTATCTGTTAAAGATATAATTCTTGCAAGCTTCTCTTCCACACATTTATTAATTCAGACAGACTTCCTCTGGTTTTTGGCCTGCGTGTATTTTCGAGTAAACAGAGCTGCAGATGGTTATGACAAGTTCTTGTTTGTGCATATTGGAGGGCATGCTGTGTGGCAAATTGCACTCTTGTTTTTCTAGAGTAGATTTCAGTGAATTTTCTTCCTGTTTCATTTTTCCTCATGAAAGGGCATCATATGGCCCATAGTGAACAAATGTAAATCTAAAGTAGCATAGGCACAAAATAAGGTGCCAGTAAAGTAACATTTCTATTGTATCAAGCTTTAATAAGGCTTGTAATTGGTTTTGGTTGCCAAACATATGGGTCAGTGAGAATAACGTTGAAAGTAGATTAGATGCAATTCAGGCGGCTATATTAAGAACTCAGTGTGGTGAATTTTGCTGTTGTTGCAGGAGCAGTAGAGATGGTTTGTCACTGATGTCAATGTGCTCTCATTTGATCTAAATCCTTAATGTGCATTGAGAGCCAAAACAGAGGACCTACTCTCAAGTTTATAAAATTAAAATAATTCTATTGCATAAATGACATGGTAGAGAAAGATTTATTCACAACTCTATTTTTATGATACTATAGTTACAAAATTAACTATGCCATAAGTGAAATTAAAAAATAGGGAAACTCAGAAGTCTCCATAGAGTCACATAAAGGCCAAATTCTAGCACTGACTGGGTCACCAGGTAAGAATTATTACAAGGGATTTATTTTGGATTTTGCTACCAAGGAAAGATTTAAAAATTTCAGTGTCAACAATTCCTTTCCTATGTTGCTTTGTCTTCTAACACGTAATACTCGGGTAAGTTATGCCAAAGAGGACTTAAATTAGATCAGATCCAGAAAACATTGTAATCGACTCTATGGAATAACACAATGAAGATTTTATTCTTAGGGGATAATGCAGAATGCATGGAACAGGGTATCCGAATTGAAAGTAATCCCCTTCTGTAGACCCAGTTGATTTCCTTGATGCACTTTAAATACAACTTGTAAATGAAGCTCAGTAAAGTTCATGTATATAACAATTCTCAGAGAATTTTCGATAGAATAGCTACTCACATTTCACAAAAGTGCAGAGTACCAAACTGAGTACTATTATTTTCTCTCCTGGTTTAAGGAACAGAGATTGAGAAAGCAAAGCTAAAAAGAAGTTCACAGCAAAGATTAAAACTGAGAATTTCTGACTTTAATTCTGCATTCAGCCTAGTAATCTGTAGCACCATTCACTAGAGATATTGAGCAAAAGTCCATTATACATTTTACAAACTTTTATGTTTAAACCATTATAGCATCTAAAACTTGAAAAAAAATCACAAATTTATCCTGATATTTTTCTTCCACAATAAAGGTTCCAGTCCTATCAAATTTCAGGTTTATAACCGTAGCTGCTCTTGACTAATGTGAGTATAAGCACATACAGGAGGGTTTTTTTGTCAGAGTGAGAAAATTAACTATATTTCATTGTCATGTAAGTACAAGAAAAAAACCCTGCTAAATTGTGGTCAAACTCACCAAAATATCCACATTTAGGCTGAAAAGAAAAGAAGAAAATATTAACTCAAAAGAATTTTTTTGATAAAGATATAAGCTTATAGCTACTGAGTAAGATATTCAAGCTCTAACTCACTTTCAACTTTAAATTCAATTTCATTATCACAAATGTTGATACCATAGAATAACACTTTTTATTGAACTTAGAAATGACAAAAATAAAATGGAAAATAATAAATAACTAATTAGCAAAATCTAATCTAAAACAATCTAAACAAATAATCCAAAGCAAATCTAAAAACAAATAGCTAATTTAGAAATTTGAGCTAACATGAAGTTTTACAAAATAGTATGTAATAAGTTTCAAGAAAGGTCATGGAACTGGCGCAAGGTCTGAATTTATGGAATAAAGTCTTATTTTATTCTAGTAAGAATATATTAAATAATTAGATCACTAACTATAACTAATGATATAACTAATAACAGTTTTCATTCAGTAACTAAAAAATCTTATATACCAGACAGTGATTACAAAAAATTGGAAAGATACAAAAAGTATCTCTAAAGTATAGACCATTTACTCCAGTTGGAACTTTGCTGAGCAGCAGTACTGGGAATATGGGTTAAAAATGAAAACTATATTCTAAAAATTAAATAAGTACTAAGTATTGTATTCAGGGATTCACAAACAGTGTAATTGAAAAGGACTTCAGAGAAAGTCATGTTCACTATTTCTCAATACAGTGTTCTTGGCATTTTGTCCAGGACATTATTATAGTCCCTTTTTCATAGGTTAAGAAACCAAAGCACTGTAGAGGGAGCCAAGATGGCAGCGTGAGTAGAGCAGCAGAAATCTCCTCCCAAAACCACATATATCTATGAAAATATAACAAAGACAACTCTTCCTAGAATAAAGACCAGAGGACACAGGACAATATCCAGACCACATCCGCACCTTAGAGAACCCAGCGCCTCGCGAAGGGGGTAAGATACAAACCCCGGCCTGGTGGGAGCCAAGCACCCCTAACCCCAGCTCCCAGTGGGAAAATAGGCAGAGCGGGAGGGAGAGGGAGCCCAGGACTGCCGAACACCCAGCCCCAGCCATCCGGGCCAGAGCGCAGACACAGTGCGTGCGCCGGGGGCCCTGCATACTAGGGAAACAGGGCAGCAAGAACAGTGAGTGGGCACCGGAGGCCTGGCGCTGGAGGACACCAGAAGAGCGAGAGACCATTTTTTTATTTATTTTTTTGCTGTTTTGTTTTGGCGAGTGCTTTTTGGAAGTCTTAAAGGGATAGGGACCCCAATAGAAGGGAAACAGGGCAGCAAGACCGGTGAGCAGATGCCTGAGGCTGGGGCTGGAGAATAAAGAAAAACGAGCGGCCACTTTTTTTTTTTTTTAATAAAAAAATTTTTTTTTTTTTTTTGTGGTTGTTGTTTTGTCTTCATGGGTGCTTTTTGGAAGTCTTAAATGGGCAAGGCAGGACACTTAATCGAGAGATAGGGAATCCGGGGATCTCTGGGCACACTAACCCCTGGGCTGCAGGGAGCAGGGAGGCCACTTACGGAGATAAATAGCCTCCCAGCTGCTCGCCCTCCAACGCGACTCCACCACTTTGGAGCAACTGCCCGAGCCAGGCCACGCCCACAGCAACAGCGGAGATTAACTCCATAGCAGCCGGGCAGGAAGCAGAAGCCCTGTCTGCACGCAGCTGCCCAGCACAAGCCACTAGAGGTCGCTGTTCTCCCAGGAGAGGAGGGCCACAAACCAACAAGAAGGGAAGTTCTTCCAGCCATCAATCGTCCCAGCTCTGCAGACTATTCCTATCACCATGAAAAGGCAAAGCTACAGGCAGACAAAGATCACAGAGACAACACCAGAGAAGGAGACAGACCTTACCAGTCTTCCTGAAAAAGAATTCAAAATAAGAATCATAAACATGATGACAGAGATGCAGAGAAATACGCAAGAGAAATGGGATGAAGTCCGGAGGGAGATCACAGATGCCAGAAAGGAGATTACAGAAATGAAACAAACTTTGCAAGGGTTTATAAGCAGAATGGACAGGATGCAAGAGGCCATTGATGGAATTGAAATCAGAGAACAGGAACACATAGAAGCTGACATAGAGAGAGATAAAAGGATCTGCAGGAATGAAACAATATTAAGAGAACTGTGTGACCAATCCAAAAGGAACAATATCCGTATTATAGGGGTACAAGAAGAAGAAGAGAAAGGAATAGGGATGGAAAGTATCTTGGAAGAAATAATTGCTGAAAACTTCCCCAAACTGGGGGAGGAAATAATTGAACAGACCACGGAAATACACAGAATCCCCAACAGAAAGGATCCAAGGAGGACAACACCAAGACACATAATGATTAAAATGGCAAAGATCAAGGACAAGGAAAGAGTTTTAAAGGCAGCTAGAGAGAAAAAGGTCACCTATAAAGGAAAACCCATCAGGCTAACATCAGATTTCTCAACAGAAACCCTACAGGCCAGAAAAGAATGGCATGATATATTTAATACAATGAAATAGAAGGGCCTTGAACCAAGGATACTGTATCCAGCACGACTATCATTCAAATATGACGGTGGGATTAAACAATTCCCAGACAAAGAAAAGCTGAGGGAATTTGCTTTCCACAAACCACCTCTACAGAACATCTTACAGGGACTACTCTAGATGGGAGCACTCCTAGAAACAGCACAGCACAAAACACCCAACATATGAAGATTCGAGGAGGAGTAATAAGAAGGGAGAGAAGAAAAGAATCTCCAGACAGTGTATATAACAGCTCAATAAGCGAGCTAAGTTAGGCAGTAAGATACTACAGAGGCTAACCTTGAACATTTGATAACCACGAATTTAAAGCCTGCAATGTCAATAAGTACATATTTTTCAATAGTCACCCTAAATGTTAATGGGATGAATGCACCAATCAAAAGACACAGAGTAATAGAATGGATAAAAAAGCAAGACCCATCTATATGCTGCTTACAAGAAACTCACCTCAAACCCAAAGACATGTACAGAGTAAAAGTCAAGGGATGGAAAAACATATTTCAAGCAAACAACAGCGAGAAGAAAGCAGGGGTTGCAGTACTAATATCAGACAAAATAGACTTCAAAACAAAGAAAGTAACAAGAGATAAAGAAGGACACTACATATGATAAAGGGCTCAGTCAAACAAGAGGATATAACCAATCTAAATATATATGCACCCAACACAGGAGGACCAGCATATGTGAAACAAATACTAACAGAACTAAAGGGGGAAATAGACTGCAATGCATTCATTCTAGGAGACATCAACACACCACTCACCCCAAAGGATAGATCCACTGGGCAGAAAATAAGTAAGGACACGGAAGCACTGAACAACACAGTAGAGCAGATGGACCTAATAGACATCTATAGAATTCTACATCCAAAAGCAACAGGATATACATTCTTCTACAGTGCACATGGAACATTCTCCAGAATAGACAACATAGTAGGCCACGAAAAGAGCCTAAGAAAATTCCAAAAGACTGAAATCCTACCAACCAACTTTTCAGACCACAATGGCATAAAACTAGAAATAAACTGTACAAAGAAAGCAAAGATGCTCAGAAACACATGGCGGCTTAACAACACGCTCCTAAATAATCAATGGATCAATGACCAAATCAAAATGGATATCCAGCAGTATATGGAAACAAATGACAACAACAACACTAAACCTCAACTTCTGTGGGACACAGCAAAAGCAGTCTTAACAGGAAAGTATATAGCAATCCAAGCATATTTAAAAAAGGAAGAACAATCCCAAATGAATGGTCTAATGTCACAATTATCGAAATTGGTTAAAGAAGAACAAATGAAGCCTAAGGTCAGAAGAAGGAGGGACATAATAAAGATCAGAGAAGAAATAAATAAAATTGAGACGAATAAAACAATTGCAAAAATCAATGAAACCAAGAGCTGGTTCTTTGAGAAAATAAACAAAATAGATAAGCCTCCAGCCAGACTTATTAAGAAGAAAAGGGAGTCAACACAAATCAACAGTATCAGAAAAGAGAAAGGAAAAATCATGACGGACCCCAGAAAAACACAAAGAATTATTAGAGAATACTATGAAAACCTATATGCTAACAACCTGGGAAACCTAGGAGAAATGGACAACTTCCTAGAAAAATACCAAGAGTGACCCAGAAAAAACATAAAATCTAAACATACCAATTACCAGCAATGAAATTGAAGCAGTAATCAAAAAACTACCAAAGAACAAAACCCCCGGGCCAGATGGATTTACCTTGGAATTTTATCAGACATAAAGGGAAGATATAATACCCATTCTCCTTAAAGTTTTCCAAAAAATAGAGGAGGTGGGGATACTCCCAAACTCATTCTATGAAGCTAACATCACCCTAATATCAAAACCAGGCAAAGACCCCACCAAAAAAGAAAACTACAGACCAACATCCCTGATGAGCGTAAATGCAAAAATACTCAACAAAATATTAGCAAACCGAATTCAAAAATACATCAAAAGGATCATACACCATGACCAAGTGGGATTCATCCCAGGAAGGCAAGGATGGTACAACATTCGAAAGTCCATCAACATCATCCACCACATCAACAAAAAGAAAGACAGAAACCACATGATCATCTCCATAGATGCTGTAAAAGCATTCGACAAAATTAAACATCCATTCATGATAAAAACTCTCAGCAAAATGGGAATAGAAGGCAAGTACCTCAACATAATAAATGCCACCTATGATAAACCCACAGCCAATATTATATTGAACAGTGAGAAGCTGAAAGCTTTTCCTCTGAGATCGGGAACTAGACAGGGATGCCCACTCTCCACACTGTTATTTAACATAGTACTGGAGGTCCTAGCCACAGCAATCAGACAAAACAAAAAAATACAAGGAATCCAGATTGGTAAAGAAGAAGTTTAACTGTCACTATTTGCAGATGACATGATACTGTACATAAAAATCCCTAAAGACTCCACCCAAAAACTACTAGAACTGATATTGGAATACAGCAAAGTTGAAGGATACAAAATAAATACACAGAAATCTGTGGCTTTCCTATACACTAACAATGAACCAACAGAAAGAGAAATCAGGAAAACAACTCCATTCAAAATTGCATCAAAAAAAATAAAATACCTAGGAATAAAGCTAACCAAAGAAGTGAAAGACTTATACTCTGAAAACTACAAGTCACTCTTAAGAGAAATTAAAGGGGACACTAACAGATGAAAACGCATCCCATGCTCATGACTTGGAAGAATTAATATCGTCAAAATGGCCATCCTGCCCAAAGCAAAATACAGATTTGATGCAATCCCAACGAAACTACCAGCAACATTCTTCAATGAACTGGAACAAATAATTCAAAAATTCATATGGAAACACCAAAGACCCCGAATAGCTAAAGGAATCCTGAGAAAGAAGAATAAAGTAGGGGGGATCTCACTCCCCAACTTCAAGCTCTATTATAAAGCCATAGTAATCAAGACAATTTGGTACTGGCACAAGAACAGAGCCACAGACCAATGGAACAGAATAGAGAATCCAGACATTAACCCAGATATATATGGTCAATTAATATTTGATAAAGGAGCCATGGACATACAATGTGGAAATGACAGTCTCTTCAACAGATGGTGCTGGCAAAACTGGACAGCTACATGTAGTAGAATGAAACTGGACCATTGTCTAACCCCATATACAAAAGTAAACTCAAAATGGATCAAAGACCTGAATGTAAGTCATGAAACCATTAAACTCTTGGAAGAAAACAGAGGCAAAATCCTATTAGACATAAACATGAGTGACCTCTTCTCGAACATATCTCCCCAGGCAAGGAAAACAACAGCAAAAATGAACAACTGGGTACTATATTAAGCTGAAAACCTTCTGTACAGCAAAAGACACCATCAGTAGAACAAAAAGGAATCCTATACTATGGGAGAATACATTTGAAAATGACAGATCCGATAAAGGCTTGATGTCCAGAATATATAAAGAGCTCACACACCTCAACAAACAAAAAACAAATAACCCAATTAAAAAAAGGGCAGCAGAACTGAACAGATGGTTCTCCAAAAAGAAATACAGATGGCCAACAGACACATGAAAAGATGCTCCACATCGCTAATTATCAGAGAAATGCAAATTAAAACTACAGTGAGGTATCACCTCACACCAGTAAGGATGGCTGCCATCCAAAAGACAAACAACAACAAACGTTGGCAAGGCCGTGGAGAAAGGGGAACCCTTCTACACTGCTGGTTGGAATGTAAATTAGTTCAACCATTGTGGAAAGCAGTTTGGAGGTACATCAAAATGCTCAAAACAGACTTACCATTTGACCCAGGAATTGCACTCCTAGGAATTTACCCTAAGAACGCAGCAATCAAGTATTAGAAAGACCAATGTACCCCTATGTTTATAGCAGCACTATTTACAATAGCCAAGAATTGGAAGCAAACTAAATGTCCATCGATAGATGAATGGATAAAGAAGAAGTGGTACATATACAAATGGAATACTACTCAGCCATAAGAAAAGGGAAAATCCTACCATTTACAGCAACATGGATGGAGTTGGAGGGTATTATGCTCACTGAAACAAGCCAAGCGGTGAAAGAGAAATATCAAATGATTTCACTCATCTGTGGAATATAAGAACAAAGGAAAAACTGAAGGAACAAAACAGCAGCAGAATCACAGAACTCAAGAATGGACTAACAGGTACCAAAGGGAAAGGGACTGGAGAGGATGGTTGGGTAGGGAGGGATAAGGGAGGGGGGAAATAAAGGGGGGTATTAAGATTAGCATGCATGGGGGGGTGGGAGAAAGGGGAGGGCTGTACAACACAGAGAAGGCAAGTAGTGATTCTACAACGTTTTGTTATGCTGATGTACAGTGACTGTAAAGGGTTTTATAAGGGGGACGTGGTATAGGAGAGAGCCTAGTAAACATAATATTTGTCATGTAAGTGTAGATTAGTGATACAAAATAAAAAAGGCAGTTTCTGTGTGGTAACCTCCAATGAGTCCTTCACACGGGTATAAAGGGCATATAAAAGTGTAGGCAAAGAGTCTGTTTGTGTTTATGCAGAGGATCAAAGCCTAATTGGGCTACCCAGAAAATCAACTAAGATACGATATGAAAAAGAACTTCCAACATCAGCACTCTCTGGAAGACTCATGCCAGAAGATGATCATCAAAAAACCCCAACAAAGATTCACGCACTGCTATAGCTGTAGATGCACTCATCCCACCAGTTCCTGGACTTGCCATGGGAATGAAGAAGGAGATATCTAAGCTGGCCTGTGCATACAGTAAAACAACAATTTTGACTGGATCTATACTGTTGGAACTCAACCAAGAATTAGGAGAAGTGAAAATTGTAGCACTCCAAAATCTTACATCTACAGACTATTTACTATTAGAAGAACATATGGGATGTGTACATTCCCCAGGAATGGGCTGTTTTAATTTGTCTGATTTCTCTCAGACTGTTCAAGTTCAGTTGGACAATATCCACCATATCATAGATAAGTTTTCACAAATGCCTAAGGTGCCTAACTGGTTTTCTTGGTTTCACTGGAGATGGCTGGTAATTATAGGTATGCTTTGGTTATGTAACTATACTCCTATTATGTTAACGTGTGTGTGCAATTTAAGTAGTATTTAAAAACCTATGCATGCTGAAGTTACTCTACAAGAAGATATGTCAAAAAATAATCAATATCCCTATGTTTTCTTCTGCCTGCTACTTCTATAGCTTTTCTTCTTCCTTCGTAATTACAACCCTTAAATAGAATTCGTGCCTCATATCAAATTTACCAAGTATCATAATTCTTCCAAGTGGTAAAGATACCTCAAGACAAATGCTGGGCATAGTAGCTACAGGGCATAAATATGCAAAGAAGTAAAAAGCTAACCATTTCAAACAGTAAGGCTTCTCTCTCACTTACCAAATTTACATTTCCCTGTATGGCCCCGGAAGATGACTGGTTAGCCAGAGACGGGTAAGATTCCTCAAGGGAGGAACAACCTAAGACAGGCACAGTCGCAGGGGGGTCATCAGGTGAGAAACTGGGGATCAACAGAGGTGAGGCTTAGAACCTCACCCCCCCTGTTCTGAGAGAAATCTTCTGCATATGTGGATGTTTTATTGCCCTTGTCTAGCTTGGATTAACACATAGTCTACAGGCACACACCTGATCATCTACATTTGCTCTCTTACAACACTAAACTATGTTTTCTACCTTTATGTTGTATCTACCTACCACTTCAGCATCTTATTAAAAATAATAAAGAGAGAAATGTGGTATCCACATATAAATCAAGTATAAAAATCAAATGTGTATTCATATTTGAACTGACTGTTTATAGTTCATAATGCATGAGCAAAACCAAAAGTTTCTGTGATGACTGCCCTTGTACTGTTCACCATGTAACTTACTCACTATGTAAGAATTTGTTCTCCATGTAAGAACTTGTTCGTTATGCTTCAGAAGATTGGAGACTGATGAAAATTAGGTTTGGAGTGGATTAATGATTGTGCATTGAGCATTGACTCCCCTATACAGAATTTTATTGTTGTTAACAACCATATGATCAATAAATATGAGAGATGCCCTCACAAAAAACAAACAAACAAAAAAAAAGTACACACTTCCAGTTGTAAAATAAATAAGTAAGCGGGATGTAATGTATAGCATAAGGAATATAGTCAAAATATTGTAACAACTTGTTATTATGATAGCAGGTACCTAGAATTATCATGTATATAAATGTTGAATCACTGTGTTGTACACCTGAAACTAATGTAATGTAATACTGTGTGTTAACTACCCTTCAATAAAAAATAATTATCTAAAAAAAGAAAGAAACCATAGCACTGTAAAGCTAAAAGAAATTGACAGCAAATACGGAATCATTTATTGGGCAGACCATTTTTAACATAACAATGTTTAGGAGCCCGGTTCCTCTAAATAAACGCCAGTAGTGTTCCACTAGCCATAGAAAACAACAACGAAGAACAAAACTAAGATTACTGCTCTTGGTCCAAATGCCCCTATAGGACAAACCTCTCCTAAGTTGAAACTTGTTGAAGCTGACCTAAATTCTTTCTTCCACAGATAAAAAAACAAAAGTCTGGAAAACTTACCTTTTCTAAGCTATTTTAATTCCACCCCCAGAAGATTTGATTACACCGTTTTGTTCATATACTACATAGGTTAATTATATTTAAGTTTTTGTTGTTTTTTTTCAAATTCTGAGTTATCAGGCTTAGGATCAATCAGCCATTACTCTTTTTTTTTTTTTTTCAAATGTCCGGAGTATAAGAAATGAATAATAAACTAAAATAAGGTTGACCGAGAAAGAGAATTCTCTATACATTATTATTATTTTAAGATTTCATGTCTTAAACAGAATATAGAACAATAAACTATACACTTGAATCTATTTTTTAAGATGCAAGTCATTATACTAGATATCTTAAAAGGTAGAAAATTACTAGCAGTTACGTATTAAAATTCATTGGCATATTTTTAAATTCACAGTGTGTTTCAAATCCTCTGTGAAAATAAATGAACTAGCATTGAATTAACTTTTAAAAAATCTAGTATTGATTTATACACAGAATTCAGAGTACTTTTAATTATCCTTCTTTTTTCATATCTTATTTCCTGGATTCTAGACTCCAGGTTTCCAAAATTTGGAAAACTTGACTCTGACCAACAGATTCAAACCCTTTGAAATTTCAGGACCTGGACTTGGTATCAGGGTCATAGATTACAATTTAATTTTTTAAAAATTATTCTAGCAAAACATCATCATCATCTTTGCATGATTCTCCAATTTATTTCAAGAATCAAACTACATGTATATTTTTCCTTTTCTTGAGATCCAGTCCCCACATATTGTCCTCTTCATTTCTTCTCTGTACACACATACAGAACGGTATATGCTACATTCCATAGAACTAATAGATGAGGCTCTCCTATTAAGAGAACTCCCTGCCCATGTCATCTGCCTGCCTTACAGATTTCTGAATATTACACATTTCTCTCTCTCCCTGGATCTAAGCAGTTGTTAAGATACATACCTTACTTGATGTTGAATCACTCTTTTCCTTCCTTAGAATACTTTGTTGCCATAATGTTCAGATACTACTTCCTGCTGCATTCTGCTAGCTGCCCCTGGCTTTCTCCTAATACCAATAGCTGAACCCTTTTTGTATAGTATCAGTTCCATCTTCTCTGAGCTTACTATTAATTCTGCTGTGACAAAGTTGCCTCTACGTATGTATCTTTTTGAATTTATTCAACTCTTAAATTCACTGACCCTCTTGGATATGTAGCTTAATGTTTTTAACCAAATGGGAAGCTTCCATACATTGTGTCTTCTCTTATATCTTCCTTATTTCTCTCTTTTCTAGCTATGGCACTTCCATTATGCATGCATCGGTGTGCTTGATGGTGTTACACAGGTCTCTGAAGCTCTGTTCAATCTTCTTCATTCTTTTCCTTCCTTTCCCTCAGATGGACTAATCTCAGTTAACATACCTTCAAGTTCACTCATTCTTTCTTCTACCTGTTCAAATCTACTGCTGAAACCTGACACATTTTGGTAATTCTCACAATATTTCTAACTTTTCATTATTTGTTATGGTGATCTATAATCAGAGCTCTTTGATGTTACTATTGTAATTGCTATGAAGTATCATGAGCTGTGCCTGTATAGGATGGCAAACTTAATTGATAAATAGTATACGTGTCCTGACTGCTCCACCAATTTATCAGGCCTCCTCAAGGCCTCCCTATTCTCTGAGACACAACAGTGATGAGATTAGGCTAATTAACTCTATAATGGCCTTTAATTGTTCAAATGAAAGGAAGAGTCACATGTTTCTCAAAGGTGGCTACACTAAACAACAGATTTTCAATGTAGATGGAACAGCCTTCTATTGGAAGAAGATGCCATCTAGGGTTTTCATAGATAGAAAGGAAAAGTCAATGCCTGGCTTCAAAGTTTCCAGGACAGGTTGACTCTCTTATTAAGGGCTAATGCAACTGGTGACTTTAAGTTAAAGCCAATATTCATTTACCATTCTAAAAACCCTGGACCCTTGAGAATTGTGCTAAACCTACTCTGTGCTCTATGAGCGGATCAACGTAAACTGGATGGCAGCACACCTGTTCACAACATAGTTCACTGATTATTTTAAACCCATGGTTGAGACGTTCTGCTCAAAAAGATCTCCTTCAAAATATTACTGTTCATTGACAATGAACCTGGTCACCAAGAGCTCTGGTGGAGATGTTCAGGGAGATTAACATTTCACACCTCTTAACACAACATCTGTTCTCCAACCCTTGGACCAAGGAGTAATTTAAGCCAGAAGAAAAGATATTTATAAACACAGACACCAAGAACCAAAATGGTATACAAAGAAATAGAATAAAATAGTAATATTAAAAAGACCACCTACAGACTGTAATGGGGTACATGGGGGGGACTTGATAATGGGAGGAGTCTAGTAATCATAATGTTGTTCAAGTAATTGTACATTAATGATATCAAAATAAAAAAATTTTTAAAAATAACCACCTACATGGTTTCTCATGGAATTAATTATAATCAACGTCTCAATAATAAAGTATATATTAAAAAATACACCAACCCCTTAATGTAAGCTAAAAAAGCATTTGAAAATACACTTGCACCTGATTAGTTATTTAAAATTAGGAATATAATGCTGTTTATTTGACTCAAATATATATCCACTTCCTTTGACATTGTAGTTTAAAATCTTAGAAGTAATCATGAATATCTAAATTATGGAATATTTAAGTAGATTATAATACCCCTATTAGTTGGTATACACTTAGGCAATTATGTTACAGTTAAGTATGTTTATATACACATTTACAAAAAAGGGAAAATGCTAACTAATGGTTAAGAGAAAATAGGGTACAAAATTCTGTGATTGGTGTGATTACAATTTTGTAATAAAATAGGGCTAGTAAGAAAAAGACTGTCTATAAGAATAACTTACAATTGGATGATTGAATAATAGTTCTGTTCACTATTTTCAGATATTTTATATATTTTCCAAAACTTTATGTTGCTTTTACTGTGATTAGAAAATAAAATTATTTTTAGAAGACTGGTTAGCAATAACAAAAAAAAATGTGTATAGTATCTTAGATTCACTTGTGTCTACAATTGTTTTTACCCACGTAGAAGGTAATTTTATTACCTTAATATGTATTTTAGATACAAATTAGAGGAACAGATTTGCCATCATTTTCTCTTAAATTTTTACTTTCTATATGTGCAAAAAAGTTTTAAGTAAAAAAATAAAAAGATTTATCTTAGGAACATAAACATAGTCATGATGGTTTTCTACCATTATAATATCTACTTTCAGAATATCCCTGTTCTCAGTTACAGATTTTGGTTCACCCTACAAGCAGAAGTGTCTGTTGGAACAGCTGGGCACAGATGCCGTTTGCATCTGGCCTCTGAAAAAGTAATCTGCAGAGCCCAGATTTCTCAAACAGCTTGCATATGTATCAGGGTTTTAAAACCAGAAGAGTCACCAAATATAAACACTTTTTAAAATTCTATATTGTGATTTTAAAGTCACTTGATCTTTCTCCATAGAAGATCACAGAAGCCATCATAAAATGCTTTCTAATATTTAATAATTCTTACTGAATGGATCAATCTTCCTATTGAACTTAAATCCCTCATGTAATAGTAAGGATGGCCTAGTGTTTTATCCCCATAGTGAGGGTTCACTGTGTTAGCATCTTTTTAATAAAGAAATTTGGCAAGTATTATTCCATGAAAATATAGAAGAGACATGGAAGTACTTTGCATTTATGTTAGCCCATGAAGACTATAGTTATGTGTCAAAATTGTACCCTACTCCAAAAAATAATACTCAGGTTACTGAGACAAGGTCCAACTTGGAAGTGAAAATATGCATACTTAGAATTACTTTAAACATGTACATAATTATAATTATGACAAAGGTAAACTTTTCTATATACAATGATGGTGAAATATTACATTGGATATTACCACTTAATTCTCATCAGTATACCTTCCTATGGCAGAGAAAATCATGTAAAAGTAACAAGCAAGAGTCTTTTGCAAGTCAACTTTGATTCCAGAAGAGAACTTAAATTCTGGATTCAAAAGAAGTGTTAGTGATGTCAAGGAAAATGACAGAGTAGGGAGCTTCAAGAATGGGTCCTTCCACCAAAACAAGTATTGAACTGAAAAGAACTATAAGAATCAACTTGTTCATAGCTCTGGAGTATAGGCAAATCTTGTGGCTTCCAGGATAATGCTTGATGAAGAAGCTGTCAAATTTTTAGTGTTTCCTATAGCAACTGCCATCCCCCATCATTTTCCCTATAACAGGCAACTGTAAGGTATAAGGATGGAAGCCTGCATTCCTGGCGCAACTTGGTGCCAGAATGGAAAATAAAGATCTTATCCTCTAAAAATCAGGGCTGTGTATTTCAATCTGCTAGCAAGTCACAGAGACAGCCCAGATGTTGACTATTGTTTCAATACTAACAAACTTTAGTGACTTCCTAAGGGACATCTGCAGAAGGACTTTAAAAAGACAGAATACCTTTTTTTTTTCCTTTTCTTACTCAGTTCAGGCAATCAAGATAATCTCAGATAACTGGCTGACTGCAGAGGTAATGTAACAGAGACTTTAGTAACTACAAGTGAAAAGGGATATATATTCTTTGTAAAAATAGTTTGGAAAAGTCACTAAACAAATGAATGAATGTAGCCTTTAACAAGAAATAATAGTAATCCCTGGGGAGGTGGGAGAATCTGCTTTACAGAGTTACCCTATTCCAATATTCAAAACATCTGATTATCAACAACAAAATATGTAAATCATACAAATATATGGGAAAGTATCCCAAAAGAATGAAAGAAAGATATCTAAACCATTCTTGAAGAAACCCATATTTGGACTTACTAGAGAAGACTAAATTAACTGTCATAAAGATGCTCAAAGAACTTAAGGAAAACATGGACAAAGAATTACAGGCAATCGGGAGAATGATGTATTAACAAGTGGTGAATAACAATAAAGAAAAATTTTAAAAAATAACATAGTAGAAATAGAGTTGAAATGTACAATAACCAAGTAAAAAAAATACTAGAGGGGTTCAAAAGAAGAAAGATTTGAACTGAAGAAAGAAACAGTTAACTAAAGATAGAGCAATTAATATTATCCAAAGTGAGGGGTGGAAAGAAAAAATAACTTTAAAGAAATGAACATATTCTAAGGAACCTACGAGATATCTTTATGTATGTCAACATAAGCAATATAGGATGTCCAGAAAAAGAAGATATTGCAAAAGGAGCAGAAAGATTAATAATAGCAAGAAGCATCCCAAATTAAATGTAATACATGAAATATACATTTCAAGAAACTCAACAAATTCTAAGCAAGTTAAGTTCAAAGGACTCCAAACTGAGATCCACTATAATCAAACTGTGGAAAGACAAAGAAAGACAAAGAGAATATCTTGAAAGCCTCAAGAGAAACAACTCATCATGTCTAAGAAATGCTCAATAAAATTAATAGCTGCTTTCTCATCAGAAGCCAGGTTGCCCAGAAGGCAGCAGGATAATATATTTAAAATGCTAAAAGAAAAAGAGAAAAGAAAAATGAGAAGAATTTTCTATCCAAAATTATCCTTTAGAAATGAAGAAGTTAAGATGTTCCCATATAAACAAGAGCTGAAAGGGTTCATCACTAGTAATGAGCCCTACAAGAAATGATAAAGGGATTCTATCAGGCTGAAATGAAGAAACTAGGTGGTAACTTGAAGCCATTTAAAGAAATAAAGATCACTTGTAAAGGTAGCTATGTAGGTACAATTAAAAAAAAAAACAGTCATAAATTTTTATTGTAGCTCCTCTTTTTCTCTCTTATGTGATTTAAATGCATGAAACAATAATTATAAGTCTATATTAATGGATATACAATGTACTATGGTCTTAATGTTTGTGTGGCCCCAAAATTCTTAAGTTGGAATTTTAATACCCAATGTGATGGTATTAGGAAATGGGGCCTTTGAGAGGTAAGATCTATCTAGGGGATAGAACACAGAGGAGCAGAGAATAGAATGAATGCATGCTACTGAAGCCAAATTGAAAATTGATTAAAATTAGATTGATATAAATTTACAATATTAACTGTAATCTCCATGGTGGCAGCTAAAAATATAACTCATAAGTATATACAGGAAAGGAAATGAAGAGGGAATCAAATGCTATACTAGGAAGACTCAATCAAAAACAAAAATAAGGAATGTTGGAGGAATTGAGGAACATGAAAAATTTAAAACATATGGAAAACAAATAGCAAAATGACAGAAGGAATTTTCATTATCAATAAGCACTTGAAATGTAAATGGATTAACTCTCCAATTAAAGGCAGAGATTGACAGATTGGATTAAAAAAAAAAAAACTCAACTCTAGGGTTCTTCCAAAATATTAACTTTAGGCCCCAAGATCCAAATAAGTTGAAGATGAATGGATATAAAAAAGTAGTCTATGCAAAAAACTAAACAGAAGAGAGGTGAGGTGGCTATATTAATATCAGACAAAATCTGTTTTGAATAAAGACTGTTACAAGAGACAAAGAAGGACATATATATTGATAAAAGGGTCAATTCATCAAGAAGATACAACAGTTGTTAACATATACAAAACAGACAACAGAGTCCTGAAATATATGAAGCAAACATTGAAAGAATTGATGAGGAAAATAGAAAGTTCTAAAATAATGATTCACTGTACTTTAACTTACACAGTGTTATATGTCAATTACATATCAATAAAATAAATGAATAAATAATATACTAAGTGGAAACTTTGGTATTCCACTGTAAATAATGGATAGAACTAGACAGAAGGTCAATAAGGAAATAGAAGTTTGGAACATTACAATAAACTAACTGAACCTAATAGATATATACGTAACCCTCCTCCTAACAACAGCAGAATGCACACTCTTCTCAACTGCAGATGGGATATTCTCCAAGAAAGACCATATTTAGGCCACAAAATAAACATCAGCAAATTCCAACAAGATTCAAATCATATAAAATATATTCTTTGATCATAATAGGATTATACTAGAAACTAATAACAGAAGGAAAACTAAAAAAATCACAAATATGTGAACATTAAACAATGTACTTTTAAATAACCAATGGGACAAGGAATAAATCACAAAAGAAATTAGGAAATACTTTGAAGTGAATGTAAATGACAACACAATATACCAAAATTTATGGGATTTAGCAAAAAGAGTATTCAGAGGGAACTATATAGTGGTAAGTGCCTATATTTAAAAAAAGATGATATATATCACATTAACTACCTAACATAACATATAATGGAATTAGACAAAGTAGAGCTGATCCCAAAGTTTGCAGAAGGAAGGAAATAATAAGGATTAAATGAATGAAGTAAAGGATAGAAAAATAATTGAGAAAATCAACAAAACCAAAATTTGGTTCTTTAAAATAGTAACAAGATTAATAAACCTTTAGATAGGCTAAGGAAAAAAAGAGGAAAGATATAAATATATAAAATTAGAAATGAAAGTTGGGGTATTTCTACTGACCTTACAGAAATTAAAATCATTCTAATACTATCAATTGTATTCCAACAAATTGGATGCTCTAGATGAAATGGACAAATTCCAATAAATGCACAACTTACTCAAGAAGAAATAAAAAATATCAAAGATATAACAAGTAAGGAAATTGAATCAGTAATCAAAGACCTCCCAACAAAGAAAAACCCTGGATCAGATAACTTCACTGGTCAACTCAACATTTAAACTAAAACCAACACCATTTCTATTCAAACTATTCCAAAAACATAGAGAAAGGAATACATAGTTCATTCTATGAATCCACCATTATTTTGATACTGAAGCCAGAAAAATATACCATAAGAAAACTATAGACCAATACTCTTACTAATAGACGATTTATAAAAATCCTCAACAAGTGTTTGCAATTTGAATCCCACTCTATGTTAAAAGGGTTATATGCCATGTCCAAATGGGATTTATCCCAGGAATACAAGGGTGGTTAAACAAGAAAATCAATCATAATATACCAAATTCATATAATGAAGAGAAAAAGAACATGGTTATCTCAATAGAGGCAGAGAAACAATTAAGAAATTAAACAAACTTTCATGAACCTTGAACACATTATGCTAAGTGAAAGAAGGCATACATAAAAATGATATGATGTCTATTATCTGAAATATCAAACGGGAAAGTCTGTAGAGACAAAAAGATTATGACTGCAGGGGGGAGATGGGGAGAAGACACAATGTGAGCAATCACTTAGAGTGTACAGGGTGTTCTGGGCTGATGCAGTTTTGAGACTGGAGAGAGGTGATGGTTCTGCAACATTTCAAATGTATTAAATGTTACTGAATTATACACTTCAAAATGGCTAATTGTGTGTTTTGGTTACATGAGTTTGACCTCAGTAAAAAAGACATTTCCTTTCATGTTACATATTTATGTAGTCAATATTTGTAATTATTATATTCATCAGTACACTCAATATTTCTTAATTTATTTTCTATGAAATGGGGAATAGATAGTGAGATAGGATATAAACCACCTGGAATCGGGTACCATTGTGAGGAAAAGAGTCTCTGTAAAACATAACGCTCTTTTACCAAATTGCAAAAGAAACAGAGTACTTCTTCAGAAGTGTTTTGCTTCAGTCATTAAATTAACTCATTTAGAATATAAGGTATTTTCTTGTTCTTTTGCTTGTTCGGTTTGCTCTCTAGAGCTGGAAGGCAGATCACCAAGGTTTTGCACCAGTTTAAAGCAATAATTTGAGAACTAGTGGGTAGGAGAAATGTCTTTTGAATCCAGCCCTTCTGTCCTGCCCCCATCCCTCCTTTCACGTGGTGGTCCTCATCTCATCTTTACTCCTGTGTTAGTGAAGGTGTTGGTGTGGCAAATGGAAAGGAAAAGGCCTGAAATGTCTTAGATGTGTCCTCAGAGGTATTTTTTAGTCAACTGGGCTATTTGTTTTTAGTCAGTGTTGTATTTTGAGATTTCCTATGAGATTTCCTATTGATTTAAGACTTTGGAACTACAAATCTGCTTCCAAATCTTGTGTTCTTATATTTTATAACTAATGAAAGAAAGCATAAAGATTTAAATGTGTCCTGGACATATGCTAGAGAGATAAATGGTGTGGCCCTCAGAAGAGGAGCATTATGGCATTTGTTCCAGCAACATTAGAGCTATAGTGTCCTTGAAGATTAGTCTTCTAGCATATTTTCCTACTTTCTCGATCCCATTAGGCTTTGGAAATGGATATTTGAATTGTTCAACCTTAATAATGGTTTGGAATTTTAAATATTTCTACCTAAAAATAAAACTTGATCCCATAAAGCAGTGCTTTTCTTCACAGATGGCTCCTCCTCTTCAGAGGTATTTTGGAAATTTGAAAGGTTTACTCATAATTAAATGATGGTGTCCCCATCGGCATACTGTGCATCAGGCAAAGATGCTAGACTCCTATTATTAGTGGAATAGCCCCATACATTTGGAAATTTCCCTCATCATATATGACTTGTGAATAAATCAAAAGATTCATGTATGTGAAAAGATGTGTTTGTAACTATCTGAGCATAGAACCTAAACTGTATTATACAAATGAATACAAATTATTTTTTGTGTGGTGAGAGATAAGTCTTCTAGCATATTTTCCTACTTTCTCAGAGAGAAATTACAGTGCAAATTAAGGAAAACTATACTTTATACTTTTTTGTTTGTGAAAATTAACCAAAAGTTGTTTTCCATTACCACTGAAATACCACATAATAACTGAATTACCATAATAATAACCTGTGTTTGTTTGCTTTGTAAATATATCAACTCGTGGAGAGTACACACAGGTATAAGCTTCAGATTACTTTAATATAATCTTTCAGTGGAGTAACACTCCTGAATGCACAGATTTAAATATATATTATTTTATTACACATTACTTTCCTTTTTTCTTTCACAATATAATCAGAATATTTCTTTCATAATATATAGAGTATAAATCATATGTTACAGAAAATAAGTGGGTTTGGTAGGGTTGACAATCACTGATAGCCATAGCTGAATATTAATATTTTTAACATGTCTTCCAAGTTTTTCTGTGTTCTGGTATTCATTTCTCTCTCTCTAAGTTTACAATTCTCCAAAGCTTCCCCTCCTACCGCTCTAGGTTATTGACCTTTCAGTTCCTCCACAGAACAAAGATTTTCCTGCTTGGACTAATCCTTCAGTTTATAATGGCCCTGCCTGCTTCCATTGCTCACCTCTTAGCTATATCCTTTAGCCCCAACTAAAAAAAAAAAGAAATCACTTCTTTAGAGACACTTTCCTTGCTATTTCATTAAAGCCTGTATTTTTTATGCTAGCATTTATAATATTTTAGAGTTACACATTTGTTTGAAAATTTGCATAATGCCTGCATTCTCATTAATCTGTAAGACCCATGACCACATTTGAACTGTAAAGGTGATAATTTTTGTTCATTTCTATATATACGATTTTTACAGTGCATAGGATATAGTGTAGTATACAGTAAATATTAATTAAATTAATTGTTTTCAAATGAAAAGATTGTGAATTTCAAAATAGACCCTACAATGAAATAATCAGTTTTAGGTAACCAAATATTTTTGGCATTTTTATCAACTATGTGATAATGAATGTTTTAAATACTGAGAATACAATAGTGGACAGAATAAAACAGAAATTCTGCCTTCATTCTGTTTATATTCCTGAGGGAAAGGTGAATATAAACACACGCACATATATATATATATGTGTGTGTGTATATATTCATTGTATTTATATATACAATATTATGTACTATGCTAGATAATAATCAGTGATATGAATAAAATCAAAGTAGGGAAGAAAGTTAGGAGGTGTTAGGAGTGGGGAGATTTTAGATTTGGTAACTAGAGAAGGCTTTTTAGGAAAGGTTACTTTAGTAGAGATCAGAGGAAAGGAGGACTGAAGGAAGTGAATTAATCCACAGTGGAGGATTTGAGGTAAAGAACAAAGTAGAAGTGGACAGAAAAAAAAGAAGAAAGAGAAATCCAAATTTGTTAATAAAATAAGGTAGTATGTTCAACACAAGTCTAAGAAGAAATCCAAAGGGAATTTTTTCAGATTTTTGATTCAGATGCCTAACATGATACAAGTGGATAAAATAAGGAAGAATGTGTTTATTTTTCTTATGGTACACAGACCTTTCTATTCCAAAGCCTGCTATTCTACTTCAGGCCTATACCTACTTTCCTGAACTGCTTCATTTCCACCTCCGCACAGACATCAGTTCTAAAGAATCCCACTTGTGATTATATGATTGTTTAATTCTCTGCTCCAATACTTTTTGTGTGTATTGGATTCATGCATTTGCTTTGAATCTTTTCCTGTGGTGAACTACTTTCTGTGTGATCCTGATGGAAATGGCGGTTTGGCACTTCAGCCCCCTCACTGCTGTCCTAGATGCCACAGCCTCCGTTAAGCCCTCCTTCCACTAAATGACTGGTCAGTGGTTCCATAAGCAAAGTCAAAGAGATTCAATCTTTATGGCTCACAGGAGTCATGCCTTTCATGTGGGATCCTCACAGACCACCTAACCTGACTCTGCCCTTGCCGCTTTTGATCATAGCTTTGTCAGTGAGCTATTTTGAGTCTTTTTTTTTTTTTCAAAGTGTATCCTAAAGAGTCTTCATATTATATAGAGCCTTGTAAAATTCACTGATTCCTTATTACCAGAAAATTGATTTTCTTGTTTTTTTCCCTACCTTTTCAGATTCTTATAAAGAACATTGAAATGGTACAGAAAAGGTTGGAGCAAGGGAGATGGGACTTCAGTTCCACTGTGGTCTGATTTCTCTATTGCTCCTGAAGTGGTCTCAGATGTGTATCTTTAATAATCCATGTGCTCCATAGCATATGAATATAGAGAACAAAGTGCAGCCTCTTGAGCTAGAAATTCAATTCTAGCCACAGTCTAAGTCCAAATTATTCTTATGCTCTATCTTCTACTTTTACATGTGTGTTTTAGTCAAAATGGGCTCACTGCCTCTACAGATGCCATTGCTCATACCCGACTCTGTACATTTATGTACATTGTTGAACAATGTGTACAGTACTTTCATGGAGGTTGAATTCTACTTTAGTCTAATTACATTTCTTTGTGGCCTTCCCTAACAGTTTTTACTTGAAATTATTTCTCATACCTCTCTGAATCATGCTACAAATAAAACCAGCATAGTTCACTTAGAGATTAATCCTGTACTTAGCCTTTTCACATCTAATGTTTGCTTGTCATAACTTGAAAAATCTGATTGCTTTTTAGTTTTCTACATTGTTATTAATAATTATATTGTCATTTCTCCCAAGCTGTATAATAAGCACCTTGGTGATAAGAATTATTTGTTGACATTTTAAATTCTCACAATACCTTGTGTGTAGTAAAACCCTTTCAAATAGTGTATATTCAAAAAGTGTAAACCTAGAATAAAACATAAAACACTAGAAATCATTCTATACATAATAAACTAAAAGGTTATGCCATTTATAATCCTACCTTAATTTTTTCTATTGATTGTTAAGATCACCACTATATGCATCAATGCAGTAGAAAAATATAATGCCAAACTATTGATAGTAGATTATCATGACCATCTTTTTACACAAAATATCAGATCTTCTATTTACTAGTTAACATTTAATTCCAATGGACAACCAATGATGCCATTCTCTGTTGGGAAACAAATTAGAAAGGTAAAGGATTCTTTAAATGTTTTATCTTACAAATATCAACCATTACTCTAAAACAGACACATGCCATCCTTGATTCCTGTGAAAGCTTGAGTATTCCTCCACAAACTCAAGAATTTGTTGGACAAACATACTTTTCCTTGAAATCATTCATATTTTAGGTGAAAATCATTTTCTTCCACTTATATATGCAGTAATTATATAGTCTGTCCTAGAATATTTTTTGCAGTTTTAAAATACTATGCCAAAACTAGTAATCTGACTTGCGAAGATGCAGCCTAATAAAATTATTCACAACTTTTCTTTATCATTATGGATCCTTTAACTTTTTCACAGTATAAAACTTACTAAGTTTTCCATTATCTTTATGAATCAGTAACACCAAATCTCTAAGTTTTCTCCATTCTACTTAGGAAAGCACAGATTGTAACACAATATTCGAGACAAGATCTCTTGGCTACTGAGAGAATTTGACCCTCTGCTATTAAACATAGAAGAAAAAAACTTGTGCTTTTGTTCATGGTTTTGAATTGGTAAATTTAATAAAAAATGTTATTACAGACTCATGGAGGCAGAGCCAACATGGCGGCATGAGTAGGACAGTGGGAATCTCCACCCAAAAACATATATATTTTTGAAAATACAACAAATACAACTAATCCTAAAAGAGAGACCAGAAGACACAGGACAACAGCCAGACTACATCCACATGTGCAAGAGCCCAACGCCTGGTGAAAGGGATAAGATACAACCCCCTGCCCAGCGGGACCTGATCACACCTCCCCCCAGCTCCCGGCGGGAGAAGAGTAGGCAGAGCGGGAGGGAGAGGGAGCCCAGGACTGCTAAACACCCAGCCCCAGCCACCCGCACCAGAGCACAGACACAGTGCATGCGTGGAGGGCTGTAAACTAGGGAAATAGGGCAGCAAGATCTCTGAGCAGGTACTGAAGCTGATGCCCCTGGGACAAAGAAAAGCAAGTGCTTTTTGAAAGTCTTAAAGGGACAGGGACTTAACAGCTAGATGGAAACAACACAGGCCACAGCCTAGTGGCTGGAAATTACAGGGAAAACCGGGTGCACAAACCCCCTGGGCAACAGCTCTGAGACTCCTCAAGGACGTAAACAGCCAAACAGCCTTTCCTCTACTCCACCCCCCGCCGTCCATTACCCCTCCGGGTGCTGCAAAAGCACAGAAAAAACCTAAGGCAAACCATGCCCACAGAAAAAGAAATTCCTATATTCCAGCCAGGCAAGACACAAAGAGCCAGCCTATGCGCAATTACCAATCACAAGCCACTAGGGGTCGAAGTTGTCCCAGTAAAGAAAGGCCAGTAGCAAGTGAAAAGTTTGGCCCTCCCAGCTGACAGTCAATAGCACATGTCAACATGAAAAGGCAAAAAAATATGATCCAGACAAGACGAACCCAGACAGCTTCGGCATCTGCTACATCTTCCCCTGAGAAGGAACCTGGGGAGATAGATTTAACCAGTCTTCCTGAAAAAGAATTCAAAACAAAAGTCATAACCATGCTGATGGACTTGCAGAGAAATATGCAAGAACTAAGGAAGGAGAATACAGAAATAAAACAAGCTCTGGAAGGACTTCAAAACAGAATGGATGAGATGCAAGAGACCATTAATGGACTAGAAAACAGAGAACAGGAACGCAGAGAAGCTGATGCAGAGAGAGATAAAAGGATCTCCAGGAATGAAAGAATTTTAAGAGAGCTGAGTGACCAATCGAAAAGTAACAATATCCACATTATAGGGGTACCAGAACACGAAGAGAGAGAAAAAGGGATAGAAAGTGTCTTTGAAGAAATAATTGCCAAAAATTTCCCAAACTAGGGGAAGAAATGGCCTCTCAGACCACAGAGGTACACAGAACTCCCATGACAAGGGATCCAAGGAGGGCAACACCAAGACACAAATAATTAAAATGGCAAAGATCAAAGACAAGGACAAAGTATTAAAGGCAGCCAGAGAGAAAAAAAAGGTTACCTACAAAGGAAAACCCATCAGGCTATCATCAGACTTCTCAACAGAAAACCCACAGGCCAGAAGAGAATGGCATGATATACTTAATGCAATGAAACAGAAGGGCCTCGAACCAAGACTACTGTATCCAGCACGAATATCATTTAAATATGAAGGAGGGATTAAACAATTCCCAGACAAGCAAAAGTTGAGGGAATTTCCCTCCCACAAACCACCTCTACAGGGCATCCTACAGAGACTGCTCTTGATGGGAGCACTCCTAAAAAAAGCACAGAACAAAACACCCAACATATGAAGAAGGGAGGAGGAGGAATAAGAAGGGAGAGAAAAAAAGAATCATCAGACCGCGTTTATAATAGCTCAACAAGTGAGTTAAGTTAGACAGTAAGATAGTAAAGAAGCTAACCCTGAACCTTTGGAAACCACAAACTTAAAACCTGCAATGGCATTAAGTACATACCTTTCAATAATAACCCTAAATGTAAATGGACTGAATGAAATAATCAAAAGACACAGAGTAATAGAATGGATAAAAAAGTAAGATCCACCCATATGCTGCTTACAAGAGACTCACGTCAAACCCAAAGACATGCACAGACATAAGTCAAGGGATGGCAAAAGATATTTCAGGCAAACAACAGAGAGAAGAAAGCAGGTGTTGCAATTCTGGTATCAGACAAAACAGACTTCAAAATAAAGAAAGTAACAAAAAACAAAGAAGGACATTACATAATGATAAAGGGCTCAGACCAACAAGAGGATATAACCATTATAAATATATATGCACCCAATACAGGAGCACCAACATACCTGAAACAAATACTAATAGAACTAAATGAGGAAATAGAATGCAATGCATTCATTCTAGGAGACTTCAACACACCACTCACTCCAAAGGACAGATACACCAGACAAAAAATAAGTAAGGACAGCGAGGCACTGAACAACACACTAGAGCAGATGGACCTAATAGACACCTAAAGAAATCTACATCCAAAATCAACAGGATACACATTCTTCTCAAGTGCACATGGAACATTCTCCAGAATAGACCACATACAAGGCCACAAAAAGAGCCTCAGTAAATTTCAAAAGATTGAAATCCTACCAACCAACTTTTCAAAACACAAGGAATAAAACTAGAAATAAACTGTACAAAGAAAGCAAAAAGGGCTCACAAACACATGGAGGCTTAACAACACGCTCCTAAATAATCAATGGATCAATCACCAAATCAAAATGGAGATCCAGCAATACATGGAAACAAATGACAACAACAACACAAAGCCCCAACTTCTGTGGGACACAGCAAAAGCAGTCTTAAGAGGAAAGTATATAGCAATCCAAGCATATTTAAAAAAGGAAGAACAATCCCAAATGAATGGTCTAATGTCACAATTATCGAAATTGGAAAAAGAAGAACAAATGAGGCCTAAGGTCAGCAGACTTATTAAGAGGAAAAGAGAGTCAAAACAAATCAACAGTATCAGAAATGAGAAAGGAAAAATCACGATGGACACCACAGAAATACAAAGAATTATTAGAGATACTATGAAAACCTATATGCTAACAAGCTGGGAAACCTAGGAGAAATGGAAAACTTCCTAGAAAAATACAACCTTCCAAGTCTGACCTAGAAAGAAACAGAAAATCTAAACAGACCAATTACCAGCAATGAAATTGAAGTGGTAATCAAAAAACTACCAAAGAACAAAACCACTGGGCCAAATGGATTTACCTCAGAATTTTATCAGACATACAGGGAAGACATAATACACATTCTCCTTAAAGATTTCCAAAAATAGAAGAGGAGGGGATACTCCCAAACTCATTCTATGAAGCTAACATCACCCTAATACCAAAACCAGGCAAAAACACCACCAAAAAAGAAAACTACAGACCAATATCCCTGATGAAGGTACATGCAAAAATACTCAACAAAATATTAGCAAACCGAATTCAAAAATACATCAAAAGGATCGTACACCACGACAAAGTGGGACTCATCCCAGGGATGCAAGGATGGTACAACATTCGAAAGTCCATCAACATCATCCACCACATCAACAAAAGGAAAAACAAAAACCACATGATCATCTCCATAGATGCTGAGAAAGCATTTGACAAAGTTCAACATCCATTCATGATAAAAACTCTCAGCAAAATGGGAGTAGAGGGCAAGTACCTCAACATAATAAAAGCCATCTATGATAAACCCAAAGCCAGCATTATATTGAACAGCGAGAGGCTGAAAGCATTTCCTCTCAGATCGGGAACTAGACAGGGATGCCCACTCTCCCCACTGTTATTTAACATAGTGCTGGAGGTCCTAGCCATGGCAATCAGACAAAAAAAAATACAAGGAATCCAGATTGGTAAAGAAGAAGTTAAACTGTCACCATTTGCAGATGACATGATACTGTACGTAAAAATCCCCAAAACCTCCACTCCAAAACTACTAGAACTGAAATCGGAATACAGCAAAGTTGCAGGATACAAAATCAACACACAGAAATCTGTGGCTTTCCTATACACTAACAATGAACCAACAGAAAGAGAAATCAGGAAAACAACTCCATTCACAATAGCATCAAAAAAAATAAAATACCTAGGAATAAACCTAACCAAAGAAGTGAAAGATTTATGCTCTGAAAACTACAAGTCACTCTTAAGAGAAATTAAAGGGGACACTAACAGATGGAAACGCATCCCATGCTCATGACTTGGAAGAATTAATATCGTCAAAATGGCCATCCTGCCCAAAGCAATATACAGATTTGATGCAATCCCAATGAAACTACCAGCAACATTCTTCAATGAACTGGAACAAATAATTCAAAAATTCATATGGAAACACCAAAGACCCCGAATAGCTAAAGGAATCCTGAGAAAGAAGAATAAAGTAGGGGGGATCTCACTCCCCAACTTCAAGCTATACTATAAAGCCATAGTAATCAAGACAATTTGGTACTGGCACAAGAACAGAGCCACAGACCAATGGAACAGACTAGAGAATCCAGACATTAACCCAGACATATATGGTCAATTAATATCTGATAAAGGAGCCATGGACATACAATGGCAAAATTGCAGTCTCTTCAACAGACGGTGCTGGCAAAACTGGACAGCTACATGTAGGAGAATGAAACTGGACCATTGTCTAACCCCATATACAAAAGTAAACTCAAAATGGATCAAAGACCTGAATGTAAGTCAAGAAACAATTAAACTCTTGGAAAAAAAACATAGGCAAAACCTCTTAGACATAAACATGAGTGACCTCTTCTTGAACATATCACCCCGGGCAAGGAAAACAACAGCAAAAATGAACAAGTGGGACTATATTAAGCTGAAAAGCTTCTGTAGATCAGAAGACACCATCAATAGAACAAAAAGGAACCCTACAGTATGGGAGAATATATTTGAAAATGACAGATCCGATAAAGGCTTGAAGTCCAGAATATATAAAGAGCTCACATGCCTCAACAAACAAAAAACAAATAACCCAATTAAAAAATGGGCAAAGGAACTGAACAGACGGTTCTCCAAAAAAGAAATACAGATGGCCAACAGACACATGAAAAGATGCTCCACATCGCTAATTATCAGAGAAATGCAAATTAAAACTACAATGAGGTATCACCTTACACCAGTAAGGATGGCTGCCATCCAAAAGACAAACAACAACAAATGTTGGCGAGGCTGTGGAGAAAGGGGAACCCTCCTACACTGCTGGTGGGAATGTAAGTTAGTTCAACCATTGTGGAAAGCAGTATGGAGGTACATCAAAATGCTCAAAACAGACATACCATTTGACCCAGGAATTGCACTCCTAGGAATTTACCCTAAGAACGCAGCAATCAAGTATGAGAAAGACCAATGTACCCCTATGTTTATAGCAGCACTATTTACAATAGCCAAGAATTGGAAGCAACCTAAATGTCCATCGATAGATGAATGGATAAAGATGTTGGACATATACACAATGGAATACTACTCGGCCATAAGAAAAGGGCAAATCCAACCATTTGCAGCAACATGGAAGGAGCTGGAGGGTATTATGCTCAGTGAAGCAAGCCAAGCGGAGAAAGAGAAATACCAAATGATCTCACTCATCTGTGGAGTATAAGAACAAAGGAAAAACTGAAGGAACAAAACAGCAGCAGAATCACAGAACTCAAGAATGGACTAACAGGTACCAAAGGGAAAGGGACTGGGAGGATGGGTGTGTAGGGAGGGATAAGGGAGGGGGGAAATGAAGGGGGGTATTAAGATTAGCATGCATGGGGGGGTGGGAGAAAGGGGAGGGCTGTACAACACAGAGAAGACAAGTAGTGATCCTACAACATTTAGCTATGCTGATGGACAGTGACTGTAAAGGGGTTTATAGCAGTGACCTAGTATAGGGGAGAGCCTAGTATACATAATATTTGTCATGTAAGTATAGATTAATGATAACAAAACAAAACAAAAAAACAAGTAGTTCCTGTGTGGTGACCTCCAATGAGTTCTACACAAGGGTATAAAGGGCATATAAAAGTGTAGGCAAAGGGTCTGTTTGTGTTTATACAGAGGATCAAAGCCTAATTTGGCTACCCCGAAAATGAACTAAGATACGATATGAAGAACTTCCAACATCAGCACTCTCTGGAAGACTCATGCCAGAAGATGATCATCAAAATCCCCAAGAAAGATCCACGCACTGCTACAGGTGTAGATGCACTCATCCCACCAGCTCCTGGACTTGCCATGGGAATGAGGAAGGAGATATCTAAGCTGGCCTGTGCATACAATAAAACAACAAATTTGACTGGATCTATACTGTTGGAACTCAAGCAAGAATTAGGCGAAGTACAAATTGTAGCGCTCCAAAATCTTACAACTACAGACTATTTACTGTTAAAAGAACATATGGGATGTGAACAGTCCCCAGGAATGGGTTGTTTTAATTTGTCTGATTTCTCTCAGACTGGTCAAGTTCAGTTGGACAATATCCACCATATCATAGATAAGTTTTCACAAATGCCTAAGGTGCCTAACTGGTTTTCTTGGTTTCACTGGAGATGGCTGGTAATTACAGGTATGCTTTGGTTATGTAACTGTACTCCTATTATGTTAACTTGTGTGCACAATTTAATTAGTAGTTTAAAACCTATACATGCTGAAGTTACTCTACAAGAAGATATGTCAAAGAAATAATGAATCTTCCCGTGTTTTCTTCCGCCTGCTACTTCTATAGCTTTTCTTCTTCCTTCCTAATTATAACGCTTAATAGAATTCGTGCCACATATCGAATTTACCGAGTATCATAATTCTTCCAAGTGATAAAGACACCTCAAGACAAATGCTGGGCATAGAAGCCATAGGGCATAAATATGCAAAGAAGTAAAAAAGCTAACTTTTTCAAACCATAAGGCTTCTCTCTCACTTACCAACTTAACATTTCCCTGTATGGCCCCGGAAGATGACTGGTTAGCCAGAGACGGGTAAGATTCCTCAAGGGAGGAACAACCTAAGACAGGCACAGTCGCAGGGGGGCCATCAGGTGAGAAATTGGGGATCAACAGAGGTGAGGCTTAGAACCTCACCCCCCCCGTTCTGAGAGAAATCTTCTGCATATGTGGATGTTTTATTGCCCTTGTCTAGCTTGGATTAACACATAGTCTACAGGCACACTCCTGATCATCTACGTTTGCTCTCTTACAACACTAAACTATGTTTTCTACCTTTATCTTGTATCTACCTACCACTTCAGCATTTTATTAAAAACAATAATAATAAAGAGAGAAATGTGGTATCCACATATAAATCAAGTATAAAAATCAAATGAATATTCATATTTGAACTGACTGTTTATAGTTCATAATAAATGAGAAAAACTGATAGTTTCTGTGATGACTGCCCTTGTACTGTTCACCATGTAACTTATTCACTATGTAAGAATTTGTTCTCCATTTAAGAACTTGTTCGTTATGCTTCAGAAGATAGGAGACTGACGAAAATTAGGCTTGCAGTGGATTAATGATTGTGCATTGAGCATTGACTCCCCTATACAGAATTTTATTGTTGTTAACAACCATTTGATCAGTAAATATAAGAGATGCCCTCACAAAAAAAAAAAAAGTACACACTTCCAATTGTAAAATAAATAAGTAACCGGGATGTAATGTATAGCATAAGGAATATAGTCAAAATATTGTAACAACTTGGTATGGTGATAGCTGGTACCTAGAATTGTCATGTATATAAATGTTGAATCACTGATCACTGTGTTGTACACCTGAAACTAATGTAATACTGTGTGTCAACTACCCTTCCATAAAATATAATTATCTACAAAAAAAAAATGTTAATACAGAGTCTGGCTATCTTTAACCACAATGTCATTGCAGTATCTGAGGTTATACAAATGAGCAAAAGGCCTGAGAAGACATTTGGGAATGGTTAATAAAGTAACTAAGTGTACCTGGTTTAAGGGAAACAAATATATATATATCTAGAATAAGTGCAATGTCAGTTCTAATAGAGGACATAAATCAACAATCAAAAACTCTACTAGGAAACTAAACATTTTTGAATACTTAACTGAAAAATTTCAGATTTTCTAATTTTATGCTGGAGTAAATATACTGATACATACAGAAAGGAGGCTGTTGCGCTCGAACCTCAGAAAATAGACTGGTATTATGCCTTAAACACATCATTACACTAATAAAAATAAGAAAGTAAAAGAATAAAAGAGCTACAGTAATCTATGAAAATAACATACCTTCTATAAATATAATAGTCAATACCAATACCTCATTATGAAAGTAACTGTCTTCTTGGAACATAACACAATTTTATAATTTTATTGATAATTTCAAAATCTATAGTCACCTAAATCATCCAATTTATTCTATATTTTATGTAAATAGATATAATTCAAATATAAACATTAAAATTTAAATCAATGCCAAAACAAGCAAACATGGGGAGCTGTAACCCTCTAGATCCTCACTGACAAAAAACAATGTGTTTTCATTGGCATTTTATTTATTTCAAGTCAATAATCCGTCTGTTACCCAAAGTTTTAAGATTATACTGAAACACAAGATCCTTTGAAGTCCTGTAGAAGTAGATGAAGAAGTCAACATCTGAAGCAGAAATTCCATTTATAATCATGCCAAAAAATTGCAGCCATCCCTAGCTCTCAAATATTTGTTATTTTAGCATTAGATCATGGGTAATGGCATCATTTATGTACAGATCAGCTGCTACAGTTCAGATAGGACAGTCACAAAGGAGAATGTCATGGGTCAGCTATTCTTCTTTAAGAAAAGAGAAAAATGATAGCCCAAAGTGTCTTTGGTCATTACAATTTCATGTTTCTGAACCTTTTGATCACAAGTCACAATATTTGAAAAAATAATAAGCACAGGACAGTTTTAAACATCTCATCATAGTCTTCAAATGTCTATACTTTTGCCCCTTTTTCTTCACTTATTAACATTGAGATCCTGAATAACCTCCTTTTTCATCAGTCCAGATTACATACCCTGCTCTTCATCTAAGTGAAGCTATTTCATTCTTTTCAATCTATAAACATCCTTATTTCTTCTATCTTTATCTATTGGCATAAAACTATTTAAAAATGATTTCAATATTAAAGTGTTGAAAAGGAGCTCATCATTCACTGTGTCTACTATTACTGTTCACATAACACCATCTAGCTTTCTAAGAAACAATTCTTCACTAAATCCCACCTTCAACTCTATAGAATTCCTAACATGTGCCACCATATGTTTTTCTCAGCTAAGCCTCATTTTCTGTTGAAAACAAAAGAAAAATGAGAAATGTTTTTATATACGACAAATAAGTGAAATCATATGGTATTTGTCTTTCTCTGCCTGGCCTATTTCACTTAACATAATACCCTCTAGGTTTAGAAATATATAACTTTTAAAGTATTTTCTTTTAATACATTCCCACAGTAATCCAATTACTAAGTAGAATGGAAAGTTCAAATCTCATTTTTAAAAATGACTAGCGTGTTCCATATCACTAATCATCAGAGAAATGCAAATTAAAACCACAATGAAATATCACTTCACACAAGTCAGAATGGCTACCATCCAAAAAACAAGAAATAACAAGTGTTGGCAAGGATGTTGTGAAAAGGGAACCCTCCTGCACTGTTGATGGGAATGTCAGTTGGTGTAGCCACTACGGAAAGCAGTATGGAGCTTCCACAAAAGACTAAAAATAGAAACACAATACAACCCAGTAATTCCACTTCTGAGTATATGTATGTCCAAAGAAAACAAAATCACTGATTTAAAAAGATATATGCATTCTCATGTTTATGCCACATTATTTAAAATAGCCAAGATATGGAAGCAACCAAAGTTTCCATCAGAAGATAAATAGATGAAGAAGATGTAGTACATATAGACAATGGAATATTATTCAGGCATAAAAAGAAAGGAATCTTGCCATTTTCAACAACATGGATGGACCTACAGGGTATTATGCTAAGTGAAGTAAGCCAGGCAGAAAAAATACCATATGATTTCACTTATATGTGGAATCTAAACAAAGTGAAGCAAATTAACAAAACAGAAATAAACTCACAGACACTGAGAAGGGACCAGTGGTTATTATGGAGGAGAGGTGGAGGTGGGTGGATGAAGCAGGTGAAGAGGATAAAGAGGCACAAAATCTCAATCATAATATAAATTAGCCACAGTTCTGTAACATCTTTCTATGTTGATTATAACTACATCAGTTGGGGTGAACATTTAATAATGTAGTTAACTGTCAAATCACTATGTTGTATACTTGAAACCGATATAATATTATACATCAACTATACTTTAGTAAAATGTAATAGTAATATAAATAAATAAATAAAAATGACTAATCTGATACCCAGAAGGATAAAATCACTTTCCCAAGGCTACATCAGAAGTATGGTCATAGATTACTCTTCATGGCCTCCCCATTCCTAATCCTTCTCTTTCTGTTACTAAAGCAGTAGTTGGCTTTGTCTTGTCTCTGCTTTTCTCTAGTGCCTAATCATTCTTTAAAATGGCAGTGTAAGGTAATGGTAACTATCACTTCTCTGGCAGTTTCCCTGAATTATGGTTCAGGTATCAGAACTGATTATTGTATGAATGTATATTGCTGAGGGGACAAGTTGGATTGTGTGCATAAAATTAAGGATTTAATTTTTCTTTTAATATAGAAGTAGTTCTATGCATATCTTAGTACTTGCAACACAGATTTATCACTGTTATAGAGCCTGCTTCACTGGAATAAAATAGTTTAAATGTTTCTATGATGCAGTTTTGAGGCTTACTTCTCTCTTCCACCCTATCTGCTAACCCAGCTTATAGCACACCCTATAGTACCAGCCTTACCATCACATCTTTGGATGTCTGCCTTGCTAGTGTATCAAGAATAACTTATTTTTGATCAGCTACCTGATATTTTTACTTGCTTAGAATGAAATGAAATAATTTCTTATATTGGTTTTTATTAAACTTTTTTTATTTATTGAAAGTTTCCTATGGGTCAACTTATTTATAAGAATTGGAGAGAAGGAAAACAAGCCATAAACTTCCCAGATGTCTGTTTAGCCAATACAAAATCAAAAAGGATTTCCTGTGTCTTCGTACAAAATATGTCTTCAAAAAAACATGCTGGAGTTTTGTGAAATAGTATTCAACTGCATTGCTGAGAAACAGTTACCTGAATTTTTTTAAAAAATGCTAAGTGACATATGGAAGTTCCTCAAAAAACTAAAAATAGGAGTACCATTTTACCCAGGCATTCCACTCCTCAGAATTTACCCAAAGAAAACAAGATCCCAGATTCAAAAAGACATATGCATCCCTATGTTTATCACAGCACTATTTACAATAGCCAAGATATGGAAGCAACCTAAGTGTCCATCAGTAGATGAATGGATAAAGAAGATGTGGTACATATACACAATGGAATATTATTCAGCCATAAGAAGAAAATAAATCTTACCATTTGCAACAACATGGATGGAGCTAGAGGGTATTATGCTCAGTGAAATAAGCTAGGCGGAGAAAGACAAGTACCAAATGATTTCACTCATTTGTGGAGCATAAGAACAAAGCAAAAGTGAAGGAATAAAACAGTAGCAGACTCACAGACTCCAAGAAGGAACTATGATTACCAAACAGAAGGGGATGGGGAGAGCAGGCAGGAAGGGAGGGAGAAGGAAATTGAGGGGTATTATGATTAGCACACATAATGTAAGGGGGACACAGGGAAAACAGTGTAGCACAGAGAGGACAGGTAATGACTCTACAGTATCTTACTATGCTGATGGACAGTAACCGTCTTGGGGTGTTGGGAGAGGATTTGATAATATGGGTGAATGTAGTGACATCAATGTTGCTCATGTGAAACCTTCATAAGAGTGTATATCAATGATACCATAATAAAAAAATATGCAAAGTTACAAGGTCTAAATCTACCCAAAACTTGGTAGAATATACTTTTACAGATGCCTCTCACCTTTCCATATTAGAATACACAGTGGTTGTATAGAATCCCTGGAATAATATTGAGACAAATGTATTTACATAATTGATGTGCACAAACGAGAAAATATTGTCAGAGAGACTACACAAGATAATTTTATAGATATAGATAGATATAACGGCATAAAGAGAGTAAGAAAGGGTAATTAATTAGCTTCCTGTATAATATTTTAAAGAAAATATGATTAAGGATCTTTTTCAAGGAAAACAGTAAAGGAATTGTTATAGTTTGCTGTAAGCAGACACAAAGGAGTCGAGGGAAAAAGCAAACACAAATAATGATCAGTAATCCAAGAAACAAAAATAGAGCCTAGACACGTGATACAAGTTAAAAAAATTTTTAGTGTTTCACTTTGGTCACTTGAAGATGAATAGTTGTCCCAAACAAAATGATCTAAATCAATAACACATGTATTGTTACTGTGTTATTGTAGAACATAACCATATATAAAGCTAAAATCAACTATTCACATTATGACGGAAAGAGCCAGGATCACGTAAAGAAAAGAACTGACCAAATCTAATTGTGATCACCTAGTTAAGAATTTACTGTGTTGACATAAGCAAAGGTTGAATGAGATACTAGGAAAATAACTGTATTAGACAGAAAGGAGTATTAGACTTTCTATTTAGATGAGTAGAGATTCAATTATGCCAAGATGTGTATTTTTAGAAAAATCAATTAATTCTTCTAAGACAAAGTCACCCAAATCATAACGTGACAACAACAAATATATACAAAGAAGCTATCATACCAAGTAACATATATGTGGGTCCCTCCTAATCTATAAACTTGGCAATGTAAAGCATCTGAATGCTTATCAGAAAAAAGGCAATTCTGTGATAGAAAAGTACAGATGCCAGTCTTGGCCATTACATATATTTTGTGGGATGGAGGCACTAAATTCAGATTTGTACCTGATATTGTACTGCAGAGGAATTGGGTTAGACTAGGAATCAGGTATTACTTGTGCTCCTGCTCTTCTGGCCTAAAGCCTTAGACAACTTGGAAGGGTAACTTCCAGGTTCTCTGTATGTTAACAATTCAGTGGCAAGACATCCTATAAAGCTGAATCCAGGGGAGAGAGTTTTTCCCAAAGGCTGAGAATGTCCTTGCCCTTAACTTCTACCCTCACCTGCTTTCCTCTAGGCTTCATGCAAATTCCCTACTAGGCTTTTAAAACTGGAGAATGGGGAAGGGACATCTTGAGCAGGAAAATGTCTCTTACTGTTGTATTTTACCAGTTTCAAAGAAAGTAAGAGAGAGAAGAGCAGAGGCACGAACTAAGAGTAAGTATCAAATAGCCAGGAGAAAGTGTTTCCATAATCCAGATTTATTTTGAATTTGTGAACCTCTCTCCTTAAAACCTCCACCCTGCAGCACTGCTATCTAATTATGAATTCAGATTTCATTTTGTCCTTGTCAAAGCTACCTCTTCTTGGGCATGAAATGAGTTACAAGATGGTAATTGGAGGGAGAAGAAGAAACCTTTGAGGTCTCTTTACTTTTTAATATGCTACTTACATTTATAAACGTTATTTACAGAGAAGAAAGATAAATATAGTAAACTTTGACTTTTTGCCCCTCAAATCCTCTTTAGCTGCCTAAACTTTATTGACCCATATTCTTAATCCAGAATTATATATTCAAGAGTTAGGTGGTTCACAATAACCAAAAAAACATGTGGGATTTACAATATAGAGAATTGTAGTTATGAAAATTATCCCAGTTTTTAAAGGGGCTCTTTCTAATCTACTCCCTGTGAAGCATTGGGATAGGATTCTTGAATAATAAATCAAAACTAGTGGATGCAAATAGTTTTTCCTTCTTTGGAAATTCATGGAGAGTCTTTTTGAATCCTTTTCAGAGTAAAAAGCCAAATCAGCTTCTTGTAGTTTAAACTCTCTGCGATTTTGAAGATAACAGCAATTGCAAACTTACTCTGACTGTTTGTTATATTATAAGGATCAAAAGGGATTTCATTAAAAAAAGAAATGTTACAATTAGTGGTAGACTCCAAGAATAAAACAGTGAGTAGACTTTTTATCTTTACCTTCATGGAGTTTACAGTCAAATGAAAAAGATAAATTGATACAAATAACCACTCTGTATCAGTTATCTATTGGCTGAAAATCCTGCGTTACAAGTAACCACAAAACCATAGTGGCACACAAAAATAAAGGATTATTAATCACATAGATGTATAGCTAGATGACTTTGCTGTGGACTCACATGCCATGGGGGTAGCTGGCTGTAAGATGATCTAGGATGGCTGTGTTTGGGACAACTGGGGAAACATGGTGCTGCCCACAGGTCTCTCAACCCATAGCAGTATAGCCTAAGCACATTCTCTTGGTGATGTCTGAGACACAAGAGAGATCAAAGGGAAAGTAGGCTTGAATAGAGAAAGGCGCAAAGACTTGGGGTCATTACTGTCATCAGTCTCCCATACACATTATGTATGTATAATCACAAAGTTTGCACCAGAGGAAACAGATACTATAGTAACTGTGGATATTGACCTAGACTGAGAGAAGTTTTGACATCTCCATCATTATATTTGAATGATAGGCTATATTAGTCTATCATTGCTGCTATTCCAAAGTACCATGAATTTAGCATCTTAAAACAACACTATGTATTATCTTAAAGTTCTGTAGGTCAGAAGTATAGTCAAGATTGTGCTTGGCCTGAATATTACCTAGATGCTCTGGGAGAAAATTTGTTTCCAGGCTCAGTCAGGTTGTTGGCATAATTTAGCTACATGCAGCAGGCAGTAGGACTGAGGCTCCTGCTTCTTTGCAGGCCCTCAGTCTGGATCTTCTCTCAGATCACTGTTGCCCCTGCATCTCTTGTCATTTTGCTCCCATCATCTTCAAAGAGAGCAATGGCAGGTTCAACTCTCTCTCTGTCTCTCTCTTACTCCAGTTGAAGAAAGTTCTCTGCTTTTAAGTGCTCAGATGACTGTATTGGACCCATCAAGGTAATCCAGGATAATCACCCTATTTTAAGGTCCATATGTTTAATTGCATCTGCAAAGTCCCATTTCCCTGTAATGTAGCACAAGCACAGAATCTGGGAAGTAGGACATGAATATCTACAGTAGGTCATCCTACCTATCACCTTCTCCCTGCCAACTCCCAAAGACTTGTGTCCCTCCCAAATGCAATACATTTATCCCATCTAGAGTCCCTAAAGATCTCTCCCATTACAGCATCAACTCAACTCCCAAACTGCACCAAATCTCATCAGCTCAGAAATTCCAAATATCATCTTAGTAGCCTAATGAAACTAGATAATCTAAATTAATTTCCATTTATGTTAAAACAAATATCACAAATTTTATAATTTTTATAATTTCCTAGGTCAGAAGTCCAGCTATGACATAATTCAGCTGAGTCCTCTACTTAGAATCTCACAAGGTCTAAATCAAGGTGTCTCTAGGGCTTTTTTCATTTCTAGAAGCCATGGGGATAATTCACTTCCAGTGTCATTTTTGGAAGAATTAATTTTTGGGTAGTTATAAGACTAAAGTCCCTGTTTTCTTTCTCTCTTACCTCCTCAAGGCTACCTGGGTCCCTGTCATGTTCCCTCCTCTATTTTCTTAACAGTAGCTGCTCAAGTCTTTCTACCACTTCAAAGCTCTCTGACTCCTGCCACATATTTCTATTCCTAGTGGGAGAAATTTCTCTACTTACAAAGGCTCATTTGAATATACTCGTTCCACTTGGACAATCCAGGATAGTCTACTTAAGGTCTATAGCTTAATTACATCTGCAGTCTCCTTTTCCATGTAATATAGCATATTCACAGGACCCACTGGTAAACACATGGACATCATCAGGGTGAGGTGGTAGTGGTGGGCGTTCTGACTACCATACAGACCTTCCTTTACATCCTGCTAAAAAGCTAGTTTGGCTCTTTCTGCTCTAACCAAGCAATCAGCAAAACTCAAATGTAAAGTTTCAAACACTTGGGAGAATTCAAATAACATTACTGATTCACAGTAACCAAATTATTATTTTTTTAAGTGGGATTTATCTTTAAAATATTCAGAAGAGGAAAAATTAAATTTGTGTTATAAAAACTCCATTTTCTTTTTACTTTTGTGACTCAGAAAGCCTGTGGAATAAATGAAATAATTTTCTAATCAATCACTGCTCTTAAGAAATTATTTAAGCTTTGGTAATGCTAGGAACAAAGTAATCAGCATTAGCTAGTCTACTGGTCACACCAGAGAGTGACTTTGTGTTTGACATGCAAGCAGCTGTACTGAACTCCCAATGCCTGTGGGTCTGAGATGGGGGTGGGAGGGGAAGACATGAAATGAAAAGGAGGTATTATGACTTGAGTGCTAAAGGTCAGCAGAAGGAGTTTCATTTCTATCCCAGCAGAGTAGTAATTACTCCCGCTACAAGACTGTAAAAATGACCCCTCGAAAGATGCCTTTTCTGGCAATGCTAATTACATCATCTCACCCAGCATTAGAAGAGGAATCAGAGTAATTGGTGTGGCATGATGAATTCAAGGGACTTTCTGACCTCATTTCAATTGCAGCAAATAACCCCAGTGAGATGAAACATTTCTGCAGCACTGAGGAGCTTCTCAGTACATGAACTCAGTCTGCCAGCTTCTGTATAATGACTCGCTACGGAAGGCCTTACTGAGAATTTATTTTCCATGTATGTTTTTGGACATAAATCTACCTGGCACCCTAACCAGAGGGAAGATAGGAAATAGCCACTCAACAAGCATTGAAACAGAGCTAAAACTGCCAATCTGTTCCTTGAGTATTGAGGGAAACCATCTGGCTGTGTCTTCAAAGAGTGTTTTCTCAGGAGTAATTTAGGTGAAAACCACTAAGCAAAGTAGAAAGGATCTGTCACCCATTCTGTGAACAAGATGACAGATCCATCAGATAACAGGCACGTGACTCGGCGAATGCAAAACTGGGCACATCAGGAGATGTAAAATTGGTATTGGGCAGGGCAGAGAGAGAATGCATATGGGTTTTCATTTTTTTGACTAGCTAATGAGTAGAGACATGAAGATGGAATTCAAAAATTTTCAAACAGCTGTTGCATCAAACACCTTTCTATCACAGAAAACTTTGCTATTTTTATAAAACTTTCAGGAAGACTGCTACAGAAGTGTAGTCTTTAATAACATATGCCACTGTATTTGCCATGTTAATGAACCATTGTAAAGAAAATTCATTTTATCTATAAGTAACATTTTGAAAAACTCTAGAATAATGTATAGGCCATTTAATGGAAAAAACTCGACAAGATACTTTACATTTGATATACAAATGTATTTATTTTGCCATTCACCAATTTATATGATTATGCTACTCCTAAAAAATGCATATCAGTTCCCACTCGCCTGTATATAAACTTTAAGGTATAGCTGCCATCCTGTGTTCACCTGTACCTTCTGATACACCCTGCCAACCAGCTGTGTGGAATATTTCATAATTCCACAGATGAGCCATTTCTCTGCCTCTAAGTGTGCTCTATCCTGCCTGGAATGCCCTTCTCAGGCCAGTTGGTTTAAAACTTACATTAAATATTAACATCCTACCTCCAAGACTTCTTCAATAATCTTAAACTGAATTGATCATTTGTATTTCTCTGAACCCTGAGAATATTTTTATTGCCTCTCTTATGGATTTGATGCATATTTTGAAGGAAGAACAAAGCAAATAGGAATGAGCATTGTCTTTGGGGTTAGATAATTCATGGTTCAAATACTGCCTCCATCATGTATTAGCATTATGACCTGAAAAAGTATTTTCTTCTGTATGAAATATAAATATTAGTGCTTATATTATAGGTACACAGAGAATATTAATGGATAACTATATAAAAGCCACTGTGACTAGCTATTAGTATACACTCAGTATGTGTGCTTTTCTTCAAACTTACAGCACTATAAATATGTAACTTATATACTTGCCTCATTTGCTATGACTACAAAATGATCTTACATTTCATTTTTTAAGCCCCTATTTTTATGGTACAAGCTCCCACTAGCCTATTTATTAGAAATAAGCCCCACTCCATGTCTTATTCTGTTATTTCCATTTGTTCCTAAGAGGGGAATGAATGAATGAATCAAGCATTTATTTCACATTGGAGTAGGTGTTTTAGATACATCATTTGTGTGTATTTGAAAATGAGTGTTCTAGAGATCAAGAAGAATAGAGTTTCAGTAACACAAGAGAGATTAGTGTGTTTGCTATTTATCTTAAAAGGATAGCTGGGCATCCCCTTGTGTACAAGGATCAGTTAGAAACAAAATATGTCTAAGTAATCGCTTGGGAGTCTCCAGGAATCACACCCTCCTTCCCTTCATCTTGTCTTCATACACTGACAACATACAGAGGGTATATTTTTCATAAGTATACAAAAGATTTTTGAGACTATCTGGCAACTTAATAGAGAGAATAGAATATTATATGAAATATAGATCAAGAGACACTTTTGTATTTCTGCGTCATACTTCATATTTTTTTCTTTTTACTGTCTTTACATAATTAAGTAAAACACAATCCAACAGGAAATCTCAAGGTAGCTAAAAAGTGGTTTCAGAATTGAGCATATAGTGATAAATAAATACAGAATTTAAAGGAGGAAGAGTAAAATATAACAGTGAAAATTTTCTTTAACATCTGTCCATACACTCATTCTTACTTATGCTTTTCATTTCTAAGGGACTACAGCCATAACCAAAACATAACTGAATCATTCATTATCTGTCATCTTACCCATTCCTGCTCTCTTTCATTTCAAACTTATTTTGATTAAAGCACACTGACATTTAACATACTGTTTAGCTAACAATTTTTTTTAATAATACTGGTCACTCTGGGAATATATTTCAGCCTAATTACATCCTTTCATTTTCACATTTTATTTTCTTTGACTCAAAACTGTGACAGTCAAGTTATTTGTCATTTCTTGTATTGCAGTACAAATTTTGCATAGGTTTTCTGTTTTCTTTCATCTTAATAAAATTGCCATTTTCTAGAAAAAAATGAAATTGTTGTAGCTACCAGATAGTCTCCCACCATTGCAAATAGTGCCTTACTAACTTTAGTTAAATTTAATTACATATATTTACTTATTCTCCAGATCTCCCCTTCTGGATATTTAGCCTTCTATTTGAACTCCTCTGTTCCTCCTTTTCAACTACATCAAACATTTAGGAGAATTGCAATTAGTGCTTTCCTGGAGTGAGGTACAAATACACTGTCAAGCTTAACCTTTTGGTCTCCAACCATTATTGACACGTGGTAAAATATTAATTTTCAAGAAATATAAAAAGAAAATATCAATGATAAAGTGTACAACAGGAAATTTTGATTACAGTTTTCTGACTGGTGTATATAGTAAGTGCTTACGATGTATTTGCTGGTTTTGTTAATAATTGGCAGGGAGGAATTTTCAGATTTCCTCCCTGTAGGAAATGAGCAAATGGACCTGAGATTGATTGCAAAACATGCTTCCCTCCCTGAATTTATACCCTTTGCGATGTGTCTTTTCATATCTTCCCATCAAGAAACGGAGGCAATTTTTCCACCCTTAAATCTGGGTTTGACTTCTGACTTACTTTGATTAGTAGAATATGGCAGAAAGAACATCATACTAGATTTGACACTTTCATTCTCCTTCTTAGGATCTTACTGATCCTAAGATTACTTTGTGGAAAAGCTCCTGCTGGAGGCTAAAAGTCCCAGGATTCATTGCTCTGTTGTCTCAATCAATAGCCAGCCAACACCTAGAGCAGAATTTTGTGCCTAACTGGCATGAGTGAGATATGACTCATGAGTGACTCTGACTGAGATTAGGAGAACTGACCACCTGAGTCTGGACAAACTGCTAACTCACAGAAGAGTGAGTTAAATAGATACCTGTGGTTTTAAGTCTCTAAATCAGCTGAGAAGTCAATTCAAAATAAAATGATGCTACATAAGTTGACCCATATAACTGTAAATGTGTAAATGCTTTATTTGAACAAGTGTTTATATATTTATGTTTTAGATAATGAAATCACAGTAATAAAATAAATATAAATTCCTGCTTTTGTGGAGCATACATTCTAGAAGTGGATGCATAGTAAAAAAAAATGCTGCAGTATGTCCAGATGTTGAAAAATGCTATGACAAAAAATTAACTAGGAATGGGCACTAAGAATTAGTGTGGAGGGATGGGGAGGAGAAGTGGATTTAGTTAAGGTAGAATTTAAGATTGAATGGCTTCATATATATATATAAACAGACACACCTGTAGAAAGAGGTAAGATGGATCCCCACCCAAAATGTACAGAATCTGAGACTATTGACCCTCCATAAACCAGAAGAATTTGAGAGAAATTTTACCATTCACACAAGATACTCCTAAGAGATAAAAGAGAGAGCAGAAGAAGCTTGAATTGGCTTGATGAAGGTAGAGGAAGTAGATTTGGCCTTTCAAGTTGCTAGGGGGTGGAACTGGGGCAATGACCCCATGTGAAAGCTAAAGATTTGCAAGGTTTGATTTTTCCACAGGGGCTAAAGGAAGAGTTATGCATGGGCTTTCTTGTCAGCCTTTCCAGATACGGGGCTAAAGAGGAGTAGATGTAAAACTTTTAAGAGAAGTCAGTGGTCAAACATGAAAAAATGAGCCAGACTCTTTAGTACTAATGATCAGGGAAGGCTTTACTGAGAATGTGACTGAGAAATGACTGAAATTATCTGAAGTATGGTGTAATAAAGAGTTTCTAGTCTTTGTCTCAGGTTTCTGTCACAGAGCTTCTGAAAAACCCTGAAATTTCCAGAGTGTAAGGAGTGTCTCTGTTATGGGAATGAGGTGAGTCATTAGCTTGGTGGGCCACTAGATAGCTTTGGATGGGGGGTGGTCAATAGAAGACCAGTTGATTAGAAGGTTGGGATTGGGTCCAGCATGCCCTCCACAGTGGAGAGGGAGATTAAGTTCAATTGTGTGACTGATGATTTTTTCAATCATGCCTATATAATAGAGACTCAGTAAAAACTTTGGACATTAAAGTTCAGTAGAACTTCTGGTGAGTGAGCACACTGAAGTGCTAGGGTGACACAACACCCTGAGTCCACAGGGAAAGGGCCCAGAAGTTCTGCATTTGGGACCCTCTCAGACTTCAACCTATGTAGAGTGCTTTCCTGAGTTCTGTGAATCATTCTAGCTTATTATTCAACCTTAGGTGGTCAGAGAAAACTCTGAATTTATAGCCAGTTTATCAGAAGTGCAGGTGGCTTGGGGATTCCTGAAGTGTGGATGACATCAGAAGTAAGGGTGGTCTTATGGATGACTGAGTCCTTAATTTATGAGTTCTGATGCTAACTCCAGGCAGTTAGCATCAAATTATATTGGGATACACCCACTTGGTGTTATGTCAGATGGATTTTTGCAAGATTGAAAGGGGATAGTCTTGTATAGTAAGAAGGACAACAAGCAAAAGGGACAAAAAAGTCTAAGACTTAGAGGTGGAAGTGTGCCTGGCATGTTGCAGCAATAGCAAGTGTGTCATTGTGGCTAAAGTGATGTGAAGAAATTAGAAGAGTAGTACATGAGATTAAAGAAGGTGAAGGGGATCAGAATACAAGAGGTTGGTGGGAGCCAAGATGGCGGTGTGAGTAGAGCAGCAGAAATCTCCTCCCAAAACCATATATACATTTGAAAATACAACAAATACAACTATTCCTAAAAGAGAGACCAGAAGACACAGGACAACAGCCAGACTACATCTACATCTGCAAGAACCCAGTGCCTCGTGAAGGCAGTAAGATACAAGCCCCGGCCTGGCGGGACCCGAGGGCCCCTCACCCCAGCTCCTGGCGGGAGAAGAGGAGTCGGAGTGGGGAGGGAGAGGGAGCCCAGGACTGCTGAACACCCAGCCCCAGCCATCCGCACCAGGAGCATAGACACACAGTGCATGGGGTGCTGGATATGAGGGAAATGGGACAGCAAAACCTGCGAGAGGGTTCCCGCAGCTGGCGCCCCTGGTACAAAGAAAAGCGTGTGCATTTTGAAAGTCTTAAAGGGACAAGGACCCCACTGCTGGACGAAAGCATCCAAGGACACTCAGCCCAGCAGCTGGGAATCCCGGGGAACTCAGGGCACACTAACCCCCTGGGTGGCAGTGCAGCTCAAAAGCCCCTCATGGTGATAAACAACCTCCCACCCATTCCCCCTCCAGCACAGCCCTGCCATAGCGGAGCAGCAGCCTGAGGCCAGCCATGACCACAAAAGCCAGGCAGAGCTTCCACCACAGCGGCAAGAATCAGAAGCCCTGTCTGTGCACAGCTGCCCAGTCAAAGCCACTAGGGGTCACAGTACTCACAGGAGAGGAAGGCCACAAACTAGCAAGAAGGGATGTTCCCCCAGCTGACACACGTGCCAACTCCCCACAACTACGTCTATCTCCATAAAAAGGCAGAAGACCAGAATCACACAGACATCTTCCTGTGAGAAGGAACCTGGGGAGATAGACCTAACTAATCTTCCTGAAAAAGAATTAAAAGTAAACGTCATTACCATGCTAATGGAGCTGCAGAGAAAAATACAAGAGCTAATGGACAAAGTAGGGAGGGAGACTACAGAAATAAAACAATCTCTGGAAGGACTTAAAAAGCAGAATGAATGAGATACAAGAGAACATTAATGGAATAGAAACCAGAGAACAGGAATGCAGAGAAGCTGACACAGAGAGAGATAAAAGGATCTCCAGGAATGAAAGAAAATTAAGAGAACTGTGTGACCAATCCAAACAGAACAATATCCACATTATAGGGGTACCAGAAGAAGAAGAGAGAGGAAAAGAGATGGAAAATGTATTTGAAGAAATAATTGCTGAAAACTTCCCCAAACTAGGGAAAGAAATAGTCGCTCAGACCGCAGAATCACACAGAACTCCCAACAGAAGGGACACAAGGAGGACAACACCAAGACATATCATAATTAAAATGGCAAAGATCAAGGACAAGGACAGAGTATTAAAGGCAGCTGGAGAGAATAAAAAGGTCACCTACAAAGGAAAACCCATCAGGCTGTCATCAGACTTCTCAATAGAAACCTTAAAGGCCAGAAGAGAATGGCATTATATACATAATGCAATGAAACAGAAGGGCCTCAAACCAAGAATACTGTATCCAGCACGATTATCATTGAAATATGAAGGAGGGATTAAACAATTCCGAGACAAGCAAAAGTTGAGGGAATTTGCCTCCCAAAAAACACCTCTACCGGGTATTTTAGAGGGACTCTTCTAAATGGGAGCACTCCTAAGGCTAAATAGATGTCACCAGAGAAAATAAACTCCGAGCAAAGAAAGCAGACCAACCAAATACTAACTAAAGGCAAAAAATAAAATAAACTACTCACAAAAGCAGTCAAAGGAAACACAAAAGAGCACAGAATAAAACACCAAACATATAAAGAATGGAGGAGGAGGAATAAGAAGGGAGAGAAATAAAGAAACATCAGACAGTGTTTATAATAGCCCAATAAGGGAGTTAAGTTGGACCGCAAAATAGTAAAGACAGTAATCATGAACCTTTTGTAACCACAAATTTAAAGCCTGCAATGGCAATAAGTACATATCTTTCAATAATCACCCTAAATGTAAATGAACTAAATGCACCAATCAAAAGACAGAGTAATAGATGCATAAAAAGCAAAACCCATCTATATGCTGCTTACAAAAGACTCACCTCAAACCAAAAGACATGCACAGACTAACAGTCAAGGGATGGAAAAAGATATTTCATGCAAACAACAGGGAGAAAAAAGCAGGTGTTGCAGTACTAGTATCAGAAGAAATAGACTTCAAAACAGAGAAAGTAACAAGAGATAAAGAAGGACGTTACATTAATGATAAAGGGGTCAGTCCAACAAGAGGATGTAACCATTATAAATATCTATGCAAACAATACAGAAGCACCAGCATATGTGAAACAAATACTAACAGAATTAAAGGAGGAAATAGAATATAATGCATTCATTTTAGGAGACTTCAACACACCCCTCGCTCCAAAGGATAGATCCACCAGACAGAAAATAAGTGAGAATACAGAGGCACTGAACAACACAGTAGACAGATGGACCTGACATCTACAGAACTCTACATCCAAAAGCAATGGGAAACACATTCTTCTCAAGTGCACATGGAACATTCACCAGAATAGACCACAAACTAGGCCACAAAAAGAGCCTCAGTAAATTCAAAAAGATTGAAATCATACCAACCACCTATTCAGACCACAAAGGTATAAAACTAGAAATAAATTGTCCAAAGGAAACAAAAAGGCTCACAAACACATGGAGGCTTAACAACATGCTCCTAAATAACCAATAAATCAATGACCAAATTAAAATAGAGATTAAGCAATATATGGAAACAAATGACAACAACAACACAAAGCCCCAACTTCTGTGGAACACAGTGAAAGCAGTCTTAAGAGGAAAGTATATAGCAATCCAGGCTATATACTTTCTTGAAGAAGGAAGAACACTTGAAGAAGGAAGAACAATCCCAAATGAATAGTCTAACATCACAATTATCGAAATTGGAAAAATAAGAACAAATGAGGCCTAAAATCAGCAGAAGGAGGGACATAATAAACATCAGAGAAGAAATAAACAAAATTGAGAAGAATAAAACAACAGAAATAAATCAATGAAACAAAGAGCTGATTCGTTGAGAAAATAAACAAAATAGATAAAACTCTAGCCAGACTTATTAGGAGAAAAAGAGAATCAACACACATCAACAGCACCAGAAATGAGAAAGGAATAATCACGATGGACCCCACAGAAATACAAAGAATTATTAGAGAATACTATGAAAACCTATATGCTAACAAGCAGGAAAACCTAGAAGAAATGGACAACTTCCTAGAAAAATACAACCTACCAAAACTGACCTAAAAAGAAACAGAAAATCTAAACAGACCAATTACCAGCAACAAAATTGAAGTGGTAATAAAAAAACTAACCAAGAATAAAACCCCTGGGCCAGATTGATTTACCACGAAATGATATCAGACATACAGAGAAGATATAATACCCATTCTCCTTAAAGTTTTCCAAAAAATAGAAGAGGAGGGAATACTCCCAAACTCATTCTATGAAGCCAACATCACTCTAATACCAAAACCAGGCAAAGACACCACTAAAAAAGAAAATTACAGACCAATATCCCTGATGAACGTAGATACAAAAATACTCAACAAAATATTAGCAAACCGAATTCAAAAATATATCAAAAGGATCATACACTTTGACCAAGTGGGAGTAATCCAGGGATGTAAGGATGGTACAACATTAGAAAATCCATCAACATCATCCACCACATCAACAAAAAGAAGGACAAAACCCACATGATCATCTCCATAGATGCTGAAAAAGCATTCGACAAAATTCAACATCCATTCATGATAAAAACTCTCAACAAAATGGGTATAGAGGGCAAGTACCTCAACATAGTAAAGGCCATATATGATAAACCCACAGCCAACATCATACTGAACAGCGAGAAGCTGAAAGCTTTTCCTCTGAGATCGGGAACAATACAGGGATGCCCACTCTCCCCACTGTTATTCAACATAGAACTGGAGGCCCTAGCCATAGCAATTAGACAAAACAAAGAAATACAAGGAATCCAGATTGGTAAGAATTAGTTAAATTGTCACTATTGGCAGATGACATGATATTTTACATAAAAAACCCTAAAAATTCCACTCCAAAACTACTAGAACTAACACTGGAATTTAGCAAAGTTGCAGGATACAAAATTAATACACAGAAATCTGTGGCTTTCCTATACACTAGCAATGAACTAATAGAAAGAGAAATCAGGAAAACAATTCCATTCACAATGGCATCAAAAAGAATAAAATACCTAGGAATAAACCTAACCAAGGAAGCAAAAGACCTATACCCTGAAAACTACAGGACACTCTTAAAAGAAATTAAAGAGGACAGTAACAAATGGAAACTCATCCCATGCTCTTGGCAAGGAAGAATTAATATAGTCAAAATGGCCATCCTGACCAAGGCAATATACAAATTCAATGCAGTCCCTGTCGTATTATCAAGAGCATTTTTCAATGAACTGGAACAAATAGTTCAAAAATTCATACGGAAATGTCAAAGACCCCAAGTAGCCAAAGTAATCCTGAGAAGGAAGAATAAAGTGGGGGGAATCTCGCTCCCCAACTTCAAACTCTACTAGAAAGCCACAGTAATCAAGACAATTTGGTACTGGCACAAGAAGAGAGCCACAGACAAGTGGAACAGTGTAGAAACTCCAGACATTAAACCAAACATATATGGTCAATTAATATATGATAAAGGAGCAATGGACATACAATGGGGAAATGACAGTCTCTTCAGCAGTTGGTGCTGGCAAAACAGGACAGCTACATGTAAGAGAATGAAACTGGACCATTGTCTAACCCCATACACAAAAGTAAATTAGAAATGGATCAAAGACTTGAGTGTAAGTCATAAAAACATAAAACTCTTAGAAAAAAACATAGGCAAAAATCTCTTGGACATGAACATGAGCAACTTCTTCATAAACATATCTCCCCAGGCAAGGGAAACAAAATAAAAAATGAACAAGTGGGACTATATCAATCTGAAAAGCCTCTGCACAGCAAAGGACACCATCAATAAAACAAAAAGGCATCCTACAGAATGGGAAAATTTATTCATAAATGACAGATCCGATAAAGAGTTGATATCAAAATATATAAAGAGCTCATGCACCTCAACAAACAGAATGCAAATAATCCAATTAAAAAATGGGCAGAGGAGCTGAAGAGACAGTTCTCCATAGAAGAAATTCAGATGGCCAACAGACACATGAAAAGCTGCTCCACATTGCTAGTCATCAGAGAAATGCAAATTAGAACAACAATAAGATACCACCTCACACCAGTAAGGTTCACCACTGTCTAAGAGACAAACAACAACAAATGTTGGACAGGTTGTGGAGAAAGGGGAACCCTCCTTCACTGTTGGAGGGAATATAAATTAGTTCAACCATTATGGAAAGCAGTATGGAGGTTCCTCAAAATGCTCAAAATAGAAATATCATTTGACCCAGGAATTCCACTTCTAGGAATTTACCCTAAGAATGCAGCAGCCCAGTTTGAAAAAGACAGATGCACCCCTGTGTTTATCGCAGCACTATTTACAATAGCCAAGAAATGGGAGCAACCTAAGTGTCCATCAGTAGATGTATGGATAAAGAAGATGTGGTACATATACACAATGGAATATTATTCAGCCATAAGAAGAAAACAAACCCTACCATTTGCAACAACATGGATGGAGCTAGAGGGTATTATGCTCAGTGAAATTAGCCAGGCCAAGAAAGACAGGTACCAAATGATTTCACTCATATGTGGAGTATAAGAACAAAAAAAACCTGAAAGAACAAAACAGCAGCAGAATCACAGAACCCAAGAATGGACTAACAGTCACCAAAGGGAAAGGGACTGAGGAGGATTGTTGGGAAGGGACAGATAAGGGCGGGGAAAAAGAAAGGGGGCATTACGATTAACAGGTATAATGTGTGGGAGCAAGGGGAGGGCTATGCAACACAGAGAATACAAGTAGTGATTCTACAGCATCTTACTACGCTGATGGACAGGGACTGTAATGGGGTTTGTGGGGGGGACTTACTGAAGGAGGGAGCCTAGTAAACATAATGTTCTTCATGTAATTGTAACTTAATGATACAAAAATAAAAACAAAAAATATTTAAAAAATGAAGATTATAAAATGTTCTGTGGGCCATTGTAGTAGATACCAGAGTGTTTTGACTAGAGAAGGAGTTTAACTTGAAGGAAAAAATATAAAAGAAACAGTGCTTTTTGTTTGTTTTTGATAGGTGGAAAGGCATATATTTGCTAGGAGGTGGTGTTAATAATCAGACAGGGGGTAATAAAGACTTGGCCAAGATTTAACAGATGTGGTCAGAAGAGTTAAAATTCCAGGTATGTTTTTAAGGGAGGGGCAAAGAGAAGATTTTCTGATGGATTGTCTAGAGTTTAGGAAAGAGTGAAGTTAGGGCTGTAGAATCTGTCTTTCTACCTCATAAATAAGGCCCAGCTGGAGCTGAGTGGTGACTTGATCCTTCCAAAGGGCCTGGAAGATCCAGAGTATTACTGCAGATCACCTGTAGCACCAGCCTGGGCTATGCTGGCAATTGAGTATCATTTTTCTGACTTAGACTCATAAAAATAAATCTGTCTTATTCCTATGTGATCCAAACTTAGCAATACAAATATGTGACAGTGTTTTTAGCTTAAAAATATGTATAAATTTAAGGGCTTGTTTAAACACTCTGAGCTATTTTTTCCATGGGCTATATTATACTAACCTTATTTCTAGATTCTTATTTAGAGAGAAAGTATTATATTACAATCATATTCAGTTTTATATTTCAATAAAAAATGTCATTATGAAAACAAATGCATAGTAAAAAAAATTCACATGATTAGATATTTTTTTCAGAATGATTTGGTGAAATATATTCTGTCTATATTTTAGGAAATTTATCTTTCCTGAAACTGCATCCTCATATTCTATAATATCTCTATACCTATGTGCAAAATATTTAGATAAATTCTTAATGAAATATATGAATGATTTCTAGATTGCAGAATATTGTTTTAACTTTGTGTGTGCTTACTTTTTGGTCATAATAAGACACTCTCATTCTTTTATTGTCTCTGTTGTAAAGTATATAAATTTATTTTGTAAATTACCTGGATAAATTTTCTAATCCAGGTGTAATACATGGACAATTGTTTGGGCATTTCATTTGATGCTTAATTTGGGTTTACTGGACAAAGTACCCTAATCAATACTGTATCTCATTTAGTACCCTAATCAATATTGTATCTCATTTTTTTTCTGATTATGACTCAATAATCAGTTGTATTAGCAAATATTGCTGCACACACAAATTATCTCCTACCCCCCTGCCCCACCCTCAACAAATACATACACATATATATACATGCATAGACAATCGATCAACAGAAGGGATTCATTTTAAGTCAAATAATTTAATGCCCACTGGGATATATCAGTGAAATACATTAATTAATCATGTCTACTGTAATAGGTTAAAAGACCAAAAACCAGCATAGTATCTTCTAAACCCTATTATTTCTTGACAATTGCATTCATTTCTATTCTCCTTTAGGAACCTTGTAGTGATTATGAAGAGCATTATGAAGTAAGGATTAAAAGAATAATAATAATTACAGTAGAAAATTTACATGATTTGCAACATGACAAGTTTTCACATAAAATTCTAATTTCTGACTTTTAATCTGCTCCAATGTTGTGTTAATATTACTCTTGTTAGCATAGTTTTGACATTTGTCTTCAACTTTGCATACAAAAATAACTGCCTCTTTCTTCTTAGGCTTGTGACATACAGCTTTAGACCTTTTTATTATCTTTCTTCTCATAACATTTCTTAAATTGAAAAATGTCTTTGAACTTGTCTGAAAGAAAACCTTGAGGCAAAATGAGAGAAAGAAATAAAAGAAAAACTGCCAACTTTATTTGTGAGGAATACAAAATTTGAAATAAAACACACAACTAGATAGTTTTCATAGTAATGCCAATTCCAAAGCAAATACATGAAGCTAGAAATCATAAGACTTCGGTCCACACAATCCGTTTTCTCTTTACATAATATATTCCTATGGCACAAAAATGTTAGAATAAGATTAATTAAAGTAGACAATATATGAGAGTCCCTTTGAAACTCTAAATTGCTCCATAAATGTATTGTTTAATTATTCAAATCCATATTAAGGAGTTTATTTTAATAATAAAATTCTCTTTGATAATTTAAAGCATGTGTTATGTTTAGGTAAAGCATGGGTGAGGTGCATTGAGACATCCGAGATGAACAAAATGCCGTTCTTCCCCCACTCAAAATTCATAATCAAGTGGGAAAACATCATATATTAGAGTTAATATTTAAAAAGCAGGATTAATCAAATGACATGTTAATTGCAAAGTTCGGAAGAAAGAAAAAAAGAGCAATAATTAGCTCAGAACATAGCACCAATGAAGGTTTTACTGGAAAGGCAATTTACAAGGTGTGGTATCATAGATTCCTTCAAACGATGTCAAAAGTTTTAAGAGGCAAATGTGGGAAGTATTTTTTTTTTAGGCAACATTTGGCAACTGAGGTGGAGATTTTGAAGAATGCTATCAATATGCCAAGAACTGTGAAGGATTTAAATTTTATGCCACTTGCAAGCTAAGGTTAGTTTCCTACAGTTTCAAAAATGCTGGCAGAAGACAGACTCTTGGCTCAGATACAAAGAGGGCATTTTATTACCCATGGCACAGCAGGCAGCACCTGCTTCATGTTCTTATCGGTGCCCTTTAACCCCTCAGTCTCATGGGAGTAATGTGGAGTAGTCCAGGTGGATGCCACTCTTGTAGAGAATTGGCCTCCTAGCTAAGGAACTCTGAGCTTAGGAAAAACCTCCCAATTTGTAAGGGAGCTGCTAGCAAATCTACTCAAACTGTGCCCCAAAGGAAGACATTATCTTTATTATGCTGGATAACACATCTGCCCAGGACAAGGCTATCATCATGGGCTGTTTGCTGTACAAACATTCTTGAAAATATAGTCTCGAACAAGGGAACAAAGCTGTCACAAGATACGCAGAAATGTGAGGGACAAATGGAAAATTGTCAAATAATAATATACACAAACAGGCACAATATTTATAACATAAGTGATAAACTTAAGAAGGGGTAGAAAATTTCTAGACATTGCTTACTCCCCATTTTCTGTTAGTGACTTATTTTTAATACGTAGATAGATCAAATTTGATGAACACTGTGTAAGGTCTCCTTTTTATTTTAATGCCTACTTCTTTTTTTTATTTTGGTATCATTAACCTACAATTACATGAAGAACATTATGTTTACTAGGCTCCCTCCTTCACCAAGCCCCCCGCCACATACCCCTTTACAGTCACTGTCCATCAACGTAGTGAGATGCTGTAAAACCACTACTTGTCTTCTCTGTGTTGTAGAGCCCGCCCTGTACCCCCCCACATTATACATTCTAATTTTAATACCTCATTATTTTTTCCCTGCCCTTATCCCTCCCTTCCCACCCGTCCTCCCCAGTCCCTTTCCCTTTGGTAACTGTTAGTCCATTCTTCGGTTCTGTGATTCTGCTGCTGTTTTGTTCCTTCAGATTTTTTTGTTCTTATACTCCATATATGAGTGAAATCATTTGGTACTTGTCCTTTCTCTGCCTGGCTTATTTCACTGAGCATAGTACCCTCTAGCTCCATCCATGTTGTTGCAAATGGTAGGATTTGTTTTCTTCTTATGGCTGAATAATACTCCAATGTGTATATGTACCACATCTTCTTTATCCATTCATCTACTGATGGACATTTAGGTTGCTTCCATTTCATGGCTATTGTAAACAGTGCTGTGATAAACACAGGGTGCATCTGCTTTTTCAAACTGGGCTGCTGTTTAATGCCAATTTCTTTTTTATTTTGTTATCATTAATCTACAACTACATGAAGAACATTATGTTTACTAGGCTTTCCCCTACCCCAAGTCTCCCCAACAAACCCCATTACAGTCACTGCCCATCAGCATAGTAAGATACTGTAGAATCACTACTTGTCTTCTCTGGGTTGCACAGCCCTCCCCTTTCCCCCACCCCCCACATTATACATACTAATCATAATACCCCGTTTCTTCTTACCTGCCCTTATCCCTCCCTACCCTCCCATTCTCCCCAGCCTCTTTCCCTTTGGTAACAGTCCATTCTTGGGTTCTGTGATTCTACTGCTGTTTTGTTCCTTCAGTTTTTCTTTTGTTCTTACACTCCACAGATGAGTGAAATCATTACATATTTGGCTTTCTACGCTTGCCTTATTTCACTAAACATAATACCCTCTAGCTCCATCCATGTTCTTGCAAATGGTAGGATTTGTTTTCTTCTTATGGCTGAATAATATTCCTTTATGTATATGTAGCACATCTTCTTTATCCAGTCATCTACTGATGGACACTTAGGTTGCTTCCATTTCTTGGCTATAGTAAATAGTGCTGTGATAAACATAGGGGTGCATTTGTCTTTTTCAAACCAGACTGCTGCATCCTTAGGGTAAATTCCTAGAAGTGGAATTCCTGGGTCAAATGGGAAGTCTATTTTGAGCATTTTGAAGAAGCTCCATATTGCTTTCCACAATGGTTTAACTAATTTACATTCCCACAAGCAGTGTAGGAGGGTTCCCCTTTCTCCACAACCGCGCCAACATTTCTTGTTGTTTGTCGTTTGGGTGGTAGCCATCCTTACTGGTGTGAGGTGATATCTCATTGTGGTTTTAATTTGCATTTCTCTGAAACTAGCGATGTGGAGCATCTTTTCATGTGTCTGTTGGCTATCTGAATTTCTTCTTTGGAGAACTGTCTGTTCAGCTCCTCCACCCATTTTTTAATTGGATTATTTGTTTTTGTTTGTTGAGGTGGGTGAGCTCTTTATATATTTTGTATGTCAAGCCTTTATCGGATCTGTCATTTACGAATATATTCTCCCATACTGTAGGGTACATTTTTGTTCTATTGATGGTATCCTTTGCTGTACAGAAGCTTTTCAGCTTGATATAGTCCCACTTGTTCATTTTTGCTTTTGTTTTCCTTGCCCGGGGAGATATGTTCATGAAGAAGTCACTAATGTTTATGTCCAAGAGAATTTTGCCTATGTTTTTTTCTAAGAGTTTTATGGTTTCATGACTTACATTCAGGACTTTGATCCATTTTGAATTTACTTTTGTGTATGGGGTTAGACAGTGATTCAGTTTCATTCTCTTACATGTAGCTGTCCAGTTTTGCCAGCACCATCTGTTGAAGAGACTGTCATTTCCCCATTGTATGTCCATGGCTCCTTTATCAAATATTAATTGACCATATATGTTTGGGTTAATGTCTGGAGTCTCTAATCTGTTCCACTGTTCTGTGGCTTGTTCTTGTGCCAGTACCAAATTGTCTTGATTACTAAGGCTTTGCAGGAGAGCTTGAAGTTGGGGAGTGAGATCTGCCCCCACTTTATTCTTCCTTCTCAGGATTGCTTTGGCTCTTTGGGGTCTTTGGTGTTTCCATATGAATTTTTGAACTATTTGTTCCAGTTCATTGAAGAATGTTGCTGGTAATTTGATAAGGGTTGCATCAAATCTGTATATTGCTTTGGGCAGGATGTCCATTTTGACAATATTAATTCTTCCTAGCCAAGAGCATCGGATGAGTTTCCATTTATTAGTGTCCTCTTTAATTTCTCTTAAGAGTGTTTTGTAGTTTTCAGGGTATAGGTCTTTCACTTCTTTGGTTATGTTTATTCCTATGTATTTTATTCTTTTTGATGCAATTGTGAATGGAATTGTTTCCCTGATTTCTCTTTCCATTGTTTCATTGTTAGTGTATAGGAAAGCCACAGATTCCTGTGTGTTAATTTTGTATCCTGCAACTTCGCTATATTCCGATATCAGTTCTAGTAGTTTTGGAGTGGAGTCCTTAGGGTCTTTTCTGTACAATATCATGTCATCCGCAAATAGTAACAGTTTAACTTCTTCCTTACCAACCTGGATTCCTTGTATTTCTTTGTTTTGTCTAATTGCCACGGCTAGGACCTCCAGTACTATGTTAAATAATAGTGGGTAGAGGGTGCATCCCTGTCTTGATCCCGATCTCATAGGAAAAGCTTTCAGCTCCTCGCTGTTCAGTATGATGTTGGCTGTGGGTTTATCATATATGGCCTTTATTATGTTGAGGTACTTGCCCTCTGTACCCATTTTACTGAGAGTTTTTATCATGAATGGATGTTGAATTTTGTCGAATGCTTTTTCATCATCTATGGAGATGATTATGTGGTTTTTGTCTTTCTTTTTGTTGATGTGGTGGATGATGTTGATGGACTTTCGAATGTTGTGCCATCCTTGCATCCCTTGGATGAATCCCACTTGGTCATGGTGTATGATCCTTTTGATGTATTTTTGAATTCGGTTTGCTGATATTTTATTGAGTATGTTTGCACCTATGTTCATCAGGGATATTGTTCTGTAATTCTCTTTATTGGTGCGTCTTTGCCTGGTTATGATATTAGGGTGATGTTAGCTTCATAGAATGAGTTTGCGAATATTCCCTCCGCTTCTTCTTTTTGGAAATCTTTGATGAGAATGGGTATTATATCTTTTCTGTATGTCTGATAAAATTACGAGGTAAATCCGTCTGGCCCTGGGATTTTGTTCTTGGGTAGTTTTTTGATTACCATTTCAATTTCTTTGCTCATAATTGGTTTGTTTAACTTTTGTGTTTCTTCCTTGGTCAGTCTTGGAAGGTTGTATTTTTCTACGAAGTTGTCCATTTCTTCTAGGTTTTCCAGCTTCTTAGCATATAGGTTTTCATAGTAGTCTCTAATAATTCTTTGTATTTCTGTTGGGTCTGTCGTGATGTTTCCTTTGTCATTTTTTATTCTGATGAATGTGTGTTGATTCTCTTTTTCTCTTAATAAGTCTGGCTAGAGGCTTATCTATTTTGTTTATTTTCTCAAAGAACCAGCTCTTGGTTTCATTGATTTTTTCTATTGTTTTATTCTTCTCAAATTTTTTTATTTCTTCTCTGATCTTTATTATTCCCCTCCTTCTGCTGACTTTAGGCTTCATTTGTTCTCCTTTTTCCAATTTTGATAATTGTGATGTTAGACTATTCATTTGGGTTTGTTCTTCCTTCTTTAAAAATGCCTGGATTGCTATATACTTTCCTCTTAAGACTGCTTTCGCTGCGTCCAACAGAAGTTGGGTCTTTGTGTTGTTGTTGTCATTTATTTCCATATAGTGCTGCATCTCTATTTTAATTTGGTCATTGATCCATTGACTATTTAGAAGCATGTTGTTAAGCCTCCATGTGTTTGTGAGCCTTTTTGCTTTCTTGGTACAATTTATTTCTAGTTTTATTTACTTTGTGGTCTGAAAACTTGGTTGGTAGAATTTCAATGTTTTTGAATTTACTGAGGCTCTTTTTGTGGCTTAATATGTGGTCTATTCTGGAGAATGTTCCATGTGCACTTGAGAAGAATGTGTATCCTGTTGCTTTTGGATGTAGAGTTCTATAGATGTCTATTAGGTCCATCTGTTCCAGTGTGTTGTTCAGTGCCTCTGTGTCCTTACTTATTTTCTGTCTGGTGGATCTGTCCTTTGGAGTGAATGGTGTGTTGAAGTCTCCTAAAATGAATGCATTGCCTTCTATTTCCTCCTTTAGTTCTGTTAGTATTTGTTTCACATATGCTGGTTCTCCTGTGTTGGGTGCATATATATTTAGAATGGTTATATCCTCTTGTTGGACTGAGCCCTTTATCATTATGCAATGTCCCTCTTTATCTCTTGTTATTTTCTTTGTTTTGAAGTCTATTTTGTCTGATACTAGTACTGCAACACCTGCTTTATTCTCCCTATTGTTTGCATGAATTATCTTTTTCCAGCCCTTGACTTTTAGTCTGTGCATGTCTTTGGGTTTGAGGTGAGTCTCTTGTAAGCAACATATAGATGGGTCTTGTTTTTTTATCTATTCAGTGACTCTATGTCTTTTGATTGGTGCATTCAGTCCATTTACATTTAGGGTGGTTATCAATAGGTATGTATTTATTGCCATTTTAGGCTTTAGATTTATGGTTACCAAAGGTTCCAGGTTACTTTCCTTGCTATTTAAGGGTCTAACTTAACTCACTTAGTATGCTGTTACAAACACAATCTAAAGGTTCTTTTCTATTTCTCCTCCTTTTTCTTCCTCCTTCATTCTTTATATATTAGGTATCAAATTCTGTACTTTTTGTCTATCCCTTGATTGACTTTGGGTTAGTCAATTTAATTTTTCATTTGCCTCAGAATCAGCTGCTCCATCCTCCCTACCATGGTTTTACTAGCTCTGGTGACAGCTATCCAACCCTAGGAACACTTCCATCTATAGCAGTCCCTGCAAAATAGACTGCAGAGATGGTTTGTGGGAGGTAAACTCTCTCAGCTTTTGCTTATCTGGAAATTGTTTAATCCCTCCTTCAAATTTAAATGATAATCTCACCGGATAAAGTAATCTTGGTTCCAGGCCCTGCTACTTCATGACATTAAATATATCATGCCACTCCCTTCTGGCCTGTAAGGTTTCTGCTGAGAAGTCTGATGTTAGCCTGATGGGCTTTCCTTTGTATGTGATCTTATTTCTGCCTCTGGCTGCTTTTAACAATCTGTCCTTATCCTTGATCTTTCCCATTTATTTACTATGTCTTGGTGTTGTCTTCCTTGGATCCCTTGTGTTGGGAGATCTTTTGATCTCCATGGCCTGAGAGACTATCTCGTTCCCCAGATTGGGGAAGTTTTCAGCAACTACCTCCTCAAAGACACTTTCTATCCCTTTCTCTCTCTCTTCTTCTTCTGGTATCCCTATAATGCGAATATTGTTCCACTTGGATTGGTCACACAGTTCTCTCAATATTCTTTCAGTTTTAGAGATCCTTTTTTCTCTCTGTGCCTCAGCTTCTTTGTATTCCTCTTCTCTGGTTTCTATTTCATTTATTGTCTCCTCCACCATATCCAATCTCCTTTTAATACCCTCCATCATGCTCTTCAATGATTGAATCTCTGACCTGAATTCATTCCTGATTTCTTGGATGTCTTTCCGTACCTCCATTAGCATGTTGCTGATTTTTATTTTGAACTCCCTTTCAGGAAGAGTCACGATGTCCATATCATTTAAATATTTCTTGGGAGTTGTATTAATAATTTTACTCTGGATCAGGTTTCTTTGGCATTTCCTATTTGTATATGGCACCCTCTAGTGTCCAGAAGCTGTAGTTTCTGGAGCCGCTGAAGCAATATCAGGGGTCACAGGGGAGCAGTACTGGTGCCTGGGCATAGAAAAGAGCTGTTCCCCGCCTCCTTGCTGCTGTGCCTGTCTCCACTGCCTGAGCCAGTGGGCCGGTCACACAGGTATAAGTTTTTGTCACATAGCAGCCAGATATGGATCCCTGCTTTCCACAAGCAGCCAGAATCCCAGTCTCCCCAGGAACTCTGCCTGTATTAACTTTCCAACCTGGTAGTCATGCGAGTCTCATGAAAGCACCATGAAATGTAGGTTTGTGCTCCCAGCGCAGATCTCCAGAGTGAGGTATTCAGCAGTCCCAGGCCTTCCACTCCCTCCCTGCTCCATTTCTCTTCCTCCGGCCTGTGAGCTGGGGTGGGGGAGGGGCTCGGGTCCTGCTGAGCCACAGCTCTGGTACGTTACCCTGTTCCCTGAGGTCTGCTCTTTTCTGAAGGTGTGTGCAGTCTGACGCTGTCCTCTTTCCTGTTGCTCTCTCAGGATTATTTGCGCCAATTAAATTTTCTATTTGTATACAGTTTTAGGAGGAAGCCTCTGTCTCTCCTCTCATGCCACCATCTTTAGTCCCAGTCTCTAATGTCTACTTTTTAAAAGTACATTCTTTATTACATCCAGTCTTTCCCTTATTGTGCCTGGTCCCACTAATATGTAATTATTGCTTACCTAGATTTATCAAATTCAATAAAAAACAAGTGTGATCTTGTGTCTGTGTATCTGTGTGTATGTACGTCCATGCCTGTGTGTGTAGGTCCGTGGGCGTTCATATTTAGAAAGAAGTGGGCCAATAATGAAAGGCATTTGGCAGCCAGGACACCAGAATGTGTTCCCCTTTCTTTATGGAAAACAGAATGGACTTTCTGTAGGCAGCCTTCCATTGAGATATCTTTGAAGTTCAACTTCCTTCTGGTTTTCTATCTACAATCCTCACCTTTCTGCACCGATTGTTAGCATCTATCCAAGAGATCAAAGAGAGGGCCTTAGGAAAAGTATATCTAAACCACTCAGATCTTACAGAATTAACAACTCTGAATGCCCAGAGCTGCTTAGGACAACTTTAAAGAAATTGACTGCAATAAAGAAAACTCTCCTACAGTAACAAAAAAAAAAAAAATAGGAAAAAGAAAAATTTCTTCAGTCTTATGTAAATAAAGATATGGAGTTAGACATTACACATCTAGTGTGGTAGTTCAATAATATTATTCTGGGCCTGGGCTTTTTCTGTCTTTCTGTTCCACTTCTCATCCTCACGCTTATCCCTCATGGCTGCAGGAATTGTGACGCAATGACATTTACTGCATATTCTTTCAAAGAGAGGAAACAAATTGTGGGACATATATATCAGAAGATAGGAAATTTTCTGAGATGCTTTCAGCTTCTATCTCATTGTTCACAATGGTGGAATAAAGTCATCACTCTCTGCTAAGGGATCTTAGCTTGCACAGTTCTGCCAAATAAACTGGGGTTTTCTTGATAAGGAAAAAAGGGAAGATATGTATTATGTAGTCAACTTGCAATATCTGCCACAAACACATTTCCTGGACCCAGAACAGGGATTTCATCTTAAAAAAGCAAAAGGAATAAACAAATAGCTACAACTAGAGAATGGAGGTTATATGAATAATTTTGAGACCAAACGAAGTAAAATCTCTCATTCTTGCTGTAGGCTAGAAGAAATCAAGTAGATTTTATTACATTCTCTTAGATTTTCACCCACATTTCCTATTTCCCTGCCCATACCTTAGTGAACTACTTATGTTCATCTTAAGCAAATCTCTCCACCTTTTCACCAGATCCTGTCTCCTCTCAGTTTTCAACCCTTTTGTTCTAACAACTCTTCCCTTTTGCCATGTATACTCTCTCCTGGGTTTTTTCTAACAACATAAATAATATTTTTAATTTCTTCCTTCAAAATAAACAAGCAGACAGACAAACACTTTTGCTTGACTTCAGTTTTCTGCCAAGTACTGTCCCAATTGCTTTGCATTTTAAAAGAATGGTCTGTCTCCACTACTTCACATTACACTTGCCTATTTTATCTTTAACAAACCTCCACCAAGCCCTCATACTTCAACTTCAGCAGAACTGCTTCTGTCAAAAATACACTCAATGATTTCCAAGTAGCTAAGTCCAGTGAACATTTCCTATTTCCATATTGATTTATCATCAGTATTTGTTACAAATGATCCTTCTCTCATTCTTGATATACATTCTTTGCTTGGCCATTGGTGTACAACATTCCCGCTTTCCTCTCACCTCTGGACCACTGCATCTCATCTGCTTCGCTGGTCTTTTACTCTTTTTCCTGGACCTCATAATGGCAGAATTACAAGTCGACTCACAAGAAGAAACCCCTTGATTAAGTGAGTATCCCACTACTAAATATTTTTAATATTTTTGAAAAAGAATGTACTAGAAAGCACTTGAGGCTAATAGATCCCCCACATTCCCCAGGGCAATGAGTGAAAAAACACTTTTTTATTTCTTTTATCCAGATATCTGGCTTATTTTTTTTTAATCATTTTTCCAGGCCTCACCTCTTCCTACTTTTCTCCCAAATCTAATATTAAATATGAGGGCAGACTAGCATAGTTCCATGTGGGCTGATGTGGGGCTACCCTAGAATTGCTTTGGTGCTTCGTGCACTGGCTACAGAGTATATGTTGGTACCAAACAGAATATTTTGTTTATAAATCAACACCAATATACAGTTTTAATATCTATTCCCTACTTTGTGGCATTAATTGTAAAAGGCTGAATTCAGGTGTTTTATACCTACTCCAATTTCTAACTTGGTCTAGAACTGAGCCACAACATCAGTTTGGAGAACTAGATAATCCTTACACAAATATTTTATTTCTGCCAGCTCTCTTTACTGTAAGAAGACTCTATTTGTAATACTCCTTAATTAATTACTACTGTTCATCAAGAAATATCTGCAGTGTTCTCAACTTTAAGCCCCCAGAAAAGAACATAAATATTAATTCTGAGGAGAATACTGTTAGAATTTGATATGCTCCTTGAATGTAGATATTTGGACAGCTATCCCAGTGGGCCCATACTTCTCTTTCCCTTAGGTTTCCTTTGTCCCATTGGACTGGAAACAATTTTCTCCTGCCCGTCTATAGTGCTGATCAGGTTCAAGTAGGATTTTCCTTGGTTTTCCACCTTAAGATACAGTACATGCATAATGAGTAAATATTAATTCACTCTTCCTTGTAAAATCCTGAAGCAAATATTTATGATTTTTTAAAAAATACACACACACACACACACACACACACACACACACACACACAAACCATAAAATAAAACAGCCAAAATTATTCAGAAATCATAGGAATTATGCTAGGACTCATTTTTTTCTTACTCTAGCTAGATTCATTATTAGTATGTTAAAATTTCTAGAGAGGGAATAGTGAATCAATTCCATTGCCTCCATAGCATCCTTCTCCCATTCCCATGTCCATATGCCTGACTTCAATTTGGGGAAGTCAGACTCCTTTTATTGGATGTGTTTTGTGGAGACGAGTCCTTTTCTGGCTTTAGTGGTGGAATATATAACCTCAGTTAAGCCAGTGTAATGGGTTGAATTTTGCTGCCCTACCCTCAAATATTCTGTTTATAAATGTTAAAGTCTTAACCTCCAGTACCTCAGACTGTGACTATATTTGGAGATACGGTCTTTAAAGAAGTAAATATGTAAAAATGTGGTCATATGGACAGAACGCAACCCAATAGGACTCATATCCTATGAAGAGGAGATTAGGACACCAACTTAGAGAGAAGACTGGAAAGACACAGAAGATGACCACTTGTAAGCCAAGGAAAAGACTCAGAAGAAACCAACCCTGCTGACACCCTTACCTCAGATTTCTAGGCTACAGAAGTGTGAAGGAATAAGTTCTGCTGTATAAGTTACCCAGTCTCTGGTATTTTCTTATGGCAGTCTCAGAAAATTAATATGGCCAGGTATAGTTAATGGTCCAGGGGTGGGTAGGAGACTTAAGCAAGTCAGAGGACATCTCAGGACTTTTTTGCAGAATATGAAGTAGTCATTCCCTCTTTCTAACTGAGAGCATGAGGAAGAATGTAGTTAGTCCTAAGTGGTGCTGGCATTCATCTGAATAGCACAAGGGGAGAGCCTTCCTTAGGATTAAACCAACCTCAAAAAGGCAGTGTTGACATGACATGCCAGATTTACCTGTAGGTGTTTAAGTTATGTGAACCAGTAAACTGCCTATGCTTGAGCCATCTGAAATTACTAATATTTGACCATCTTTGATCATAAAAAGTTCACATTCAACTTAATGTATTCCTTAATCCAAAACTTCTGATACAAGCTAATTAAAGGTCTTAATTAAAGAGATGGGCACAAAGATCTATGTCCCTGAAATTTTTTAACTTGAAGTGCTGTTAAAATAAATTTGATTATAAATTAAAATAAAATATTAATTTTTTAAGGGATATATTGATATTACTGAAGTCTCTGATGAATGATTTAAAAGGAACTCTGAGTTTGTATATAAAGATATAAAGAAAATTATAGGTACATGTGCAGGTGAATTTATTACTTTTGGTATAAACTTCATTTTCTTCCTTCATATCATGTGGCTCTTTGCCTTTCACTCATTCATTATGTCATTAAACAAATATGTAGCAAGCCTTTCCCTTGTGCCAGGCAGTGTGAAACACACAGGCATGGAGAGCTGAACAAAATGATCAAAGTCCTCAGCCAAAGTTGCTCATTGCCTAGAGGAGTGAGACATTAAGCAAATAATTACATACACACATATTTAAAATTCCTTGTAGTAATTACCTTTTCTCTCCTTCAAGAAACCCTCCTTAACCTAACCCTGATTCAACAACCTTAGGGTGGGCATAGTACTGAGGCTAGGTAATCAAAGAAGCTATGCCCTTGTCTATAATAATTGTTCTTGGATGGACATATGATCCAGAGCTATGGTGGCAGCAAGTCCTCTCCAAGTCTTCGCAGGACCTATATAAGAAGGTTCTCTCTTTTCTTAGTGCCATCAGCTGTAATGGGGATATATGCCCAGAACCCCTCCTAACCATTTTGCACACTACACAGGATAATCTTATTGGAGAATAAAGTCAATACAACAGAAAGCAGCAGAGACAACTTTAATGATATTTTTTTGAGTTTCTATTCAATAGTGGCTGAAATAAATACCTCCCTGGGACATTCATTTGTGTAACTATACATTTCTGACTTTTTTTTTTTTAGCTGCATGTAGTTAGTTTCAAGCTACTTGGATCACAACTGTTAACTAACACACCTCTTTCTTTACTTGGGGATCTGCACAACAGCCTTCAAAAAGTCAAAATGCCTCTTCCTCCTGGAAATCTTTATATTCTGAGAGCATCCTACATTTGGGTTTACCATTGAATGTCTCCACTTGTTATCTATTTCTTTTAAATATTTTACTATATTGCAATTTAAGATACTTGAAGAGTACAAACTCTCATTTATCTTTCTATACCTGTTATGTAATACCTGCTAATGTTTATTAAAGGAGTGAATACTTACTCAAACAAAATATGTGATCACTGACATGCTAATTGGTTTAACATACTGTAAAGTGAAGCATTTAAATTGAAACTTAATAAGGAGATAAAAGTAATCTTACCGTTATAAAATTATAAAAGGCAAGAAGTTTTGATTCTGTAATCTTCCAATGGGTGTGCTTTTTTTCACAGTTTGAAAATTCCTCTCATAAATATTTTTTCCTCTTTTATCCTCACAACAATGCTGTGAAATTAGCAGAGCTAATATCTTCATTTTGGAGAATCAGAAACTGAGGCTTAGAGAGATTAGGTGATTATTCAAAGAAAAATCTATAGTAAGTAGCAGATCGAGGGTTAGAAACTAGATATATTATGTACTTATAAGATGTGTTCAATAGCAAAACTAACTTGATGGTTTTGATTTCTTCTTCTGTAGCTTGTACTCACGTTGGTAGTCTGTGATGAATAATAATTTCTCCAAATAAACATGGGAAGCAGGGTCTTCTCAGCTGGGTATTTCAGAGACTTATGGGTAACTGATATCTAAATAGTAAATACCCCTCCTACTCCTGGTATTTAGTCATATTTCCTGACTTGGAGGGACTACAGGATTTCTATAGAAAATATCTCAAATCTTATCCACAAAGCTTAGATATAGATGTATCATTTAGAAAGAGTTAGAATGTGTCCCAATGGAAATCTGAAAAAAGGACCTTTGAGAGAGCACAGATGAAAATAAGGAGTAAGGCATTATGTGTTCAAACCCGCAGCAGGGATGGAGAAGTGAGCCATTTCTCAAAGTACAAAAATGGACTTTGTACTTGACTCTGGTCCAGACCCTAAGTTTCTTATGAGCCTTTGGAGAGAAACCAGTGTGTAGCTAAATTAAAAGAACCCTGCCACTAGTGTTCTGTGGTGTTTTTCTGGGACTCTTTTTTCCCTTTACCTCCTTCTCATAGATGGAAAGCAAGAGGGGAGGGATAGGTCACCATCAGCTCCTCACTACCATGCAGATGTCCTAAAGAGAGTGGCAGTATGGATCACATGATTAAACTGGAAATCCAGAAGCATAAAATGAAACACAAAAGGGGCCATAGAGGGAAAATCAACAGCCCCTAGGCATGTGGGAGGTCAGCATGGATTAGGGCCTGTATTAGGATATTGCATCTATCATCCAGGCAGGAACAAAAATAACAGTGTTGTAAACATGGTACAGGTCTCCCCCACTATCTGAAAGTAGAAGGTTCCTATGAATCCTTAGGAACATTTTCCTAAGCTGAAATGGTACAAAGCAGTTACCATTAATTTATATGGAAAAATATTTGGTGCTCTTAGACTCAAAATGTAACCTTTCTTAGGCTTCTCTGAAAACTTTGGACACCTCTTGCTAATGGATGCACAGAATAAATCGAGATAAAGCACAGACACTCACAGTGACAGTTGGAAGCTCTGGTGACTTGATGCTGAGATGCTGACTGTGGTTCCTGGGGAAGGAGCTGGTGCAGCCATTGTCCTTGGTCAGGGTGCGTGCTGCCTAAGAATGGTTCACTGCAAAACAAGCACAGACGCTCTTTTCACTTTTCACCTTTTTTTGTAAAAGCAGAAACTCTCTTTGGATTTCTTTCAGTTGGGGAAACAGGTACTAATACAGGTCTTCCAGAAAACAGATACTAATACAGTAAAAATGGTGTGGTGCAAATTTTTTAAAAGTGGGGGGATAGCCACAACAGTTTATTTCCTATTCATGGCATAAGCAGTCCAGGGTTTGTACGGTGACTCCACAGCATAATTAAACAAAAATTCTGTAATTTTGCTTTGCTGTCCTTAGGAGATAGCCTTTGTATACATGATCCAGAGGGCTGTTTAATTTTTCCATAATTTAAATAGTTCATGGGGCAAGGAGCAAAGAGAGTAGGAAATGTATAAAGTATGCCCTGGAATTTGCATATATCACTTAGACTTACATCCCATTTGCCAAAACTTAGTTACATGGCCATACATAGTCTAAAAAGCAGATAGGGCATGCAGTCTTTATGGACAGCCATATGGTTCTGCTAATAATTGAACATTTTGCTGCATTGTAATTGAAGGGAAACAGTTATTTGGGGGTTTAGTAGCAGTATCTGCCACAATGGTGTCATGCTGGCAGCTCAAGAAGGTTGACAGGAACAGATTGGTACAGGTGACATCAGTGTGTGCAGACAGAACAAGAGAAGATAAAGGCTAAGAGGGAGGGCAGGAGTAGTGGCTGGAACTGAAGTCTGGCAAAGGTTAGGTTTGATGCACATAATGTGTGAAACAACTTTGCCTTTAGAAAGATTCCCCAAAAGACATGAAAGGGAAATGTCTATTTGACAAAAGAGGACTAATAAGCCATTGGTCATAAATACTTAAAGAGTTTCAAAGTGACATGTTAAGTTCCATAAGACAACAGGGCCAAAGGGTCATTTTAGATGTATGTGTATTGGAATTGTGATAACACTGTAGATGGAAAGATAAAAATCACATTGAAATAAAGATAAAGTTTTATTTGAGCTAAACTTAAGGATTTAAGCCCAGAAACATTAACTTCTACAGGTAGGTAGGATAAATGTTTCAAAGGGCCTAAGTCATACAAAGGTTTTATATCTTCAAGGAGACAGGCAAGAAAGACAGAACTTCCAAGGGGCACATTTCATTTACCCACATTTACAAGATAATGTGATGTGAAAATAAGTCAGTAAGGTGGCAATATACATCCTGGCACTGAAGAGAATTAAGGGGAAGGGCAAACATTCTCACTTACCTTTTAGCAAGAATCTGAATGCTAATTGTTTAGCCTTTAGCTTAATTAGCATATGGTATTTTAGAGTTAGAAAGTTCAAGTTTTCATGGGTGTACATTTTGAGGCCCCCAAAATTAGTGAAACCTTCAATATTTAGGCCTTAGGAAGTTTTGGTGGTCCTTAATATGGTGGTCAGCTTTTCATTAGTTCACATGTTTATATGCATAGGTAAATGATACTAATAGGCAAATATAACCACTTTATAATAGTACATTCATATTTTTGCATGATCCTATTGGTCATATGTGATGAGTTCATAGAATAATACAAAAACATGTTAAGCCCAGGTTAAATATAGACTTAGGGATGAAGGAAAGAAAGGATTTGTCTAAGATACCTAAAAGTAAAAATATCTCAGAAGAAACAAATTGATCCAAGACAAAGCTTGAAGAACAATTTTGAGATAGGATTTAAATTAACCCTTTTAAAAACTGGTAAGTAACCTTAAGAAAACTTAGGTGTGAAGTGTGTGGAAGTCCAGTCATTAACTAACATCTTAGATGATTCCTGGAGAAAAGCTTTCACTTTACCTTTGGGTTCTATCTAAGTCTTAGCTAGAAAAGGGTTCCTTATTTTTCTCAGTTTGCAGAAGTCAGAAACCATGCAAGAAAACAATAACAGTTAGGTTAAAGAGTCAAAGAATTTAAAATAAGCCAAAAGAATGTGTTACATCAAACAAACTGGACTTTGTATCTATACTGTCACTTTCATATCCAAAAATTCTTGTGCCAGCAACATTCTTCACACTGTAAACAAAAATGTTTACTGTAATTTGTTAAGTGAGTAATGCATTAAATAATTCTCCACAAAGAGATACAGAGGAAGAGACAGCACAAGTCCCCAGTTCAAATTCAAACAGAGAATTTGTTCAACATCCCTTCATTCATACCTACACCAATGGGCAATACCAGTTAAGAGTTCCCTTCTTTAAGAGTGTCCATGAAGTATTTTTAAAAAGTTCACAAGAGTTTTGAAGGCCAGATCAGTCTTATTCCAATAATAGAGCATAAGGATGCTGTCAACCTTCTTTCAGGTTTCTTCCATACAACATAGTAGTTAAGAGTGTGTATAATGGAATTTTACCTGCTAGCTTTAAATTATGGTTTCACTACTTAACCACTATGCGATTTAGGGCAAATAACTTAAATATTTTAGGTCTATTTATTTTTTCATTTTTAAAACAGATTTTAAAAGTAAACTTCACAGGATTTTTGAGAGGATTTAATGAGATGTCAAATTCATTAACCATTAGATGGCTGTGTAATAAGCAATGAGTGCATGCTAACATTATTGTTATTCTTAGAAAGAGTCAGTAGAGCTCTGAATAGGGTGAGAATCCTGCAGCAAATAGAAATTGGAGTAAAGGAATTCCACATTCTCTTTGCTCTTAATTAGAAAATTGTGTTGTCATTATACGAGGTCCTTTTACCAGAAGTTGTCCCTATCTATTTCTGCTCTAATTTGGGAATGAGTCCAAGAAGTTTATAATTTCAAATTGTGGCCCAGTTTCTTACTAATAAACTCATCCTCTAGTCTGTGAAATTCAGACATAGATAATATGTGAGTGTTGGAAATACTATTAAAACTAGTGTTCTTCTGTTTCAGTGATCACTACCTAATTTTTTGACTTGAATATTTTCTACTTTAGTTTTTGGAGTGGGGAGATTTACTTTGATAAAATATTTACTTCTAAAACTGTATTGTGTATTAACTTCCTGAGGCTGCTATAAGAAGTCTGCACAAATCGCTGGCCTAAGACAGTAGGAATGTATTTTCTCACAGCTCTGGAAGCTGGAATTCTGAAACTCATCAGGGCTGTGCACCCTTGGTTGCTCTAAGGGAGGATTCAGTCTTCACCTCGCACAGTTAATAGCATGCCTGGGCTTGCAGCCACTCACTCCTGTCTCCGCCAATATCTTCACGTCTTTCTCCTCTGTGTCTCTTTTGTCACCTTTGCCTCTTTTATAGGGTTCTTGCAATGGTATTTAGAGCTCACCCAGGTAATCCAGGGCAATCTCCTCATCTCAAAAAGTCTTAATTATAGCTGCAAAGTTCCATTTTCCAAATAAGACAACATTTATAACTTCCAGATATGAGAACTTGGTATCTTTGGGTGGTCATATTCAACCTACTGCAAACTGTTTAGTATATATCTTACCTTGGAGGTGCTACTTCAGAGTTAGATACTCTATTCTCATATTACTCTTACTGTGAATCATGTTTTTGTTTGTTTGTTTTAGATTGTATGATTATTTGAGGTACTCATACTTTCGGGAGCTTGTGTTGTAAAAGCGAAATTGCTATTGTAACAAATTAATTTACCATTCATATACCTGATCTAAGTTATTAATATCAAAGTGTCTGAAGAATTGATTAAATAACTAACAAGGCATCACATGCTATATATACATCAGTAAGCCAATCAAATTGAACACCAGTCTTCAGTCCAATCCACACAAGCTGAAAAAGTTACTGGTTATAAAAACAGTAGAAGGCACAGAGAAATCACTCGTAGTACAAAGGATGATAGTCTGACTTAAGAAGAGACTCATACTTATGAGAAAATAGGACCATTGATTTAGAAACCACTTACAGAGCACCTTCCTCCTGTAGTTCCTGACTTTATGATTAAGAAAACTGAGTCACACCATATGTGGTTCAGAAAGGTTATGAACCCAATCAGAGCAGCAGTGGGGATAGAAGCCAGGCTCTTTGGTTCCAAGGTCAGCCTCAGTCTTAACATTTTCATGGGAAAAGGTTGCTACTGCATTAAATCAACTTCTTGATTTCTAAAATGGCCTGATACAAAAAGGGAATAAATCTGATTATTTTTTGCAAGGCAGGTTAAATATCATATTATCTTAAGAAAGAAAATATAGATAAATATAAATACAAGAAAATTCATCTGAAATCTTCATCTAAAATCTGCAAAGAACTCAAGAGAAATAAAAACAAAGAAACCTGTACTAAACCAGGGGGAAAAATATCTTAATATTTTCCATTGTCATGGTAACAATGCACCAGTTTATCTATTCTTATTAAAATGTATGAATTTAGGACTCCCTTACCAATAGATGGGGTACACAGCTCCTTAGTGAAGTTAAAGAGCTGTACAAAATATATATTTTCACCTGCTAACTAATATGAATATTTTTTCAATTGGGGTAAATAGTAACAATACAGATAGGACTTGTTCTTGTCAGTGTTCAACCCAATCAGAAAAAGCCACATTGATTGCAATTACAGGGGTTCACGACCAATCATCTCAAGAAGTGCCACTTTGGCATGCTGAATTTTTTTTAGCTGAACACAATCAAGGCCCAAAAGATTCAGTAAGAAACTTTGACCTTCCTACTAACTGTCTAACAGAATTTAGATTAACCTGCTCTAGGAAGGGAACTACTGTAGATAACTGCATTATAATATGAACTAGAGAGGCAGTCAGTGAGGAATTCAGCAAAGTCTGTTTGCTAAAATGACAAAGAGTGTCCCATTGTTTCTGTGTGTCCCAGAAAGCATGTGTTTACTGTCAGGAAAATGGCAGTTACCATGCCAGGATCCTCAACTGACCCTGATCTACTTGCCCTCATGTTGGTAATGAACTATTATTAACTGTGTTGCTATATGAAAAGCTCCACCCAGTGCTCTGACATGGGAGGTGTGGAGGCAGAAACAGAGATGGACTTGCTAGATACAGATGTGATTCTAGCCCTCGACCTGCCATCATGAGAATAAAGCTTGGTATAAGACCTTTTATCCCCCCAATGTCCCACTGTCATTTTTCAGTCTCATCGAATCCAGAGTGAACTTGCCTGGGGCTGGCAACCCCTCCAGCTGGGAGCTACATTTCCCAAACATTTATTATTTCTCATAATTTTTGAATGGCTTTCCTTTCCTTTGAAGTCCCAGACCCAATCCTCTTCTCTTTACTTAGTTCAAGATGGCAGATGTAACTCATTTTACCTCTCATGTATATAGAGTTCCCATATGGATGACATTAAATTTGATTTTCTCCTGTTGATCTGTCTCTTGTCAATTTAATTCATAGATGAGCCAGAAGAACCTTGAAGGGTAGAGAAAAATTTTCCCTCCCCTAAAGAAGAAAATAATTTCTGTCCTGCTGTCATGAATGCATTTTGCTTAATATGCAGTGTTGTCACTTATCGATTAACTAGTTGTAACCTCATAAATCTGAGACCAAGTACCTGTGAAGTTGGAATGAATAGAAGAAGTCTGATGCAGTGGGAATGAATGAGAAAGAGACAATGCCTGGGAGAGCTTCTTATACCTTAAGGTGCACAAGAATCACCTGAGGACCTTTTTAAAATGCAGATCCCAGATCCTGTGTCATGAATCAGGGCTAGAGTTTGAGATTCTGTACTTCTAACAATTTCCCAGATAATGCTGAGGTTGTTCACCCATGCTCCAAATTTCAGCTATTGAAATGGAGGTTTCCACAAAGGGATGAGAAGCTGTGCAGAAGTTTGGTTGAGCATAAAATAGAAACCAATAGAAACCTTTCTGGAGTTAATATGTTGTGCACCAAAATTCTGTTGATGGGCGGGCAGACTTTCTAAATATTTACATTTATGCAAGTCCAATACCTCAAGTCTTGAAACAGGGTTAGGAGAGAGCAAGAAGGACTCCATTTTAAACTGAATTTCCATCTTGGGGCTTATAAGTCAAAAGATAAAAATTCCTAGAATGTCTTTTAAAAAAAATGTCCATGAACCATCCATATGACTAACAATCAATTGACCATAATTTACACCAGAACAAACACTCTCAAGAGCTAGTAACCAGTCCCTGTTTTTACTAAAATCATTATCTTGAGAGATGAAGAAGAATTTGCAAAATTCTTTTGTGTTAACCTTATCCTATGGAAGCATCATAAAGGAGATCCTGACCATATTTTGGAAAGCCAGTGAATCAGTGTCTGCTGACCATGGACTGACCCTACTGAAAATAAATGACAGAGATAACATCATGAAATAATTTGTCAGTGACATTCCTTCCAAGACCCTTCACTCTCTAAAACTGCCTTTATAAGCCTTATGCCCTTTGTATAACCCACTTAAGGAGCTCAACATTCCTCTTTCCTGTTGGCTCCCTTGTATAAAAGTTATCTCTCATAAACTCCACCTACTTGCTTTCTTTCAAGTTCAGTGTTCATTCCTATAACACCAAGACTCAAAAAACTGGTCTTTGGGGGTCCAATAACTGTCTTACCGAGGTGACCTGGAGTACCCTTCAGCTCAGCTAAATTTTGGACAGGCTTCTTCATGACCTTGGACCTCTTACTTCCGTGTGTGTGTGTGTGTGTGTGTGTGTGTGTGTGTGTGTGTGTGTGTTTAAGAGCATTTACTTTAGAAAACTTGTAACTGTAAATTCTTTCTCTGCCCCTTTGATATGTACGTAAATCTTCTCCCTGCCTCTTTCCAGGTTTACAACCCAGGAAATGCCTTTCTCAAGAACCTGGGGACCATCTTTTTGAAGTGTAGCACAAAGGAGGAGATAGTACCACTATCTCCCAGTCTCTGTGGGAAGATAAAAGCCTAACTTTGATTGATGCCAATTAGCAAACACAGATGGCCTAAACATAGAGAAAAACATTTGCCAACTCCCTTGATAAAGATGCTAACATTTATTTCTTCAAAACTGAAAAATATCAAGGTTTTGAGCCAAACTGCATGGCCCTTTCTCTAACACTGGACTTTATCATTTTACTTATCTCAAAAAAAAAATCATCCATGAGAATCACTTCAGAACATGACTTTCTGGCTCTCCTTTCAGTGTGCTCAACACCCATCAGTTTGTTCTGATGGAGGAGACCACTTGGGAGCTGTTCTCCCCAGTTACTGGTTCAATCACCATTTTTTACTCTTCAAATAAAAACCACAAGTTCTCTAGGTACTGATTTATGTGTACCTGAGAGATGTTTGAAACACATATTCCAAATTTCTACCTATACAGAGCCATGGTATCCTCATGTTTGTTTTATGAATCATTACAGAAGATATAGTGAAATTATTTTACTTCCACACAAATATGATATTTTTGAGTTATTAAATATTTGCTCCCCATCATGGTATTCAGTATATTCTTGTATTTTATATTACATTACACATAACTATTTGACAACACCCTAAATAAGATTACTAGCACTGAGTGCATAATATGAACATTTCTCTAAACACTTTGCCATAACCCTTAAACCAATCTATGTCAGGTACTGTTATCATCATTTACCCACGAAGGAACTTGAAGCACAGAGAGGTTAAGTAACTTGTCCAAAGTCATACAGCTGTTAAGTAAGGGTTAGATCCAATAATTTACCTTAGTAGTTTGAAAGCTTAACCATCAAACATTCTGTGAGGAACAATGACAACAGTCATTTCTCAGTGCTTTAAAATTACTTAAAAATTGGGAAATGTAGGGATTTCAGCAAGACTTACCTTGGCATAACTTCATTTACTTCATTCTAACAAACAGCAGAGGACAAGTGAAAGACAGCTTAAATTTATAGCAGTGTTTTGAATGCTGCTCTTGGTTCTCGAACAACTGATGAGCAAACTCTCATTTAATATAATATACATTTAATATAATGTAAACATATAGTACACAACAAAATTTCTACTAACCTCTCTTTCTTCATATTCATATGATACATACATTATGTCATATATACATACATATATACAGATAATATATTTGTATTATAACAATAGATATAAAAATAACATTTATACCTATACATGTCCTTTTTGATATCATATTCTAATTTTTGAGATTATAAATCTTTTACCATAAACCTTTGGCATAGAAGTTACAACATGGCAGGCAGTAATTTTGGGCAAACTGATTTGGAGCTCCTTTTTATATTACATTTATCAATGATTAAGTTACTTAAATGACATCTAAAAGATGATAATGATGTCATTTTTATTAAGATATGTGAAGCATCTAATGCTTTTATTAGAAATGATATTAAGAAAATGAGAAGTCACAAATTAGAAGAAAATATTTACAAAATACATATCTGAAAAGGACTTGTATCCAAAATATACAAAGAACTCTTAAAAATTAATGAAGAGTGAAACTTGAAGAAAAGATGGTGTGTGAGAGGTGAGGCAGAAACCTCCTCCCAAAACAACATATAACACAAAAATACAGCAAATACAACTAATCCCGAAAGAGCAACCTGAAGATTGCAACAGACTACCTACATCTGTGGAAAAGAGAAGACCTCACAGAAAAGGGTAAAGTAGCAAAGCCAAAATCCCAAGGGACACAAGCCATCCCCTGACCCCAGCTTCCAAGTGGGGGGAAGAGAAACAGAGAGGGAAGGGAGAAGAAGCCCAGAACAGCTAAAAACACAGCCCTGGAGATGTCCAGGAGCATGAACCCACATTAAATGGTGCTCTGGAGATTAATAGGGTAGGAAAGCAAAGACAAGCAGAATACTCAGAGAGACTGAGATTCTAGTCACCTGTGGAGAACAGGTTCTCACAATCAGCACCTCTGGGACAAAAGAAAGGTGGGTTTTGAAAGAATTCCCAACAGCGAGAAGGGCACTAAAGGGGCAAAGATTAAACCGAGCTTGCAGCTCAGGGGAAAGGACAGGTGGGCAAACTCAGCCAAGCACACTCAGCCCCACAGGTTGGGAACTCTCGGGAGCTTCAAATGCAGCACACCCCTGACTGGCAATGCACCGAGACCCCTCACTGTGATACACAGCCTGTTGTTCCTTCCTTCCAGCAGGCATAGGTCCACTACCTGCTGTCCCACTATTGCACCAGGCCCCACCTACATTAGCTGTGGAGCATAAGCAGAGGCTCCTAACTGTGTGCTCAGCCCACTGGCCCTGGTAGTGGAGGCAGGCATATCAACATTGAAGAAAAAAACAGCTCTATCCTCCTGGCAGGCTCTAGCACCACATGCCAGCAACCCCTACTATCACTCCATGTGCTGGGCAGCTCCAGAGAGTAGAGTTTCTGGGCACCAGAGGGTGCCACATACTCAAAGTTATTATTCCATAGTAATTATTAGAAATATGAAAAGACAAAGAAATTTAGTCCAAACAAAATTACAAGAAAAAATGCCAGAAAGAGGGCTCAATGAAACTGAAATCACCAAACTTCTTTATAAATATTTCAAATTAAAAATCATAAACATGTTCAAGGAACAACAGAAAAATATTCAAGATCTCAGGGAGGATTTCAAGAAAGAGATAGAAACATTCAAATGAAACATACAATGGAGGGATTTAAAAGCAGACTAGATGAGGTACAAGAGATGGTAAATGAAATAGAAATCAGAGAATAGGAAAACAAAGAAACTGAGGTACAGAGAGGAAAAAGGATCTCTAGAAATGAAAGAATAATATGAGAACTGTGAGAACAATCCAAACAGAACAATATTCATATTATAGGGCTACAAGAAGAGAGAAAAGGATAGGAAGTATCTTTGAGGAAATAATTGATGAAAATTTCCCCAGTCAGGGGAAGGAAATAGTCTCTCAGGCAATGAAGAGCAGAGATCCACCAACATAAGGAACTGTAGGAAGACAACACAAAGACATATGATAATTAAAATGGCAAAGATCAAGGACAAGGAAAAATGTTAAAAGCAGCCAGAAAGAGAAAAAATAAGTCACATACAAAGGAAAGTCCATAGGCTATCATCAAACTTCTCAGCAGAAACCTTACAGGTCAGAAGGGAGTTGCATGATATATTTAATACAGTGAAACAGGAAGGCCTCCAAACAAGAATACTCTACACAGCAAGATTATCATTTAAATTTAAAGCAGAGATTAAACAATTTCCAGGTAAGCAAAAGTTGAGAGAACTTACCTCCCACAAACTATCTCTACAGTGTATTTTAAAGGGACTGCTCTAAATGGAAGTACTCCTAAGGCTAAATAACTGTCATCATTGGAAATAAAACCACAATAAAGGAAGTAAACCAATTAATTACTAAGCAAATGCAAAATTAATTCAACTATCCACAAAGTTAGTCAAGAGATACACAGAGTACAGAATTGACACCTAATATATAAAGAGTGGAGGAGAAAGAAAAGGGAGAAAAAAATCCTATAGATTGTGTTTGAAATAGCATAATAAGGAGTTAAGTTAGACCGTTAGATAGTGAAGAAGCTGCCCTTGAACATGGTGACCATGAATCTAAAGCCTACAGTGACAATAATTACATATCTATCAATAATCACCCTAAATGTAAAGTGACTGAGTGCACAAATTAAGACACAGAGTTACCGAATGGATAAACTATATGCTGCCTACAAGAGACTTCAAACCCAAAGACATAGACACACTAAAAGTGAATGGGTGGAAAAAAGACGTTTCATGCAAATAATAGGGGGGAAAAAGCAGGTGTAGCAGTACTTGCATCAGACAAAATAGGCTTGAAGACAAAGAAAGTAATGATACAAAGAAGGACATTACCTAGTGATAAAGGGGTCAGTCCAACAAGAGGATACACCATTATAAATACCTCTGCATCCAATATAGGAGCACCCAAATATGTGAAACAAATACTAACAGAATTGAAGGGGGAAATAGAATGCAGTGCATTCACTTTAGAAGACCTCAACACACCCCTCGCCCCAAAGGGCTGATCAACCAGACAAAAAATAAATAAGGATACAGAGGCACTGAACATGGGAGAATAGACTGACCTAACAGACATCTACAGAACACTCCCCACAAAAGCAGCAGGATACACATTCCTCTCAAGTGCACATGGAACATTTTCAAAAGTAGCTCACATACTAGGCCACAAAAAGAGCCTCTGTAAATTCAGAAGGATTAAAATTGTGCCAACCAACTTATCAGATCACAAAGTTATGAAACTAGAAATAAATTATGCAAAGAAAACAAAAAAGTCCACAAATACATGGAGGCTTAAAAACATGCTCCTAAATAATCAATGAATCAATGAACAAATAAAAACAGAGATCATGCAATGTATGGAGACAAATGAAAACAACAACTCAATACCCCAGCAAAGGCAGTTCTAAGAGGAAAGGATATTGCAATACAGTATTACTCAAGCAAGAAGAACAATCCCAAATGAACAATTAGTTGAACTAGAAAAAGAAGAACAAATGAGGCCCAAAATCAGTAGAAGGAGGGACATGATAAAGATAAGAGCAGAAATAAATAAAATTGAGAAGAATAAAGCAATAGAAAGAATCAATGAAATCAGGAGCTGTCTCTTTGAGAAAATAAACCCCTAGCCAGACTTATCAAGAAAAAAGAGCAAATGCATAAACATAATCAGAAATGAGAATGGAAAAATCACTATGGACACCACAGAAATGCAAAGAATTATTAGAGAATCTTATGAAAAATTTTATGCTAATGAATTGGATAACTTAGAAGAAATAGACAACTTTCTAGAAAAATACAACATTCCAAGACTGACCCAGAAAGAAACAGAAAATATGAACAGACCAATAACCAGCAATGAAATTGAACTAATAATAAAAAAACTACCTAAGAACAAAACTCCTGGAAAAAGTGGGTTCACCACTGAGTTTTGTCAAACATTTACAGAATACTTAATACCACTCTCCTTAAAAGCTTTCAAAAAGGAGAAGATGGGGGAATACTTCCAAACTCATTCTATGAGGCCAGAATCACTCTAAAACCTAAACCAGAAAAAGACACCACAAAGAAAGAAAATTATAGACCAATATCCAAAAGATGCAAAAATCCTCAACAAAATATTAGCAAACTGAATTCAAAAAATATAGCAAAAAGATAACCCACTATGATCAAGTGGGATTTATTCCAGGAATGCAAGGAGAGTACAATTTGAAAATTCATCAACATGATACAGCTCATCAACAAAAAGGACAAAAATGACATGATCATCTCCATAGATACTGAAAAGCATTTGACAAAATTCAACATCCATTCATGATAAAAACTCTCAACAAAATGGGTATAGAGGGCAAGTACCTCAACATAATAAAGGCCATATATGACAAACTCACAGCCAACATCATAATTAACAGTGAAAAGCTGAAAGCTTTTCCCCTAAGATTGGGAACAATACAAGGATGCCCACTCTTCCCACTTTAATCAATGTAGTACTGAGGTTCCTAGCCACAGCAATCAGACAACAGAAAGAAATAAGGAGCAGCCAGATTGGTTAGGAGGAAGTTAAGCTGTCATTATTTGTAGATGACATGGTATTATACATGAAGAACCCTAAAATATCCCCTCCAAAAGTAGTACAACTGATAACTGCATTAAGCAGTTTCAGGATACAGAATTAATACACAGAAATCTTTTGCATTCATATATGCTAATGATGAACTTGTAGAAACAGAAAGAGAAATGAGAAAAATCACTCCACTTACAATTGCATCTAAAAGAATAAAATACCTAGGAATAAATCTAACCAAGGTGGTGAAAGACCTATACCATGAAAACTATAAGACACCCATGATAAAAATTAAAGAAGATACCAATAAATGGAAATACATCTCTGCTCATGGATAGCAAGAACTAATATTGTCAAAATGGCCATCCTTCATAAAGCGATCTATGATTCAATGTAATTCCTATCAAAATACCAACAGCATTCTTCAAAGAACCAAAACAAATAGTTCTAAAAATCATATGGAACCACAAAAACCCCAAATAGCCAAAGCAATCCTGAGATGGAAGAATAAAGCTGGGAGGATTACACTCCTCAACTCAAGCTCTACTACAAAGCCACAGTTTTCAAGACAATTTGGTACTGGCATGAGAAAAGACCCATATAACAATGTAAGAATAGAGAGCCCAGATATAAACCAACACATATATGGCCAATTAATATATAATAAAGGTGCCATGGACATTCATTGTGGAAATGACAGCCACTTCAAAACTGATGTTGGCAAAACTGGACAGCTACATATAAAATGAAACTGGATTGCTGTCTAACTCTATACACAAAAGTAAACTCAGAAGAACTGAATGTAAGTCATGAAACCATAAAACTCTTAGAAGTAAACATAGGCAAAAATCTTTTGAATATAAGCATGAGCAACTTTTTCCTGAACCCATCTCCTTGGGCAAGGGAAACAAAAGCAAAAATGAACAAATGAGACTACCTTTAGTACAGCAAAGGACACCATCAGTAGAACAAAAAGGCATCCTACAGTATGGGAGAATATATTCATAAATGATATATCTTATAAGGGGTTAACATCCGAACTATATAAAGAACTCACACACATCAACAATCAAAAAGAAGTAACCTGATTGAAAAGTGGGTGGAGGATCTAAAAAGACACTTCTCCAAAGAAGAAATTCAAATGGCCAACAGGCATATGAAAAGATGTTCCACATCACTAATCAGGGAAATGCAAGTTAATACCACAATGAGATATCACCTCACACCAGTTAGGTTGGCCACCACCTAAAAGACAGACAACAACAAATGTTGGCAAGGATGTGGAGAAAGGGAAACCCTCCTACACTGCTGGTGGGAATGTAAATTAGTTCAACCATTGTGGAAAGCAATATGGAGGTTCCTCAAAAAACTAAAAATAGAAATACATTTGACCCAGGAATTTCACTCCTATGAATTTACCCAAAGGAAACAAGATCCCATATTAAAAAAGACAAATGCACCCCTATATTTACTGCAGCACAATTTTCAATAGCCAGGATATGCAAGCAACCTAAGTGTCCATCAGCAGGTGAATGGAAAAAGATGCGGTACATATACACAATGGAATATTATTCATCCATAAGAGGAAAACAGATCCTATAATTTGCAACAACATGGATGGAACTAGAGGGTATTCTGCTCAGTGAAATAAGCCATATGGAGAAAGACAAGCACCAAATAATTTCACTCATTTTTGGAGCATAAAACCAGAGCAAAACTGAAGGAACAGAATAGCAGCAGAGTTGCAGACTCCAAGACTAGCGGTTACCAAAGGGAAGGGTTTGGGAGGATGGGTGGGGAGTGAGGCAAAGGGGATTAAGGGGCACTATAATTAGCCCACACAATATAGGTAGGTCACAGGGAAGGCAGTATGACACAAAGACAAGTAATGACTCTATAGCATCTTACTATGCTGATGTATAGAGACTACAATGGCTTATGTGGGGTGACTTGATAATATCGCTGGATGTTGAAACCACAGTGTTGCTCATGTGAATCCTTCATAAGATTGTATATCAATGGTATCTTAAAAAAAAAGAAAGAATATCTAAAAAAGATCAACAAAAAGAAAACAAACCAATTTTTTAAATGAGCAAAAGTTCCGACCAGGCACCTTAAGAATGAAGGCACAAATGACAAATAAACATAAGAAAAGATGCTCAAAATCATATCATCAGTGAATTGCAAATTAAACAGCAATGAGACACCACTACATACCTATTGGATGAGTAAAATAAAAAGCAAAAACAAAACAAACAAAGGCTAGAGTAGATGTTGAACAGCAGAGCTCTCATTCATTGCTGATGAGAATCCCAAATGGTATATACATTCTGGAAGACATTTTGGCAGTTTCTTGCAAAGCTAAACATTGTCTTACCTTATAATCCAGTATATCTGTTCCTAGGTATTTACTTAATTGAACTAAATGCTTAAGTTTACCCAACATACACACAAATGCTTATAGCAGTTTTATTGAAAAATGACAATAAAGCAAGGATGCAACCTAATAGACTTTAATAAGTGAATGGAAAGCTGTGGTACACCAGTTCAATGCAATATTATTCTAAATAAAAAAGAGATTAGCTATTAAGTCACAAAACAACATGGAGGAAACTTACATGCCTATTCCTAAATGAAAGAAGCAACTCTGAAAAGGTTACATATGCTATAATTCTAAATATATGGCATTCTGAAAAAGACAAAGCTATGGAAATGGTAAAAAGATGAATGGTTGCTAGGGGTTCAAAATGAGAGAGGCAGGGATAAATAAGTGATGCACAGGGAATTTTTAGAGTAAAATTAATTTGTCTGATACCGTAATGGTGCATACATGACATGTGTTTTGTCAAAATCAAAAGAACAGTACAACACAGTGAACCTTAATATACTGTAGATTTGATAAATAATAAACATTAATATTTGTTCATTTATTGTAGCCAATATACCACACTAATGCAAAATGCTCATAATAGATGAAGCTGTGCTTGTGGGACATATATGAGAACCATACTGCCTTCTCAAATATTCTGTAAATCTAAAATTGTTCCAAAAAATCAGGTCTAAATTTTTTAAATGGTAATTTGAGATTTAATAACAACACTATTTACACTCTGTGTTCATTGCAAGATATGTATAATCTTTCTGAGGCCCAGTTATAAACTTATTCTGTATTAAACAAGGTCAAATCCCTAATGTAAATGTAATACTAAGCATTTTACTATTTAAAATCCTACCCTCTATAAAGTCAACTGTGATGCCACAAACATTAGAAGATAAAAATGCACATTCTGAATTATACAATTTTATTTCAAATGAATAAAACAGATTAAAATACATTTATTAGATAAATCGATAATTTATTTGAAAAAATAAAATAGCATTAGACTAGAATTTTAAGACTGAAACCAGTAAAAAGAGGAAAATGCTGATATTTAAAAGCAGAATGTTCAGAGTAAGAAAAACCTGGTTACAAATTCTGGTTTCATGTGATCTGCTACCTGAGTGATTTGGCGGTCACTTACCTAAACTCAAAGTCTGTTTTTTCCCCTAATATATAAAATGGAGTTAATAATGTGACTTCATCAATGCATCTGCAATAGTTATATAAGCTAATGCATGCTAATCATTAGCATGCTACCTGATTTACTAAGTGCTCAATGACCATCATTATAAATATTACATTGCAAGTACTTAAAATATCTGATTTTTCAAATGAAAATAATGTCTGAGACTCAATTAGTTCTGCTTCTGATCCATAGAATTTCACATCAGGTAAAAGTTATTGAAGCAATACTTCAATTTCAGAGGTGAAAACATTGAGGATCATGTTTGAGCATTTGCTCAATGACAGATAACTAATTAATAATTGGTGACTCAGTCATTTATGTACTACACAGCCTTATGCAGTATTCCTTGATTCTTATTGTTGGGGGAGCGTTGTGTATTTTCCTCAGTTCTTGTCCCTGCCAGGATAAAGAACTGAAGGGCAGAGACACAGTAGTGAAGCAGAGTAAAAGTTTTATTAAAGTTACTTAAAAAGAGAAAAAGTACAGGCCACCTCAGTGAGCAGAGGTGCCCTGAAAGTTTGGAGAGAGAAAGATTAAAAGGTTACACACTTAGAAAGTGTGGGCAACCTGAGAGAGAGGAGCACCCCGAAAGGTTGGGGGTTGCCCCTTTTAAGGATTCTTCAAGAATGTGACTAAGGGCTGGGGGTGTGGACTTGTTAAGTGGTCTCTGAATATTTAGAATTAACTTAACACAATGAACTTCCTGCTCTGATTTCTCCCTGGGATACCAGTGTCTTTGTCTGGGATCATATTGAAGACTGCCTGCCCAGCCCCCAAGGTGGGCTGAGTTATTGTCTGTTTGCTAAAGAGTAAGTTAAGAACTTACTTCTTAACTTCTTGGGTCTTAAAATGCAATCTTACCTTTAAGATGGAATCCTTCCTGCCTTTTACTATGTTGTTCATGGCTGGGCCTGCATCCTTAATTAGTTGTCTAGGTTGCAAAGTACTTGATTAGGGCGGAAGGAGAAAAAAACAGCATATAGGTAAAGTTATAAAACAAGCTGGGGCTGCATGATTAACACAATAAAGACATGGGTTATACTGAGGTACCCTCCTTTATCTGAGGAATATTCAAACATTCCAGGCCAAGTTGCTCCTGGCTTTTTGAGCTTTAACTGATTAACTGGGTCTTTTTAGTGGGCTTTCCTGGCCTTATTCTCTTACCACCTCACTCACATCTATTTTCCTGCCTAACATTATCATGAGTATAATGACTAACTTGTTTCCAACATCATCCTTTTCCAGAAGGTTTACTGAAAGGAATTTTTCTCTTTCTTAATTAATGGCAATTTAGTAGAATAGCTCAAGAATAAGTTAAAGCATAAGAACCTGACTGTAGATCTGATTTTTGCCACTTGTCAGAAAGTCTCTCTGCAAGGATGTTATCATGCACGCTCACTGAATTTTCAGTCTCTTCAAATGTTTACTGGGGGGAGGGTACTGTAGAATTTGTTAGTAAGTTCACTTTGTATGGTTATTGGAAAGCTACAGTAAAATGTATTTGAAAGTGGTATGAAAATCATAGTGTGCTGTATAAATACAAAGTATTATTACATATCTATGATGCTATGAGGGGGAGTTGAATGCAGGTTACTTTCAAAGGAATTCATTGGACTCATAATCATAGCCAATATAAAAGTGCACATTCATTTGAGAAGTAGGCAGTATTTCGGATTGTTTTCATTTTTCCCTAGGGTTATAAGCAATGGGTAAGACTTAATTGTCATTTTAAGTAAGCAACATAGCAAATTATAAGCATATTGTTGGGATTAGTGTTTGACAACTAGAATTGAAAAAGTACGCTTTAAACTCCTGAGAGTAATGAAATACACACTGGTAAAAATAGAAGTATGCATCTTAAACATCTTTCTATTCTGTAGGTCAGTGTTGTAAAGATAGGTTTTAGTTCTTTTATAAAAATGATAAACCTTTAAAGTGAAATGGAGTTGTTAACATAAAAAGACAAGTTTGAAGTTGAAAATCAAATCCAATATATATATATATATAAATATGTATATATATATATATATATATATATATATATATATATATTACTGAAAGTTATGGGGTAAGTATGAGTTCTATACTACCTAATAAAATGCTATTATGATTACCCTTCATTAACTAAACTAGTAGGTAATACATTTGGAGAGTCAGTTAAGTATAGTCCTTCTACCAAATCTTGATGTAAGTTCTATAAATAGAATGGACAGTCTACAATGCTGTAAAGGAGATAAAACTAACTGATCTCAACTGTTTCTACATAAGACAAAAGATTTTTATTTATACAAACTCTTGAGCAGATGGTGATTTTGGCAAAAGCTTAGCAGGTAATTTTCAATGATCCTGGAAAATGCATTGTTATCTAAAAATAATTTGCTATACCTATATTCTTTTTGAAATTCTTCTAGATCTCAGTTAATGGGATTGAACCTGAAAACTTCTCAATAAAAATAACAAGGTACCAAATTGGGGGGGTGGAGTAGGAATTAGATAATGATAAGTAAACTAACAATTCCACTTCTTAAGTTTAAGGGTTCATAGGTGCATCATATTGTCCTGTTTATATTACCACTTAGAAGTATTCCATATGAATGAGTTGACTAGACCTACCTGTCTTTCTAATGCCAAGTGAAAGACTTGAGAAATAAAATCATAACCAAAGTGTAAACATAATTTAGCTTATTTTTGGTCCTCAATAACGGTAGTTTAAGAATGTAGGAGATAAATTTAACAATAATATAGTTAATTAAAAGTATAGAAAAGAAGACCCTTGCGTTTGGTGGCTATTCTTTCACACTGGATTGATTTCTGGATATACTCATGGACTAGTCCTCACTTCTCAACCAGTTGAAGTCCACACCCTAAACAAATTGTCTAAATTTCTAAAGAGGATTCTCAAGATGGCAGTGTGAGTAGGTGTTGGAAGACTCCTCCCAAAACCATATATATTTTGAAAATACAGCGAATAGAACTGTTCCTAAAAGAGTGACCAGAAGATATAGCACATGAGCCAGGCTACATCTCTAAGAGCCCAACATCTCATGGAAAAGGGTGGGATACTAAGCCATGACCCTGTGCGACCTGAGTACTCCCCCGAACCCAGCTCACTGGTGGGAGGAAGGGAATCAGAGTAGGAAGGGAGTGGAAGCACAGGGCTACTAAATAACCAGCCCTGGTGGTCTGCCCCAGAATCACAGACACAAATTGCATGGTGCACTGGATATTGGAGGAGTCAAAAAGTAAGGTTCGAGACTGAGATTGCAAACAGGTTCCCACAGCTGGCTGCCCTGGGACAAAAGAAAAGCAGGTGCTTTAAAAGTCTTAAAGGGACAAGGGTTTAACAGGTGGACAAAATTATCCTGGCACTCTCAGCTCAGCAGGCTGGTAACTTTAAGGAACTTCAGGCCCCCTAACCCCCCTGGGTGGCAATGCAGGTCCAAAGCCCCTAGTGGAGACAAGCAGCCTGCTGTTCATTCCCCCATTGGCGTTGCAAGCAAAACGACTGATTCGCCACTTTGGCAGAGCAGCCAGGGAGAACCCCACCTACAGGAACCACACAGCTTAGCACAGAGGTTTCTCCCTGTGTGCGGCTAAGTGGCCCAGACCCAGAGGCTGCTCCCTGCATGCGGTTGACCAGCACAGGCAGCAGAGAGTGGCACAGAGTCCAGGAGGCACAGAAGGGCTTTGTTCTCTCTGTAGAACATTCACCGCTCACCTGTGACTCCCCCACCAGTGTCGTAGGCTTTCTGAGGGCTTCCCCATCCATGACAGCTCAGGGAATTAACCCAGAGGCTGCTCCATGTGTGCAGTTGACCAGCACAGACAACAGAGACAGATAAGGCAACCGGCAAGCCGGAAGGGACTTTGTTCTCCCAGCTGACACACACACCACTCACTGGTGATCACTTCCATCATCATGAAAAGGCAGAAAAACCTTGTTCAGTCCAAAATCCTTCAAACACCAGAGAGAAGGCTTGGTGTGACTGAAATCACCAATCTTCCTGAAAAAGAATTCAAAATAAAAGACATAAGCATGCTTATGAGCTACAGAGAAATATTCAAGAGCTAAAGGATGAATTCAGGAGGGAGATAACAGAAATGAAACAATGGAAGGATTTTAGAGCAGAATGGATGAGGTGGAAGAGACTGTTAATGGAACAGAAATCAGAAAAGAGGAATACAGAGAAGCTGAGGCAGAGAGAGAGAAAAAGATCTCTAGGAATGAAAGAACATTAAGAGAACTGTGTGACCAATCCAAATGGAACAATATTTGAATTATAGTGGTACCAGAAGAAGAAGTGAGAGAAAAAGGGACAGAAAGTGTCTTTGAAGTAATACTTGCTGAAAACTTCCCTGATCTGGGGAAATAGTCTCTCAGACCATGGAAGTCCATAGATCTCCCAACACAAGGGACCCAAAGAGGATGACACCAAGACATATAATAATTAAAATGGCAAACATCAAGACAAGGACAGAGTATTAAAAGCAGCCAGAGAGAGAAAAAAGATCACCCACATAGGAAAACTCATCAGGTTATGATCAGACTTATCAGCAGAAACCTTAAAGGCCAGAAGGGAATGGCATGATATATTTAATGCAATGAAACAGAAGGGCCTTGAGCCAAAAATACTGTATCCAGCAAGATTATTATTTAAATTTGAAGGAGGGATTAAACAATTCCAGATAGGTAAAAGTCAACTGAATTTATCTTAAAGGGACTGCTCTAGATGGAAGTATGCCTAAGGCTAAATCACTCTCACCAGAGAAAATAAAACCACAGGAAAGAAACTAGACCAACCAAATAATAACTAAAGGCAAAATAAAATCAGCTATCCACAAAATCAGTCAAGAGATGCACAAAGAGTACAGAATAAAGCACCTAACATATAAAGAGTGAAGGAGGAAGAAAAAGAAGGGAGAGAAATAAAAAATTATCAGACTGTGTTTATAATAGCATAATAAGTTAGATGGTTAGATAGAAAAGAAGCTGCCCATGAACCTTTGGTAACCATGAATCCTAAGCCGACAATGGCAATAAGTACACATCTATCGATAACCACCCTAAATATAAATGAACTGAATGACTAATAAAGACACAGAGCAACAGAATGGATAAAAAAGAAAGACCCATCTATATACTGCCTACAAGAGACTCACTTCAGACTCAAAGACATACACAGACTAAAAGTGAAAGGATGGAAAAAGATATTTCATGCAAACAATAGGGAGAAGAAAGCAGGTACAAAATAGACTTCAAAACAAAGAAAGTATGAAGAGACAAAGGAGGACCTTATGTAATGATAAAGGGGTCAGTCCAACAAGAGGATATAACCATTATAAATATCTATGTACCAAACACAGGAGTACCTACATATATGAAACAAATATTAACAGAATTAAAGGGGAAAATAGAATGCAATGAATTCATTTTAGGAGACTTCAACACACCACTCACTCCAAAGGACAGATCCACCAGACAGAAAATAAGTAAGGACACAGAGGCACTGAACAACGCACTAGAACAGATGGACCTAATAGACACCGACAGAACTCTACATCCAAAAGCAACAGGATACACATTCTTCTCAAGTGCACATGGAACATTTTCCATGATAAACCACATATTAGGCCACAAAAAGAGCCTCACTAAATTAAAAAAGGTTGAAACTGTGCCAAACAACTTCTCAGATCACAAAGTTATAAAACTAGAAATAAATTGTACAAAGAAAACAAAAAGGCTCACAAACACATGGAGGCTTAACAACATGCTCCTAAATAATCAATGGATCAATGACCATATTAAAACAGAGATGAAACAATATATGGAGATAACTGAAAACAACAGCAAATTGTCCCAACTCCTGTGGGACACAGTGAAGGCAGTTCTAAGAGGAAAGTATATAGCAAACCAGGCCTATTTAAAGAAGGAAGAACAATCCCAAATGCATAGTCTAAATTCACAATTATTGAAACTGGAAAAAGAAGAAGAAATGAAGCCAAAAGTCAGCAGAAGGAGGGACATATTAAAGATCAGAGAAGAAATAAATAAAACTGAGAAGAGTAAAACAATAGAAAAAATTAATGAAACCAAGAGTTGGTTCTTTGAGAAAATAAACAAAATACATAAACCCCTAGCCAGACTTATTAATAGAAAAAGAGAATCTACACACATAAACAGAATCAGAAATGAGAAAGGAAAAATCACTTTGGAAACCACAGAAATACAAAGACTTATTAGAAAATACTATGAAAATCTATATTCTAACAAACTGGATAACCTAGAAGACATGGACAACTTTCTAGAAAAATACAACCTTCCAAGATTGCCCAAGGAAAAAATAGAAAATCTAAACAGACCAATTATCAGCAACAAAATTGAATCGGTAATCAAAAACTACCTAAGAACAAAATCCCTGGGCCAGATAGCTACACCACTGAATTTTATCAAACATTTAGTGAAGACCTAATACCTGTCCTCCTTATAGGTTCTAGTCAAGGCAATCAGACAACACAAAGAAATAAAAGACACCCAGATTGGCAAGGAAGATGTCAAACTGTCACTGTTTGCAGATGACATGCTATTGTACATAAACAAAACCCTAAAGAATCCACTCCAAGACTACTAGGACTAATATCTGAATTCAGCAAAGTTGTGGGATACAAAACTAATACACAGAAATCTGTTGCATTCCTACACACTAATGATGAACTTGCAGAAAGAGAAATCAGGAAAACAATTCCATTCACAATTACATCAAAAAGAATAAAATACCTAGGTATAAACCTAACCAAGGAAGTGAAAGACCTATACCCTGAAAACTGCAAGACACTCTTAAGAGAAATTAAAGAGGACACTAATAAATGGAAATTCATCCCATGCTCTTGGGTAAAAAGAATTAATATTGTCAAAATGGCCAGCCTGCCTAAATCATTAAACAAATTCAATGCAACTCCTATCAAAATACCAACAGCATTCTTCAATGAACTGGAACTAATAGTTCTTTAATTCACATGGTACTACAAAAGACCCCAAATAGCCAAAGCAATCCTGAGAAGGAAGCATAAAGCAGGGGGGATCTCGCTTCCCAACTTCAAGCTCTACTACAAAGCAATAGTAATCAAGATACTTTGGAACTGGCACAAGAAAAGACCTACAGACCAGTGGAACAGAATACAGAGTCCAGATTTTAATCCAAGCATATATGGTCAATTAATATATGATAAATGAGCCACGTATATACAATGGGGAAATGACAGCCTCTTCAACAGCTGGTGTTGGCAAAACTGGAAAATTTAATTGTTTAGCAACCATTTAGACCATACATATCTTACAGCTACATGTAAGATAATGAAACTGGATTACTGTCTGACTCCATCCACAAATGTAAACTTGAAATGGATCAAAGACCTAAATGTAAGTCATGAAACCATAAAACTCTTAGAAAAAACATAGGCAAAACTCTCTTGAATAAAAAACATGAACAACTTCTTCATGAACATTTCTCCATGGGCAAGGGAAACAAAATAAAAAATGAACAAGTGGGACTATATCAAACTGAAAAGTTTCTGCAAAGCAAAGGACATTATCAGAAGAACAAAAAGGCATCCTACAGTATAGGGGAATATATTCATAAGTAACACATCTGAAAAGGGGTTGACATCCAAAATTTACAAAGAGCTCATGCACCTCAACTAACAAATAAGTAAATAATCCAATTAAAAAATGAGCAGATGATCTGAACGGACACTCCAAAGAAGAAATTCAGATGGCCAACAGGCACATGAAAAGATGCTCCACAGCACTAATCATTAGAGAAATACAAATTAAAACCACAATGAGATATCACCTCACACCAGATAGGATGGCCACCATCTAAAAGACAAACAACTTCAAATGTTAGCAAGGATGTGGAGAAAGGGGAACCCTCCTACACTGCTGGTGGGAATGTAAATTAGTTCAACCATTGTGGAAAGCAGCATGGAGGTTCCTCAAAAAACTCAAAATAGAAATACCATTTGACCCAGGAATTACTCTCCTAGGAATTTGCCCTAAGAATTCAGGAGCCCAGTTTGAAGAAGACATCTGTACCCCTATGTTTATTGCAGCACTATTTACAATAGCCAAAATATGCAAGCAACTTAAGTGTCCATCAGTAGATGAGTGGATAAAGATGTGGTACATATACACAATGGAATATTATTCATCCATAAGAAGAAAACAATCCTACCATTTGCAACAGTCATGCTCAGTGAAATAAGCCAGGCAGAGAAAGACAAGTACCAAATGATTTCACTTATCTGTGGAGTACAACAACAAAGCAAAAAGTGAAGGAACAAAAAAGCAGCAGACTCACAGAAGCCAAGAATGGACTGACAGTTACCAAAGGGATAGGGACTCGGGAGGACGGATGAGAAGGGAGGGATAAGGAGAAAAAGAGGCATTACGATTAGCACACATAATGTAGTGGGGGAACGGGGAAGGCAGTATAGCACAGAGAAGACAGCTAGTGATTCTATAGCATCTTACTACGCTGATGGACAGTGACTGCAATGGGGTATATGGTGGGGACTTGAAAATGGAGTGATCTAGTAACCACAATGTTGCTCGTGTTAAGTGTATATTTATGACACCAAACTAAATTTTTGAAAAATGATTTTATTAAAAATAAAATTTCTGAAGACAAGATAATCATGGGCCTCAGTCAGGCCTAGAGTAAATTTATAGTCCAGCATCATCATGACTGGAACATGGTTCTCTTTACACATTTCCTTGCTGTTTGATCATTTTCCTTTCCTTTTTAATCTTCCTTTATATAGTTAATGATTAAATTTCAGTTTGCAGTTGTGGGTAATTTCCAGATTAATATTTCATCCAAATGTAACTGGTTCTTGGCATTCATTAATGACTATTTAAAAGAAATGTGTGTTCAGCGGAGTAATGAATTCTTGTGAGTTCTTTGGAAAATCATTTCAGCTAAATTTGAAAAAGGAGTGGCAAGTTGTACTTTAAGCACATACTGCTTAATCCTGGTAGGTTAATTTCATATATATATATATGTGTGTGTATATATATATATATATATATATATATGAAAATTTAATTGTTTAGCAACCATTTAGACCATAGTCTTCCACTGCGCTTGCCAACAATTTATAAAATTCAACCACCAAATGTCAGCTTTCTTTGAAAGTGATAATGTATCCTCCTACAAGCCTAACATTAATAGTCAAAGGCTTTACTGCCTTTCTGTTTCCCTCACTCAAATAAACTTAGCGATAAACATTCTTAAACTGGATGATTGATAGAAAATTGATGATAAATGATACAGAGCCTTGTGCAAATTATGGTCAATGAAAAATACTATTGGATATTAACAGATGTAGAAAGAGGTACCATATAGCCCACTGCAGCATGCTGTGAAATTTACTATTAAATGCATGTTATAAATTTGTCACTGAGCATGGAGAAATATTGAATCAAGCCTGTGAAACTAGGCTCCAAGATTCGTTGTGAAAATAAAAAATTTTGTACAAAGCCTAAATAAGGTAGGAGAAATTCTCTACACTTATATGAAATACATATTTTGCTACACACAAATCAAATTCTGAGAGAAACGTTTACAAAGTAGGAAGGGAATCTTAACACCAAAGAGCTCATAAAAAGGTTGTGCATTTTGCGAGGCAGAATTTAAATATAATCTATTTTTAAGCTTTTGTTTTTATTGTGATTATTTGTTGTCTAAAGATCAAAACTTTCTCAAAATATTACTTTAGCAATAATAATGTTCAAAATCACTGTTACTAGTCAGTGTTTCTTGAGTGAAACATAATGTAGATTTAAAAATGTGTTTGGTGCTTTATATTACATGTAAAACTATTACCTGAAGTATATACACCAAAAATCTGGGACTCCTTATATAATAGGAACACTAAATAAAATTTTAAATGGTCATAAAAACATTTTGAGTAGATTACTCCTGAAGGATAATATAGTGGCAATATATACTTATTAAGCAAAGATTTGATAGTTTTCTATCACTGCGATAATAAATGACTATAAATGTACTGGCTTAAGACAACACAAATTTCTTATTTTACGGTCCTGTAGGTCAGAAGTCAACACAGGTTTTAACAGGCCAAGATCAAGGTGTGAGTAGGGCTGCTGAGGGGAGAATCTGTTCCCCTGAATTTTCCAGCTTCTAGAGACTCTTGCATTCCTGACTTACTCCATCGTCTTATCCAGCAGTGGACAGGTGACATGCTTCTCAGTTAGCATCACTCTGACCCACTTCTGCCTCAGTCTTCTACTTTTGGAACCCTTGTGATTACGTCGGGCCTCCCTCAGATAATCCAGAATCATATTCATATGTTATGGTCTACTGATTAGCAAATTTAATTCCATCTCCAACCCAGATTCCTCTTTGCCATGTTACATAACATTTTTATGTTCTGAAATTAGGATGCGGATCTCTTTGGGAGGTTATTATTCTGCCTGTCACAGATATACACAAAGTAGATTCACAATTTACAATCAGTTTCATTTATAGACACAGCCTTCTTCAAAAACACCTCAGTCTGCAAACTCAACTTTCACCATCAATGAAGAGTAAAAGGACTAGCAATGTGTGTGTGTGTGTGTGTGTAGTGTATATATATATATATAATGTGATTAAAAATTATGAAGAACACAAAAACAGTGGCATTCTATAGTCTTCTTAAATTGCACATTGCTTTTACAAATCCATAAGACTTGGGGATTTATGCATTCTGTTCTGCCTGGTTGTATTACAAAATGTGCACAATACTATCCCCTTAGCATTTTTAGCTGCTGCTTCTCTTCGTTATGTGTGCCAGGTTGGGAGATTAGAGGTCTAGGACTTAAAGAAACACAAAATAAATCAGCTACTGTTCTCAGAGCACCCTAGACCTGAGTAAGTTAAGAACAAATAAAATAATGAAATAGCATGCTGAATTTATGTATTTCATATTTAATGCTTCTTACTTCTCTTTCCAGCTATACTGTCACTTCTAAATGTGTCAAAAGAACATCTGGTACTCTCTTTCTCAGGTATATTCTTTATAATCTCTTAATATTTAAGACCATGCCCATCTAGTCAAGAGAGTAAGTGTTTGAGCTGTGAGTACTGATATATATCATACATTGCTTAACACTTTTCTATTTGCAAATATCATTCTGAAAATATCATAAAAGGTCATCTCTATCTTTGATGCTTAGGAAGAATTAAATATCATATTTTAATCTAAATTGATAAATATCTATTTCATTCGTTAAAACCTGATTTTATTTTCCCCTTGAAGGTTTGTAATATGGTGTGAAGTAAGTCAGAATGAGCTAGGATATCAAAGTAGGAGTTTGAATGAGAATTTGGGAAACACAAGTTCAGATTCAGGGTCTAGCATTAACTATATTTACACTGAAAACAAGTAAATAAAACACTGGATCTTTTAAAAAAACTGTCTCCAACTATCTATCTTCTATCTATCTATCATCTATCTATCTATCTATCTATCTATCTATCTATCTATCTATCTATCTATCTATCTATCTATCTATCTATCTATCTATCTATCTTTCTGTCTATCTATCTATCCATCTATCTATATGTATCTACATCTATCTAGCTATCTATCTGTTATCTAACTATCTAGCTATCTATCATCTGTCTACTATAAAGTTTGTCTCCATGCCCCACACAATGTCTATAAGATTTAATAAATATAATCTGTTTTGCAAACATACTCTGGCTATTTTGCCATCACAAAGGTTAATTTAAATATTCACTATTCATTCACTACTAATTTTGCCTGCTTAATTGTCTGTTCTGCTAAATTATAGTGCATTTCTCATTAACCCAGAAGTAGTACCACATGAGACAAATATGTAGGAGAAAACCATTTCTGATTTCACAGGATGCACTGATGATACAAAAGTTGAATTACTGTGGACAAGATAAAGTTCCATTTATAGTTTGCAGTCAAATTTTAAGTACTGATAAGGTCAGAGAAATAACTTTATGAATAAAGTTCATAAATGACGAACTTAGCAAGTAAGCCATCATATCCTATTTTTGTGAGATGTTGAGTCATATACAAATAAAAGTTTTACTAATTTTAAGGAAAATTGAACTTTATTCTTGCTATGAAATGGCATCAGATCAGACAGTGTCTACTAAATGATGAATTCTTACCCCAAATGAAAGAGAATTTAATGTAACAACAAATCTCTTGACTAAAATATTTTTTATTGTCTATTAAAAAGATATTGTTTTTATCCATGTAGTACTGTCTAGGTTAGGAGTTTGAAATCCTGAAAAAGCAACATAATTGCATGTGGAGTTTTCAACAGCAAAGTCTGTTTGTTTCCAATCTCAGAGATTTTCATTCAATAAATTCATTTATTTATTGCATATTCACTATGTGCCAGGCCCTATTCCAGAGATATCAAAAAGAAGAAAAGAAAAGAACTGTAGAAAATATATTTTACTGGGTTAGAGGGATAAGAAACAAAATAAATAAATAATTTTAGAAGATGATATAAGGGGGAAAAAAATTAGGAAAACAAACAGATCAGAGAATAGAAGGAGTTTTAATTTAAAGAGTTAACCAAGTAGGTCTTATTGAGAAGGTGCCATTTGAAGAAAGCCTTGCAGATATCTCAGGGAAGAATGCAAAGTTAATACACCAGGGTCTTGCCCAGAAGGTGTAAGGAACAGCAAGGAAGTCCATGTGACTGGGACAGAATATGTGAAGGTTAGTAAAAAATGAGGACAAAGCCATGTTGAGTTTTGAGGAAATCCCATGAATATCTACTTTAAGCAATAAAGATGATTCTGAATCACAACCAAGACTAGAAGTACCCTCTCTTGTATGTTTTATTAACCTCATCTGGAAATGAATGCTAATTTCCATTTGCAAAAGGATGGATTAATGTTACATGGAGATGAAGGAAACTTAACAAATGGCACAGGTTTTATTATAAATGAAACATTCCTAAAGTTATATAATTAATGTAGTAAGAGAGGTAAATGCAGACCATCTCTGAACTGTTAATTCAAGGACACTTAATGATATTAGAAAATAATATACTGTGAAGGAAATGAGTACGAAGGAAAAATTTGGGAAGAGAGAGGTATCATTCTTAAAAATCTAAAATATGAAAGGTCCATTCAGTAACTACAGACCTTTCCGTATTTGTGTTTAACTCAATGTTCACTTGGGGTTTTGATCCACTGTTTGGAATGCTAAGTAATTATTAAATATGTAGTAAAGTGAATATAGAATATGTGGATTTTAAAAACCATAAAATGAGTTAATTTCATTTTCGATATCAATATATTCCAAATTTTACATTACAGTAAAGTCTTGGGAAGAAAAAATATTAGTGATTATTAAGTACATAAGTAATAGTACTTAGTACTCCAAACCAGCTCCACCTCCACTATTTTCCATCTTGCTTAATACTACCAACAAGAATATATAGAATAATTCAAGATAATCCTTAATCCTCATTCCACAACTTGCAAAAGACTGTAAAATTTATAACACTGATTTAATATATTGATTTCTCTACTCCTGTCCATTGCACTGTTCTATATCTGAGTGTTATCATCTCTCACCTGTACAACAGGAATCAGTTTTAAGTGGATTCTGTCCTCTAGTATGACCCACTACTGGTTAATCATATACCAGAATCTGCTCTCAAAGTGACAAATCTACCCATACAATATCTCTCCTTAAACCCATTTTATAAGCCCCTATCAACTGCAGAATAAAATCCACATTTTTTTGCAAGGCACAAAATAATCCTACAGGTTCTAGAAACTGTCTGTCCTCTTGTCTTGTTTCCATCAATACTCTTCTCATAGCTTCAGCCATGCCAGATCAGCCCTTTTCTCAATGTGCCATCTGATTTCACAATTTCATGAACTTAAACGGGAAAGCCTCCCTTCCTAGAATTATTTTTTGTCCTGTATTTCCCCAGTGAACTATAACCTAACATTCACGATCCAACTCTCCCAAGAGTCAATCACTCCATCCTTTAGAATTATATGTTTTTTGTATATCTCCAGTATGGGGCTTTATCACAAACTGCTAACATTATAGTTTTCATGTCTACGTTATTAAATAAAGTGTTTTTTTGTTTTTCAAAGCATGCATTCTTACTATTCTTTCTATTTCCATGTTTATTCAGTCCTGGAAAAGTCAATATAATAAATATTGGAAGGGTAATGGATGACAAGAAAGAGAAGGGGTAAGAAGGAAAGATGGCGGTGCACTGGTACTTATGGCTCTATCTTTTTGAAGACGGCCATCCCATCTTTCCAGTTCTATTTCCATATTTCAAATGGTTATCCCAAATGTAAAATAGAACTTACATACTGAGTGTGAAAATATGCCCTAGCTTTATATTTTCAACTGACACTATATTATCTAGGTTATAAAGAAAAAACAAAGCCAGTGTTTCCCCCTGGCGCCCCCTCCAAATTCAAAGCAATCTGTTAAAGTGTTATTCAAAAGCAGCTTGGAAAGACAGAGCATTCCAGGTACTTCTGAGTAGAAAAACAGAGTTGTGATGCTACAAAATCTCATTTAACCATATTTTTCTCTTGAATTTGAGTGTTCTATAACTTAATCCTACCTGAAGAAGAAACAATTTTGCAAAATAAAAATATAGAAAATCAATTACTTATCTAAAAATTTGAGACTTAAAAAGAAAGAGTCCATATGCCTCAGAAAACCCTCTACAAAAATTCTTGACATAATGACCACTGGGGAGTTATTGTACCTTCTTAGTGAGAGAAAAAGCACTTTCCAAGAAACGCTGTGCTTGGTCAGAACTCATTGTCAAGACGTCTTTTCAAAACCAGTGGTCTTTTTCTAAATCCTCTGAAGCAACATTAAGCAAGCTTAATTTTTAGAAATTAATAAGAGACTTCAGTTATGTATTTATAATTATTCCTATTAATCATCATTTATTTGTAGTAAATATACTAAATTCCCTTCACCATTTCTCGAGAACAATCTGTGTCTTGTGTAATGATCTCAAAAAAAAGTTTAACAAATTCTTCCTCTGAACATAAAGACCTGTATAAATTACTGCAGATAGATTTGTCAGCTTCCCTCAATGTATGACTTGCATGACTGACATCTAGGCAATGTACTCCCAGAGCACTACAACAAAATTAAACTTTCAGACATTCAGAAAGTATTGTAGACAGTTTATTTTCTAGATAGCTGAAGATTGAAGCTCAGTCATACTTTACAGTTTCTTTTAAATCCAAGAAGACATCTGAGTGTTGAGAGATTCGGTACTGATTATTTTCTCTTTCTTTCTTTTTTTAGGACTCTGTTCTTCTTCTTTTTTCTTGATTGATTGTAATAAGTTAAGAAGTTTTTGATTTCTTATAGCCTTAAATCACCTTAAATAGTTAATTGGCATCAGTGGAGTCTTCCCCTTTTCTCTAAATACGTTTTGTTGTGAAGCGCTATCATCATCCCTTCCTTAAAGTATCTGGTATCAAGAATTTCATTCAATAACTGGTACAAAGGTGATTTGGTCACTGTCTCCTGATTCCCCAGTGTTAGTGACTACTTTTTTCTAGCTTATCAGCAATATTTTCAAAGTACCAATTGACATCATTACTTGCTTTTATTCTTAAGAGAGAAAAGATTCTTACAAAGCCATCCAGTCAATGCTTTAATAAATGTGGTAATTTAAAAAAAATGAATCTTCTAGTAATATTCAGATGTATTGCAAATACTCAGATATTTGCACACATGCCTGTTCCCTTTGTTTATAAATTACATGTTGAGTACCAGAAGGTAGATATCTTATAGATTGTTATATACCTCACCATCCTATGTGTTAGATTTTACTGAAAAATACAATTTTTCTGTGATGTTTTTCCCTCTCCATCATCTTTCAAATTAAAGCCCTTTTATTCATGGCAATAAACCTCTTAATACACTCAGATTTCTATAATTTTGTAAAATGCACTTAGAAAACTTAGAAAGGACTAAAGTTAGTCTCATAAATCATAATTTAGAAAAAATCTATTCTTTTCTCATATACCACATATATATTTACTCTAAATACCCATATTCTTTTTTTCTGTCACTATAAAATCATTAATTTTAAGAAGAAATTGATGTATTAACTATGCCTGTAAATATTTAAGTTTCTTATCGTGGCTTCATTTATTCAATGTTTCAATTAATATTTTGAGTGTCAGTTATACAGTAGGTACTAATCTACTTCTGTGGGTATAAGGATAGAATGTACTCACTACTTCGAAATAATCCATTTATAATATTGTGAGGGAAATACGTGTATACAGAAGCTACAATGAGAAAGTACAACATTGTCTTTTGCAAAATTATTCAAAACAAGCAAGATGAAAGAGTGCCCATTTTGCCAGAGAACTGAGTAGGTAAAACCTGATCTAAGTCATCTTTGGTGGATAGGCATTCAAACAGTGCAAAAGAAAGAAAAAGTAGCTGTCCAAACAGAGGGAACCTATACTATATGTCAAAAGGCAAGAGGAATTCATGGCTCATTTGAAGATTCACAATTTGTACTGAAAAGTTTGTCTGAGGTATATATAGGGTTTATATATGAGACAGAAAAGAGATCACCTTGGAAATAATGATAGAGGACATAATATGAAGAGTTTTGCATATTATGCTGAAATTTTACCTTACAGGTGAAGAATATATTGAAATATTTTAAGCATGGAAGTGGCATAGACAGATTTGTACTTTAGAAGAGTTATTTTTATAGAATATGGAAAATGGATTAATGGTTTGAGACTGAAAAGTGTAATCCCAATACAAGTTACAGCTGAAGTTACATTTGAGAAGATAGCTAAAAACAGCTCAAGTATAAAAATGGAAAAAAAAGGTATCCTTACAAAAGAAAAGATCATAATTTCAAGAATATAGTCATCAGCAGGATCAAATATCACAGGACAGAAAAGACAAACAAAATAAGGTTTGAAAACATGTTGGAATTGGAATAATAATCCCAAAAGAGTTGTAGGAGCATAAACCAGATTGGAGGGGTTTGAGATCTGAGTGGAAAGAGGCATTTTAGAGAGGTGTATGGATTACTCTTTTAAAAAAATGAATGAATGAATAAATGATTTCATTCTAATAGTCTTCATTCCTATGAATATTTAGCTTATTGATTCAACAGCAAATACCCATGCCTGGAGCTGCTTTACACAAATGAATATAATTTGAATAACAAAGAACCCCAGCCCTAAGTCCCTAGAGAGCTGAGTAGTATGACAGTAAAAAGCTCTTCAGTATCTCTCTACTGCAGTTTCTCTAAGCAAAAACAATGGTTATTTGGGCCAATGAATCTTCCTAAAAAATAAACTAACAGGGAGTAACTTAGGTTCTAAAGTGATGCAGTCCATTATCTCTCAGCAATGTGGCAATTACATTTTTATGCATTAAGAGTGGAAAAGGCATGGATCTGCAGTTAAACTTTTATGCATCACTATTTACAGAAGTGGCATAAATATCCATCAATGACATCATGTATACAAGAACATCCATCAAAGGTTAGAAGAAGAAGATGAATATCTGTGATTAATTGTGTATTCTTTAATTCATCAAGTGGTGAAATAAATATGCTTCAGTTTAACTGCTGACATTCAGAGTAAGGAGTGGGATATTTGCTGGTTCAAATTGTATATGTTACTAATTTCATGAGCGAAGTGAAAATCCATCAATGACATACCAAGTAATTGGAAATGCTTTGGAGGATTTGTCCATAGATTTTATTTGCCCAAATTACCTTCTCAGAACTTGCCACACTGAAAAAACTCTGTCTTAATTTGTTGATACATCAAGTTCTGTAGGGAACTGGTTATGGGTCAAAGATTTGCACAACTGTTTATATGACGTATGACAACAAGCATAATACTAGCCGAGTGCTATCATATTATTTATAGGTGATTTTATAGAAAACTCTATCATCAACAAATGTTGGTGTTATATATTAGAAGGTTCTTATTAATTAGATACTAGAGTATAATTTCAATTTTGTGAAAGGCCTTTCCACTTTACCTATGCACTATGATTGGGCAATATGTCACATAGTTCTTTTACAAATTACATCATTATATGTAACATGTTACATTGAAAAGTGTACAGTTTTCAAATATGTTTAATAGTAAAAACTTTATATTTGCAGTTCACTCCTGGAACACCTGCTATCATACCACTATTATTATATCAAAACTTTGTCTTTCTTTACATGGTCAATGGTGCATAAAATGGATATCTTGGAAATTCGTTGCTAAGGATTAAAAGTGGACAAGGACATATATGTTTACCACTTGTCTAGTCTGGAGTAATTGAATGATATTACACGAAAATGACATTATTAATTACTACCATACATTGATATTGGGATAAGTGTAAGATGACTTGATATCCAAGTCTTCATGTTATATGTTTTATAAAAATTTGGATAAAAGAAAAGTGTTTTAAACATCTGTTTGGATTGAGGAAGAATATAAGATGTGCATCACCATGTCTTGTAATAGTAGGAAGTAAATTACCAAATCTAAATATTACTTCCTTTTCACTTTGATAATACAATTGTAAAAATATTACTTTTTTATTCAAAATTTCTTAATAAGAACCATTAGAATCAAAAGACTAACTTCTTTGGGTGACTCTTATAATCCCATTTGTAAGAATTGGTAGGGAAGAAAATTTGTTTCATGATGTAAACAATTTCCATTTTGCTCTCCAGAGAATAATTTAAGTTAAAGCAATTAATGATTGAAATTTTTTTAAATGTCAAAATGAAGTTAAAATCTCTTCCTCCTTACTCCCCATTTCCTCAGATATCCATCAAGATTCTAGCTTCAAAACTAATTATGAGCATAATATTCAGATCCTACTTAAGAGGCAAATAATAATAATAATAATAATGTATGAAGAAGGAAAGATGCTGTAATCATTATATCCCAACCTTTTTCATTTCCCAACAGGCTTAATATTTGCATGGCACATTGGGTAAACTGAAAAAGTGCTTACAATCAAAGGCAACCAATCAAGATTCAAATCATAGAGATAAATACCCAAACTGGCCTATTTTGTCGTTGATTGCCTGCACTTTGACCATAAGGAGACTAGAATGTTTGATTTGAAGCCTCAAGATTTAATTCAATAGAAGTGTTCCCAAGAGCAAAAATCAGGGTACTAAAATTAAGAACAATAAAAAAGCATGGATGCCACAAAGAACAATGTTGTTAGAAATGTAACACATGTATATTATTTCCCTTTTAGAAATGTAAAAGCATACCATGCATATGTGTTTGTGTGTGTGTGTGTGTGTGTGTGTGTGTGTGTGTGTGTGTCTTATCCACACTCATAGTTTTATCAAGTGATTAGAAGGTAGAAAGTTAGGATTTTTTTCCTACAGCTATCTATATACTTTCAAAAATAAATAAACTTAATACGGATATAGAAATAGTTATAAATATAGGTGTAGATGTACAAATGCCTGTGCTCATTGGAATGATGATTATTTTCCCTGCTTCTGTAAAATCTGTATATTCAACAGGGAGTAGAAGGTTCGTTAGTTTTATAGACATGCTCTTTAAAGAAAGAAACAGAGGGTGAATGCAATAATTGCTAAATTGTGCCCAAAGAAAAGAACAGTAGCATTAAGTGGCTAGTTAGTTTTTATTTATATGTTTGGAGATTAATGTAATAGCCCTAACATATATTTTCCCTTGTATAACATCTATTTTATATATTTAGAAAACCACTAAGTCCTTCAGAGAAAAAACATGAAATCTATGCTTATATTTACTGTCACTAATATGTCCAATAATTTTTATTAATGTAAGTAGCTATTTAGTAAGAAAGTAAATAAGGTAAGATCATTCCTATTTAGTCATCACTTCATTTTTACTTCAATACTTTAAAAGGAAAGGGCAGAAGTAGAGAATAAAAAGTAGCAATAATGAGAAAGACTAAAATATACGGGTAAAAATGTTGCTTCAGTATACATACTATCAAAAACAAATTTCTCTTTTATCTGGAGAAATATATACCTGGGCTTTCCTAAAATCCTGGTCCTCTCTTTCAGCAGACAGAAGGGGACATGAGTTTATTTTTAACAATACTCATTTGAAAACTGCACAAGTTCTTTATTTGTCTATTCCCAAAGACACATTTTCATTGTTAAAGCAAGTAAATAAATGTTTGTTTGTAGTGTTAAAATTAACATGCTGCAGCCATGTTAATTTTAACACAAATTTAACACAAATTAACATAAAAAAAGTATTTTGTCCTTATGTTATAACCCTAAAAGAGGAAATCACGACCCAGACACCATTGTTCTGTGAAGTCAACTAAACTGATAAATCCAGTTGTATAAAACTGCTCATGTATCAAGTTTATGAGGCTGCCAATATGGTTACATGTAACCACCACGATTGCACATCAGAAAGAACATAGATGTTAAACGGTAATTTGTGATTATGCAAATGAAATCTGTGTTTATAAGTATCAATAAATTGTCATCTATTTTGACTTGTAAATTGAATAGATCAATAAACATTTGAATGATATATAAAGTCAACAGCAAAGAGACCTCCAGTGTTAGGTATGTAGTTTCATTTTTTAAATCTGTTATTCAGGGTCTTGAGATAGTAATCTCTATAATGATCACTCAAAAATGCCTTGCATAAAAGTTACCATAATGAGCCTGAATTGAGATACAATTTTGTTCTACACCACCATCTCTTCAGGAGACAGGACATAAAATGGGACTTAATATCAGTTAATAAGTGTGTTTATTTTCCTAAGAAATACACTTATCTATGAGTAAGATTAATGCCAGATTGATGAGGATAGTTTTAACAACTCTGGACAGTTGCAGTAGACACAGATGTTAGACTACCCACGTGGCTCTAATTTTAAGGATGTATATTAGATTTACTTTTTTCTTCTTTTTTTTTTTTAAAGAAAGGTATTTTAAAATCTCTTTTCCCACACAGCTTATATTACAGCACAGACATGACACATATTTCTGTTCAGATGCTACAAATACTGTGGTATTTAAATAGATTTTTTTTGACAGATATTCCTTTCTAGGAACAGAATTCTTTTCTAACCTTAATGCTAGTATTTTTTAAGTTGTATTTTCTCTACTTAAAAATACTCATTGCTTGCTTGTATCTTTGAAAGCATCTAATTTTATTGTACTACCAAATAAATTGTTTTTACTCTAGCAAAAGTCAACAGTCACTACACATTTGAGAGAAGCAGGGCATAAAGTCTAATCCTGATTTTATTGATGTTTTGAGAAATAAAATGAACTCTTCTTGAAAAATACTATGCATTTTCTCTGACTTCTATCCTTCATTTCATAGCCAAAATTAAATTTCTTGGATAAAATAAGCAATATGGACATATATATGTGAGACATAGTTGGAGCAAAAATATTGAACAATTGAACAATTAATCTTTTTTATTTTTTCCAGTGAGTTAGGTCTTGCATTATCTTATCAAGGAATGTTGAAATAATTGCGATTTAAAACATAAATTGAACATTACTTTAACCGTAGTTCAAAAAACTGAAAGGATTGAAATACTTAGAGCTTACATTTGGGAAAACTCATTTCCCCACAACATATCTATTTATTTGTTTATTTATTGACTCTCACATTTTGCCCTCTCTGATAGTCTACATTTTCATCACTCTCAACATGTAATCCTATTGTATGTTACTCCCTTTAGCACCTTTATGAAACTTTAAAAAAAATTTTCACTTAGAAAAAAAAAGCATTTTGTAAGACATTTGACTGTTTATACATCTTGACCATGTGCGTTGTCCTCTGCCCCTTACAGCACCACACTGGCCCTCCTCAGAAGTCCCTCTCTCCTTTCCTGCTCTGTGCCCTGCTCCTCTGCTGCCTCACATGTCCTGGGAAGCCTTCCTTATCTAGTCTCAACCCCACTGCACATACACACAAACATATTCCTTTGGATTTCATTTTCTTTCCTTCTCAATAATTCCATCAGCACATATAAGTCTGGTCTTATATGTTCTTTCCGACTTTTGACTTATACCTCTGATATGATAAATGAAGGGGTTACCATAAGATTCAATCTCTCCCTTATAAAAGCAAGATACATTTTAATGGTGAGTAACACACAAATGTTACATGTGAGAAACACTCTCACTGTTGAAATTACTAAGTGGAAATGGATTCAAAAAGAACAGCACAGCGTGGCTTTAATGGCGGTCTTGCAAGATCAGGTATATGGTGAGCAGACACACTCAGGGCAGTTACAAGCAATTTATTCCTTAGCACCTGTGTTCCTTCTCTGGTTCCTCATTGGCTGAGTACTACAGGGTTCACATTCTTTCCCAGATGTCGCCTAGGCCAGTTATATCCATATTAGGCTTTCTTTACATTTGTTTTAATGTTATTGGCTGGTTCCAAACTTTTTCTGCATTTTTCTAAAGTGATGCACAGCCCACTCTTTCTCAATCTCCCTTCCCCTCCTAGCTGTTCTGACAGGTAGGCTTCTTGTCAATACTGTTTTGTTTAAATGTTAATTCCTCTAGGAATAAATCACATTTAGTTTTATGCCCTTTCTAACATTGTATTAACCTCGAACTTTGATTTTGTTCTTTTATAAATTGAGGCCCCTTAGATCTAAATATAATAATAATAGTTCTTTTTCATCAATAAAACACAGTGGGTACTAGAATGAATATTAAGCACAAAATGATGGATAGGTGCCATGACTTGAGAAACTCATGCTTTAGTATGGCGATCAGCATGTGTAAAAAATTTCTAATGCAAAGTGAGATAAGTTCCTCTCTTACTTCTACTTATGTACATAGTTTATTTTCTAATTATACCTAACTTCATTCAGCTCTTTAATCATGCCATTATTTCTCAGATAATGGTGATTTTGCATATTCTTTTTCTATTTGGGGATATTGTTCTGACTCCTTTTCACCCTAGCGAAACCATATGCATTCTTCAAAGATCCTTTACAAACTAACCTTTGTGAAGCTTTCCTTTATTCTTCCCACTCCTTATATGATTTGGTGCACCTTTCCTTATCTTTTAGGTAGTTTTTCACTTTACCACTACAATAGTCTCATAAGTGTCTGTGTTTAATTTACATGATTCTTCTTGAGAACTGTCTTTGTCTTATTCATTTTGTATCCAAATAGTCAGTATCATTCAGAAGCATATCAAGCTTCCAATCTATATGGTAGAGAAAATCACTTGGTTAATTTCATGCTCTAGAAAAGGAAAAAAGTTAACTATTTCTGAATATGGGATTGGGATTTTTGTATGAATATAGTGCCAGTTTGAATGTTGAGTCCCCTCCAAATCTGTACGCTGAATTCCTGTCCTCAGTATGATGGCATTAGTAAGTGGAGCTTCAGTAGGTGGGTAAATCATAAAGTCAAAGCCCTCATGAATGAGATTAATACCCTTATACAACAGCCTGAGAGAGCTCCTTGCCCTTTCTGCCATGGGAGGATACAAGGAGAAGTTTGCAACCTGGGTGAGGGCCTCTACCCAACCATCCTGGCACTTTGATCCCAGATTTCCAGCATCCAGATCTATGGGAAATAAATTTATGTTGCTCATAAGCCACATAGTTTATGGAATTTGTCATAGCAACCTGAATGGACTGTGGCATAGATCAGAGTTTAGGTCAGAGAAGAATTTTATCATTCATCAGGTAGAACAGAGCATACGCTTTTAGGAACATGATGACCACATTATCTGGAGCATATTCTCATTGCAAAACAACCTGACCCGGATTTAAATCTTTTGAATGCATTTCTGGGCATTTAGGGATATAGAGACAATCTTCAAAGATCACCACCTATCTCCTTTCCCCTCCTCTCACACCCAGTGTAAAAAAGCATGATCCAAAACCTGATCTTGAAACTCAAGTGTTGGGAACCTGTGAGAGAGCCATAGGAACAGTTTTCCTGAGAAGATACCAATACTAACTCTTTGGTAGAGATTGTAAGCCATAGACATACCATAGACTAAGAGGGCTAAAATTCAGATGGCCTCATTAAGCCATGATTTTAAAGTGATCCAAGATTTATGGAGTCCCCAGACTCATGCAGAATTAGTCACTATCCCATAAATAATTATGAATTGTCAACCAAAGCCCAAAACCATCTAAGATAAAACATCATGAAGTTTCATCAGCAGTAATAACAACCACTCTAGAACTCCATGTTCTGTAATTGTTAGAATTGATAATCACAGCATAAAGGATAACTATGTTTGAAAATAAAAAGGAAGTACAGGGTAAATTCATAAACATGAACATGTTTATGAGAGATGACCAGGCAGATCTTAAAATCACCTGATAAATTTTTTAAAATGGAACATGATGTTGAAAAACAAAATGAGAAATGAATGAGTTTAAAAACATCATAGAGAAAAATGAAGAATGAATTAAAGAACAAGGATATTAACTAAAGGTATGTTTGTTGAATTTCAGTCAGAAGAGAAAAATAAATGTATAAAAGATAATTTAAGAACTTTCATGGCTAAAATGAATGTAAGTCTAATTATAGTTCTAGAATAGAAGATTAGAGAGTATTGAGGGAAGGTAAAACTTGAGGAACAAATGCCTGAGAATTTTCAAATACAGAAATATGATAAAAGTCAGAAAGCAAGATACATCAAATTTGATATTAAATTTTTTTAAATTCATGATTGAACATACCATATAAACACTTCATAAGAAAAATAAAACAATTATAAAAGCAGGAAGAGACAAAAGAGATGCACCTACAAAGAAAGTGAATATTAAATTAACACTAGAGTTCCAAATGATAACAATGCCATAAGAAAAAGTAAATAAGTAGAAATTAATTATCTAGAGAACTGAGTTAAAATAATAATCAAATTAGAATTGTATACCCTAGTGAGAAATGGTTTGTTTCCTCTGAAGTAATGATTTGAGCAAACTTGTAAACCAAATGTAACTCCAGTGGGGAAAATATATTCCCACCCTGGAGTTACAAATAACCTTTGGAGTTGAAATTAGTCAAAGGGAGAAATAAAGTGGGAGAAACCTGTTTATTGCTTACAAACAGTTGTGTAGTTCTGCTCACCTTTGTCTATCATGACCTGGCTACAAAAGGACCCCAAAAATACCTCTCCAGTCCAGGTGTATGCTCACTCCCCACCCTCCTAGTAACTTTGATATGGAGATGAACTACTTCTCTCCACCCCTTGGAAACACCTATTGATATATGGAGATGCATTAAGGCCAGGCTAGATTCTGGAAATACTGCAATTTTACCCACACCAAGTCTCCAGTAAGAACAACTGGGAAAGTTTTTTTTTTTTTTAAAGCTGTTTATAGGCAATGGAAAACTACCAGAAGAACAAGGACTCATGGGGATAAGACTGAAGAAAAGGGAAGCATAAAGTGGTTAGGCCTATATTTGGAACTACTTTCCCTTGTAACATTCATTAATTCTCAGGTTAAAAGGCTAAGAGAATGAGCAGAAGTTCAGCAGATGTATAGAACTGGGAAAGCAAAAATTTGTTGAGGAAAGCCTATCAAGATCCAGCCTTTCTTATTCCAAAATTTTATTATAAAGTTCTGCTTTCAGGAATATAAGATAGCTTTATAAATATACTTGATGTTCACAGCAGCATTACTTGTAATCATAAGTTTAACTATAAACCAAACCCAAGGAAACAAAAAATACTTTAAAAATAGAAATTATCTATCAAGAAGAATAATTAAATTAATTATAGCAGTTAAAAATTATGGACTATAGTCTATCCTGAGGATACCAGTAAGTACTAAAGTGTTTTTATAACTGACTCTGCTAATTGCTTTACAGGGTAGTTATCTCCACCCCCATTCCTATCCCCACACACCTATTTTGTAGAACAATGAGGTTTAAATAGATTTTGTTACTCTTCTCAGGAAAACATTTCTGTTGACTCCAATGTTTTGCTATAATCCACTTTGTTGTACTTTCCTATATTTTTACGAGGGAGAAAGATCTAGGAGGGAATATTATATAAAACATTAACTGTAGTTATATGAAGGTGGATAGTAGATGATTTGTAATTTGTCTTTATTGTTATGTTATTTTTAAAATCTGAATAAAAGATTTAAAGGAGTACATGCCTTATCTCTTACCATGCTTTGTATTTCTTGTGAACAGGACTACATTTTAAGTGTCTTTTTGTGCTCCTCAGAAGAAACTGAAAATAGAATTAAATTTATATTTAGCATTTGACAAATATTTATTCAGTAACACAACATTGGTAAGAAATCATCATGATAAGCGTATATCAACTAACTGTTCATTGGAGCTAACAAAGGTAGCTGATAGTTATGTAGTTAGAGAGCTGGCCTGACTTTTATAAGTGAGTAACTTTTAATGATTCCTCACTGAAAATGCACATCAAAATGAAAACCATTAATCAAAAAATCCTTAGGGCATCATCATCTATTTAAAATAAATATGGAATATTTCCAAAAGATAACAAATATTATTAGTGTTTTCATACATATACTAGGTAATTAGATGTCATATATCAACAGTTCAAGAAATATTCATTAGGTTTATATTATATATTAGGCACCATGCTTTGATTAGAAGATGAAATGAATAAATCACTGTCTTTGTCTTCAAGGAATTTACAAGGAAAATAGGCATAGAAAATTATGTATACATACTGTGATAGTCATAAAATCTAAGGACTTACAAAGTGTGTGAAGACTGTGGTCATTAATTCTGCCAGCAGTGAAAGGTCCAGGAGGTAAAGTCTGGAGAGTTGAAATTGGTGTTGAGAGATGGAGGCATAAAATGTCTAGGTTTGTAACAAAACCATTTATGAAAGGCTAACAAAATGATGCTGCCCTCTTTGTAAAGAAATCATCAAAAAGCAAGAACATGAAATTGAAGGGCAAACTCTATCTTATAATGCTAAAAGATATCTATGTGTCTGAATAACAATACAGGAGGAAGGATGATTGCCTTAAACAGAGAGGCAGGCAGGAACCGAGAGGATGCTCATGTCTGAAGATCCCAGACAAGGAAGCTATACATATATTCCAAATAGAAGTCTCACCTTTTTAAAAGAAAAGAAAACCATGTAGCAGATTTGTGTTGGGAAGTTTCCTGGATCCAGTTCATCATCTAGGAGAAACAGAGAAGGCTGGACTGTACAGATAATCGGAGATATTCCATATTTCCAGGGAAAAATCTTTTTAGTGGTCCAGAGTGAAGAAAATACTGCTTTTTGGGAGTTTTGTGTCTTTAGAAGTCTTCTAGACAAGAAAATACAAAGACTGAAAAAAAAAAAATCACCCCTGAAACTTTGTAGTATTAGAAAGAGAAATTGGCCCAGAACTTTTCCAACAGGGACCTCTTGTAAATAGCTGCTCCAGGTAGGAATTGCCTCATTAAAAAATACATAGTAGTTATGAAGAAACAGTACAGAGTCTATACAAAGATAATTCCAGGTAAAATAAAATTTGAAAGAAGGAAGGAAAAGCAACCCACCAAGAAAGCTTCCAAGTAAAAATACTATCATGAGACAGGCTTTTTAGTAGAAATCAAAGGGAAAAAAGCACCTCCTTCCTCTCAAAGCAGAGAGTTAAGAATTTGGGGATGGAAAGGCAAGACAATAGGAGGAAATTAAAAACTAGCACAACTAAAAATAATTTCATTTAGAATTGAAGTCCACATTGGTAGCTGTACAAAGGAGATCAACACTGCTAAAAAGTAATAAAGGGCATTGAGGTGAGGGTTAGAAAAAGTGAACAATATTAAATGGTTAGCAGACTGGTAAAGGAGTCAAGCTATGCATACGTTTTGTAAAAAAAAATTCCAACCTAATGGATGAAATATAATTTAAGAATACTTTCTAGGGACCAATAAATACTTGAATCTATAGTTTCAATATTCTATGGGAATATGGGAAACCGTATTCTAGGGAAAAAAATACACACAGTATTACACACACTCATATATGGAAAGGACAAAGAAAAAGTCCCTCAGGTATTTAAACAAAAGACCATATCAGCTACAAGCCTAGCCTCTGACTTCCCCTCAGAAACATCCTGACAACAGTCAAGGACAAAGAACAGTGTAGGAATTGCAGATACCCCCTAACCTTTCACTTGAATGTAGAATTGAGACATCAATGGGATTTAACTCAGGCTAGCCCTTCTTGAATAAACTCTAGAGCACTATCTAAAATACTAAAAGCTAAATCGGAAAACTAAAGTGCAAGGGTTACTGGTGAGCAAGGGTTCAAAATAACTGCTTACTTAATAATAAAAAATTGTGGTTGAAACAATTTCTAATTCCCTGCTACCACCATGCTATGAGGAATGTAGGCTGTATAGAGGCCACATGTTCTGGTCCACAGCTCTCGGTGAGAATAGCCAGCATCAACTACCGGATGTGTGTGGACTCCGCAAGATGTTTCCAGCCCCCGATAGCAAATCAATCTTCACTGAGTGTCCCCAGGTGGGACATTACATGCAAATGGATGCCACCCTGCTCTGTCCTCTCCAAATCCTGACCCACAGCATCTGTGAACATAACAAGATGGTTGTTTTATGCCTCTAAGATTGTAGTAATTTGCCATGAAGCAGTAGTAACTAACATTAACCATTCTACTGAAAATGTAACCTCCTCAGTTATTAAAAGTAACACACACACATACACACAGAACAAAATATAGAATATATTGTGAAAGAATTAGAAATATAAGTACTAATATACATCTATCAAAATTCATGAATAGTTTATTGTTATATTTAAATTGTACCTCAAGTTAAAAAAATTAGTAAAAATGGATGACAGAATTAACATTACAAGTAATGTTAAATGGGCCAAATTCATGTATTAGATTAACTAGTATATCTAGTTTAAATAAGCTATTTAAAATAATTAATACAGACTTACCTTAAGGAGGTTATTTAGTAAAGTCTATAGAAGGAAACTAATTAATGGAACAACTAAAGAAGATTACCTATTTAGCAAACAGTGAGTAAATTATTCATTGCAAATGAAATTCAGTATGTAATTAATATTAGATTAACATGTATATAGATAACTATTATACAATGACATGATAATCAAATGTTTAATTTCAAAAATACTTTTTAAAAAGTGAAGGCTCTCTATATGAATTATTGTAAATGATTTCCAAAAATCATTTAAAATGCAGAATAATGGGATTTGTAGCCTACCATTTGTTTTAAAACAAAACAAGCAAAATAATTCCAAAATACATTTATATACAAAGTATATCTTTGGAAATGTACATAAATGATAATACTGGCTTCTACCAGTGGGGGAAATTGTGTAAAGTAAGTAAAAAGATTTACTTCTTAATGCCCATTCTTTTGTACCCCTTGAGTTGTTGTTATGTGCTTTTGCTTCTTGTTCAAAGAAAAAATAAATAAGCTATTTAAAATAATTAATACAGACTTACCTTAAGGAGGTTATTTAGTAAAGTCTATAGAAGGAAACTAATTAATGGAACAACTAAAGAAGATTACCTATTTAGCAAACAGTGAGTAAATTATTCATTGCAAATGAAATTCAGTATGTAAGCCATTCTATATGATTGCATTGGTTAGTCTCTTCCAATATATACTTATTTAAATTCATTTCCCATGAGACTTTTACTGGTTGCTGTATCAAAGGATAAAGTTAAAATTTTACTCAGTTACCTCTGAATTAATTCCCTGAGTGTCTCCAACAACTGAAATTGTAAATATCTTGACCTGTCAAGAAACATCCATCTTTTAAATAAATAGTTTTTTGAGTGAATGTCCTGCTGATGAGAGTATCACAGATTCATATATACACTGTGGCTATGCACCATTAGTGGGGGCATTTCTTAAGTAACTAACTCTGTTTTATCTTTGTTATTAAGAAAATTGTGTAATATAAAGTAATTCTTAACTTGCCAAAACACATTTTCAGTTATCTATGAATGCAAGCATATATAGCATAATATAATAATATAACATTACATGAATAAGGGATTCATTTTGCTGATGTACATTATCTAAGAATTCTTAAGAATCCAGAATATTAACTTGCTTTTAAATGCAGTAGCTCTGAGACTATTTTTGTAGTCATATACATTATATATAAAATCTATAATCCTTTCTGCCTGTAACACACTAATCATTGAAGATCTGTGATGTGAAATGTAATTTAGATAGCTTGCTGTTCAACTCACTGAGATAGAAAGACATTTTTAAAACATCAATAATATGATGCCATGTAAGACACTGGTTTCTGGTACTTCAAAGACATTGGTTTCAGGCATTTCATTGAATTTTTTGAATGGCAAAACAAAAAAATGGAGATATCTAAGAAGGACAAATAGTTATCAATTTTATATTTATTTTGGTATTTAATGAAGCTCAGGTTGACTATTTTCCTTTAACAAGATTCATTTTCTTCATTTATTATCATGTCTAGCTAAAGCCAAGTAACTAGTGGATATATTTTATGAGATGTAAAAAGATACTAATTTTCTTTATTGAGATTAGAAAACCTTTCTTCTAAAAATATGAAATCCTGTTGCTCAGTGAAAACTATTCCCTTTCATACAAGATATTTTCTTATAAAAAAGTTTCCTTGTTAATTATTATTTCTAACATTTTCTGCATTATACTAATAAGATAAATATGCACTAATATGAAGGAAGATACATTCATGGTTAATAATAATTAATCTGAAGCCAAATTCCCACACAATATGTATTGACAGTCTCATCTATAGAGGCATCTTACCTTTACCTGATAAACTCAAGTCAAGCTTACTTCATGAAACCTCGCACCGCTGTCCCTCATATATCAAATGTGGTTCACTACTTTTCTTTCATCTGAATATTTAGAGAATGTTGCATTTTCTCTTCCCCACTCTGAAAGAGAGCTCTTTCTCCCAACAAACTTGTCAACCATCCTTTTTTTCCCCACCAAATTTTCCCAAAACTTAATTCTATAATGGTTATAGTTTTGTATAGTTACAATAACTGCCTGCTGCAGTATTTCATTATAATGGTCTGATTTTTATATTTATGACTCCTGCCTATATTAGGCTCTTCAAAAGCATGTTTTTTTCTTTTGCTTGACACACTCCTTTTAGTTCTCCATTGTAAATGCTCAGTTGGCAAAGAAAATTAATAATTTTTACAAGATATCATACCAATGTAACACTCTTTTTGTTTTTGTCAAGTCACCTGTCACCCATTCTTTTCATATTAACACTTTTAATTTAAAATAGTAAGTCTACAAAACAACACTTCAGGAATGTGTATTTCTTCTATTATAAAGATAAAAATAAATAAAAAAAGACACTCCTATTAGTAAGATGGATAAGAGGAAGTAATGCTGAGACAAGGAAACTGAATGCTTTAAATATGTGCTTTTTTTGAGGCTGACATTTTAATAATACTGCTTTGGAGTTGCATTGTCCCCATTTTCTTTGCAATTCCCATATAAAGAGATTATTATCCTAATTAGAGCTGTTAGATCGTAGAGGAGAAAAACGTGTGTGCAAGCTCTTTCTTTTTCTTCTCCCATAGAAAATAACTCTCCTAAGTTATGAAGATAAAGTTGATAAAATTCTTCATAGAAAAGATAATTTCACTTTCCTTAGAAACAATCTGGGCCTCTAACATAAAACTCAGAATGGATAAATCTATATAACACTTCATGTTTGAAAACTCTCTCTGGCTGAAGGTCTGGAAATTATCTTCTGTCGAGACAATCCGTAAGAATGGGTATATTTCCTAGTGTTCATTATATTTAATTATATGGCCCATAGTTACAAACAAAATCGCTAGTATTTAAACCTAAGGGGTGACCATAAAGTACTTAATTTTGCATTCTCATCTTCCACTTCAGTGCTCCAATGCAGTTTACTACAAGCACTATGTAAATATGTATTAACATGTATGTTGTACCTGGCTGCTCCTTTCTTAAGATCAGCCCCAGGATGGTACCAAAAAGGGGATCAAAACTGTTTTAAATACCAATAGGCTATTTCTTTGCCTTTTAAATTAACCTAAATTTGTTTGTCCATTCCAGGTGGCTGTTTAAAAATATACTAGGAATAATATACACACACACACACACACACACACACACACATATATATATATATATATATATATATATATATATATATATATATGTATATGTATATTAGCCCATTCTCCATTTGCCTCTCAAAATATTCAGTGTGGCTCAGAAAAACTTTGAGATTTATTTTACAAACTCCCAAACCCTGCTCTAGTAGGTAAATAAATATAAACATAAGAAAAATGGCCTCAAACAAAAAAATGTGCTGCCTAGTGAAATAAAATAAAAATTAAACAGGCATAACAAAAACAACAAAATAGCAGTATGACAAAAAAGTTCAATGGTTTTATCTGGTCTTCAAAGTGTCTTTCTCTTCATGATAGTTTTAGCAATCTACACTTTTTATTTATTCATCATTCAGCTTAATTTATTTTATTCCTTTATTCAACTAACATTTTAATTAGATATTTATAATTTAATAAGTATCAAACATTGTATTACATATGCAAGGCAAACAGAAAAGTTCATGCAATGCTTTCAAGAAGCCAACCATCTAATAGATACCATTTATGAGATTTTGATCATCATGAAATTTTACAGATTAGACTTGCATTATAGTTAATGCTCAGATTATCAGACCAAATAATTTTCCACCATTCAAATGTGACAGTCTTTGTTCATGTGCATGATTGATAAACAAAACATTTTTTTTCATATTTGAGAAAAAGATTTACCTTTCAAGCATATACACATGGATGTTATTCTTTACAATCATTGCTTAGTAAATAAAGCCAGTGGCTACTGACTTTGGCTTCTGCCATGTGCTTATTATATGACATTCAATATACATTCAACACATTCTTACTAATTCCATTTTCTTTCAGACATTCATCCAAGCCATAGATGTTTATGTGTAAAGCTGGAAAAAAAAATAGTATGTGTCTTCAGAGGTTCAAATTTAAACCTTGAAAGGGACTGTATTTGAAGTGAAGAACCAAATATAACAAGATTACAATAAGTTGATGTGAAAATTATAGTGAAGATATATACAAAGTGCTATAAGAACTTAGAAGGTGTGTCTAAGTAGCCCTGTGGAAGTCAACACAAGCTTGAGTGACAGATGCTTGAGATGACTTTTAAAAGATAACATGCAAGTGTATCAAGTGGGTTAGGGCAGTGTTTTCCAGGGAGAGGGAGAGAGATACTTGTGTGTGGCCTAAAATAAAGCCCTCAGCACTACCAATGACAGTGTAAACACTTATTTTCCTGTACCGTATCTCTTTAAGATAGCTAGAATGGTTTCTGTTTCTTAACACTGAAACTTAATCTAATATCCCAGACCCAGTACAGGTTATGCATAGATGTAGAGGTATAGAGAATAAAATGGGAGTTAGTTAATGATAATTGTAAGCCAACCTTAGGTATCAGTTATGTAATACTGAGTATTGCATAAAATCTGAAAGGTATTATGAATGGAAAACATTTGTTCTAAAGAACATTTCTGCTTTCCTTTGTGGTCTGCATGAAAGTGAAGACAGGTGTAGTTTATCTAAGGTAGAATAAGGCAGTGGTGATTTGCCAGAAAGGACAAAGGAAGTACATGTGATGGGTATGCAATCAAGAAAGGTAATGATGATTTCAGATTTGATAATGGTTTAGCATTGGTTCATATTTTCTCTCTTCTCCAACATTCATCCCAACTTTTTTTTCCTGTCTAGTAAGGAAAAGGAATGACCCTGTTCTTCAGAAAGAAATAATTAATCTAAAAACAAAAATCCACCACAAGGACTTTAATGTCTATGTTTTAGATCTTCAAATAAAGAGTCACTTTCCTCACCCTCTGTTTCACCTGCTTACCTGCATAGAATACATAGTTCTTTATTTCTGCTACAAAGTTGCAAACGCTATTTTTACAGGGGACTCTGGAACTGATGTTAGGCCTTAGTGACATTTTTACATTATGTTTTACCATCCAAATGGAAGTGAAAGTTTTGAGGGCTATTGAACAGTAAATGTTCCCCATGTATCACATTACAAAACACAGACCTGAGTTAAAGAATTTGATGTCAACTTGCTGTGAAAATGCAGTGTTCAATTGTCCAAAAAACGTCAAATGCTACACCTATAGTAAGATTTTCTAGTGCTTACACAGTGAACTACATAAAGCAGGCAATGACTGACACTGATGAAATATTTTTAAGGATATAGTTAGCACTGCTTTTGAGGGACACACACTTGCCTTTTTTTAAAAAAAAAATTAACAATTGAGGTATAATTGACATACAGTATATTAGTTTCAGGTATAAAATATAGTGGCTTGACAATTGTATACATTGCAAAATGGTCACCACAATAAGTCTATTTACCATCTGTCGCCTTACAAAATTAATCCAATATTACAGACTATATTCCCCACACTGTGCATTACATACTGGAGGTTTGCACTTCTTAATCCCCTTCAAACGTTTTGCCCTTGACCCCAGCCCCCTCTTCTCTGGCAACCACCAATTTGTTCTCTATGTCTATGAGTATGGGTTTTGTTCTGTTTGTTTTACTTTTTAGATTCCATATGTAAGTGAAATCATGTGGTATTTGTGTTTCTCTGACTTATTTCACTGAACATAATACCCTCCAGATCCATTCCTGTTGTTACAAATGGCAAGATTTGTTTCCTTTTATGACTGAGTACTATTCCATTTTGCATGTGTGTGTGTATGTGTGTATATACATTGTCCATTAATCAATTGATGGACACTTTAGTTGTTTCCATGTCTTGGCTACTGTAAATAAGGCTGCAATAAAACATAGAGGTACATGCATCTTTTCAAGTCAGAGATTTTGTTTTCTTCAGCTGTGGTACCAGATGGAACGTCTGTTTTTCATTCATAATTTTATTCATGTGGGTCTCCCCTCTTCCTTGGTTAGTCCAGCTAAAGGTTTGTCAGTTTTGTTTTAACCTTTCAAAGAATAAGCTCTTAGCTTCTTTAAAAATTTCCATTGTATTTTTAATCTCTATATAATTTATTTCCACCCCAATTTTTATTATTTCCTTCTGCTAATTTGGACTTCATTTATTCTATTTTTTCCAACTAGGAACTACCTTTATCTGTAAAGTCAAATTGCTTATTTGAGATCTCTCTTACTTCTTTGATAGGCCTGTATTGCTATAAATCTCCCTCTCAGAAGCACTTTTGCTGCATCTTATGAATTTTGATGCATTGTATGTCTGTTTTAATTTGTCTCTAGGTATTTTTTGTTTCTCCTTTTATTTCTTCTGTGACCTGTTAATTATTCAGTAACATGTTTAATCTCCATGTATTTGTAGTTTTTTTCCCCCCAGGTTTCTTCTTGTACTTTATTTCTTGTTTCATATCAATATGTTCAGCAAGGATGCTTGATATAATTTCAATCTTCTTGGAATTTATTGAGATTGTTTTGTGGTCTAATATGATTTATCCTGGAGAATGTTCCATGTGTATTGGAGAAGAATGTGTATTCTGCTGTTTTGGGAAGGACTATCTTGTATACCTCTAGTAAGTCCATCTGGTCTAATGAATCTTTTAAGGCTGTTGTTTCCTTATCTATTTTCTGTCTGGATGATCTATTCATTGATATCAGTGGGATGTTTAAATGGCCTATTATTATTGTATTGCTGTCACTTTTTTTCCTTTAGGTCTGTTAATATTTGCTTTATATATTTTGGTGCTCCTATGTTGGTCCTCATATATATTTATAAATGTGTCGTCTTGCAGGATTGACCCCTTTATCTTATGTAGTATCCTTCTTTGTCTTTTATTACAATTTTTGTCTTAAAGCCTATTTTGTCTGATATGAGTATAGCTATGCCAGCTTTCTTTTCATTTCCATTTTCATGGAATATCTTTTTCTAACCTTTCACTTCCAATCTGTCTGTGTCCTTACTTCTGAAGTGAGTGTCTTATAGGCAACATATAGTAAGGTCTTATTTTTTATGCATTCAGCCACTATATATGTCTTTTGTTTGGAAAATTTAGCCCATTTACATTTAAATTAATTATTGATAGGTATGTACTTACTGTCATTTTTTTCATTGTTTTCTGGCTATTTTTATATTCCTCTATTCTTCCTCTTTATTTGTGGCTTAATGACTTTCTTTAGTGTTGTGTTTAGATTCCCTTCTTTTTTCTTATGTGTATTTAAATTTTTTTTGTCGGTACTGTGAAGTTCACATATATCATCCTATGTATATAACAGTATGTTTCAAATTAATAGTAGCTTAAATTTGAATGCATTCCTAAACTCTACATTATTACAACCAACCCCACCCCATTTTATGTTTTTATTGTCACTTTTTACATCTTTTTATTTTATGTATCTCTTAACTAATTATTTTAGTTTTCATTTTACTACTTTTGTCTTTCTTTTATTCCTCTTGGTAGTTTTCTAAGTGATTAATCTATTACCTTTACTATATATTTCCTTTTCCAGTGAGATTTTTCTTTTATATGTTTTCTTGTTATTAAATAGTGCCATTTCTTTTTAGCTTAAGGAAGTCTCTTTAATATTTTTTATAAAGCTAATTTAGGTGATGAACTCCTTTAGCCCTTGCTTGCCTGGAAAACTCTTTATCTTTCCCTCATATCTGTATGATAAACTTCCTGGGTAGAATATTCTTGCTTGGAAGTTTTTTCCTTTAAGCACTTGTAATATGTCATGCTGCCCACTTCTGGCTTACAAAGTTTCCACTGAGAGATCTGCTGGTAGCCTTATGGGGCTTCCCTTGTATATAAATTTGTTTTTCTTTTGCTGATTTTAAGATTCTTTCTTTATCTTTTAACTTTTGATATTTAATAATTTGTCTTGGCATAGCTCTCCTTGGTGTTTAATTTATTTGAAATTCTCTGGACTTCCTGGTCCTGGATGTCCATTTCCATCCTTAGGTTAGGGAATTTTTCAGCCATTATTTCTTCAAATAAATTTAGTGCCTCTTCCCCTCTCTTCAACTTTTGGAACCCCTATAATGTGAATGTTTTTCTGCTTGATGTTGTCCCAAGGGTCTCTCAAGTTATCTTCATGTTTTTTAAATTATTTTTTTCTCTTCCCTGCTCTGCATGGGTGAGTTCCATTGCTTTTTCTTCCAGCTTGCTGATCATCCAGCCTGCTTCTACTTCATCCAGTCTGCTGTTGAACACCTCTATTGTATTCTTCAGTTCAGTTATTGTATTCTTACTCTGTGACTTAGTTTTGGTGCTTTTTTATTTTTTATATCTCATTTGAAGTTCTCAAAGGGAAAAAGAATCTGTCTGTGTTCATCTATTCTTCCAAGTTTAGTGAGACGAATTCTTTATCTGGTAGGTTACTTATTTCCATATCATTAAGGTCTTTATCTGAGGTTTGTCTTGTTCTTTAATTTGGAACATATTCCTCCGCTTTATCATTTTGCTTGACTCCCTATATTTGTTTTTATGTATTAGGCAAAACAGCTACCTCTCTCAGTCTTGAAGGACTGGCTTTGTGTAGGTGATTATCCTTCTCATTTAATGTTGCCCTAGCTCGGACCCTTGTGATTGTCTACACAACCTGATTTATTCTTGATAATCCCCCAGTATTGAGGGTATGCCAGCCCCATCTCAATGGCTCATCCCTTTTATCCTCTGTTGTAGAGATCAGTTAATCTAATTTAAAATTTTTTTCAGAAGGAAATATCCATTTATGATTGTAGACCTGTTGTGTCCAAATGAAGAGGGGAATTCAGGATCTTCCTATGCCACTGTTGGGACCCCTGCATGTTCATCTCTTTTTCTGACCCTTTTGGATTAGTTGGTTTTATTTAGGTTCAGACAGATTGACAGGCAATTCTAAGATATTTCAAGGTAGAATAATGTCATAGAAAGGAACACACGTCTTCCTTTATACATATAAATAAGCAGCAAGAAATCACATACCCATTCTATACATGAAGAACAAAAAGGTGTGCTATTAAATTTCCACTTTAGAGCACAGGGCATATTAAATTAACAGAAGAGATACAGAGTTCAGTCTTTGCTCTGAATATTTTTTTTCTTTTGTCTCTCTATCAATTCATGACCTCATTTTAAAGAACTTCACCTTGTGTTTATAGCATCTTGTTCTGCAGTGTGCCTTTAATGCAGAATTCAACATCAACACAAATATGCCAGACACACAAAAGATTTTTTAGCCCAGAAATTATCAGAAAAATGAGGTAATTCTAAAAGGGAAGATAAAACTCAATCAATGTTCAACCAAACCTGTGAAAGCAATTATGTGTAGAGGACATCAAAGAAATAGGATATTGTAGCAAAAGAAAGATTATAGGCCCAGAAAGGAATGAATCAGCTTAAAATATGTAACCAATGATGGGCTTTAAATAATATGTGATTTTGTATATAATGTTTGTATTATATGTTCAATCATCTTTCTTTTATGTGGAAAATTGTCTATATTATAAAAGTATGTATTATTTTGCTAAACCAGAATATTAAAGTATCATCTCACTACAAACAAATTTGGGATAATCTGATGTTATCATTAGGAGGCAGGTAATATAAAATCATCAGAGCTATAACCTAATGATATCTAAGTTAACATGTATACTTAATAAAAATATTTTAAGGTAACCTACAATTATTATAACAGGTAATTATATTAATTTATCTAATTATATTAATATGGACAATATCAAATATATATTAATGGCTACATAAACTTCAGCTCTATTTTCATTTTATCAGAAATAACATGTCAGAATGCTTATGTTTCTTTCCCATGAAATAATGAAGACAATAAGAGTAATCTTCAATTTATTCAATTAGTATGTCTTTCATTATGAAAAGGTATGCTGAGAAACTTGGATTTTTCTCTAACACATATACTTTATCTTGAAGAACATCATTTTTTATCGTACTACAAAATAAATGGATTTAGGAACTAGACGTTACTGAACTGGTCTTGCTAAATTTTTAAGTTATTGATAATGGCCTGTACACTATTTTGTGTCTTAAAGAACATGAAAAGTAAAGCTATATGAAAAGGCCATTAAAGGCTTTTTAAAAAATTAAAGAAACTCTTTCTTGAAAAATTATACATACAGAAAAATGCACAAATCAGATATGTTCATTTTGATTATCACAAATTAACACAACTGTGTGACCACCACTAAAGTTTGAAACAGAGGATTACCAGTAGCTCCTTAACAAGCTCCCTTCCAGTATCTGTCCTTCTGTCCTATTCAAGGCCATCACTTTCCTGACTTCTAACACCATACACGAGGTTAAGTATTTTTGCCTTTTATAAAAATGGAAGCATACTACATGTATTATTATTATTATTATTATTATTTATTTGTCTCACTATTTTTGTGCTGGCTTGTTTTTATTTGTGTAATGGATCCATGTTGTAGCAGCAGTTTGATTTTCATTGGTACATATTAATCCTTCAAATAGCTATATAAAGATTTATTATTTTTTTCTATTGATGGACACCTAGGAATGCTGTGGATTGAACTGGGAACCCACACCCCCTGAAATTCATATGGCTTCAGCCTCAGTATGGCTGTTCCTGGAGATAGGATCTTTAGGAAGAAATTTAAGGTTAAAGGAAGTCATTAAGGGTAGAACTTACGGGTCCTATCTGCTAGTATTATTGCCTTGTAAGAAGAAAAGGAGATCTCTCTTTGTCTATCTCTATCTCTTTCTATCCCTCTCTCTGCCAAGTGAGGACACAGAGAGAAGAGAGCCATCTGCAGGAAGAAAGACAGGAAGAAAATTCTCACCAGATGCCAAACCCTGCCCAAACCTTGATTTTGGACTATCCAGACTCCAGAACTCTGAGAAAAAAAAAAATTCTGTTCTTTAAGCTGCCCAGTCTATGTGTTTTGTTATGGCAGCCTGAGCAAACTATGGTAGACATATAGTTTGCTTTCTATTTGGGGTTATTCAAAACAGTATTGTCATGGCATTCTCATTCATTCTTGTGCTTTGGAATATAAACACACATTTCTGTGGTGTGTATGACAGAGGGCATGCATATGCTAAAATTTAATAGATAATTAACAAGCATTTCAAAAAAGTTATAATTTTAAACTCCCACAAGCAATGTATGAGTATTTAGTTCTACTTAATCTCCATTCTAATCAAAATTTGTTACTGGCAATCTCCTTAATTTTAGCATTTCCTTTGTATGTAGTGCTGTCTCCACTGACATAAGTGGAACACTTTTTCATATTTACTAGTTATTTGCATATCATTTTACATGACGTATTTATTCAGTCTTCCAACTTTTTTTTTCTATTGCATTGTCTTTGTCTTAATGATTTAGAGTAGTTTTTACTAATCTTTTTATTTTTTGACTAATGATATATTTTTCCTAAAGACCTTCTGATGTTACTTCATATATTTTAAAATAATGACTCTTCAAAGTAAGTATGAGCAGCTCCTGGTACTTATTTATGGGTATAGTGATGGCCTGAACACAATAGTTTGTGTGTTCATTTGAGAAATTGCAAAGGCCAGTGGTACACTTGATGTGAAGAAAATATTCTTTATTTAGCAAAATATCTAATGGGAGGAAAAGAGGAGTACTTCTACAGCCAGGTAAACACCTGTGGTGCTTGACTGCACATCTGATATTTCATAAAAAAAGACACCCTTCCCCAGGACTCATTTATTTCCACTGCAGCTTGAGGAAGAGCTTTTGTTTGTTTTTGCTTTTTCTTATTTGTTTTGTGTTTTGAGAAAAAAAGGGAAACTCTACTCTTAGAAAGAACAGACAGAAAAGAGTTCAGCCAGTGCCAAGCTTACCTGGGTTTTAGCTGCATGATTCAATCAAAATCTTGCCATAATCATTAGAGATGTTGCTAAAATAGGACCTATTTTTGCTGAGCTCTCATTTTGAAAGATAAGATTATAGTTAGAAAATTATGCAAAGTTTTCAAAATTATATGAATTATTTCTGTAGATTGGAATTGAGAATGACAATCATTTTCCTGTTTCATTGAAGGCTGAAATTCACAAAAGAATTTGAACAGCGCAGAATTCTTTTGAAAGCATTTCTATCTGATGAACTTACAATCAACAAAGATTGTTAATTATTTTTTTCTCAAAATAGTCAATAATGACGTAACATAGTTTGTAAGCGGTGACTTAATTAGATTGAAGATAAAATTATTCTACTGTCTTTCAGTTCAGAGACTCTTGGGAGATTGCTGGTATTCCTTGACCTAAGATAGTCAATTTCTGACAGCAGGAGCTCTGAAGATCTGATTTTAAATACCAAAGATTACCTTTGAGAATCAGAGATTTCACACTAATTACAAACAAAACAGAAAGCTGAAACTATTGGATTTCATATAATGATTTTTCATAATGCCCAAAGGTTCCATCATAATTTTATCTGCAAATTCCATTCAAAATATGGACATTTCCTCATTGAAATTCATGTTTAACTGTAGTAAACCTTACTTTTGCATTCTAGCAAATTTTTACTTTTTATAAATTAGCTCATTTTTCGTGAAAGCCTTCATAATTAGATTATATTAGAATAAATTTCTTTATACAATGAAATAAATTGCATTGTAGTTGGCATTTATGCTTTCATGTAAACATGTAGATGACAAAATCCATCCCATTGATCACATTGCATTTGTCATCCCTAAATGAAGACATCAACCTAATAAAAGAATATTTGAGATTTATAGAATTAATGAGGAAAAATTTTACTTTTTACATGGAAGAATTTAAACTAATGGTAATATTTTAGAGACATATATTATCACACATGGTTTTTAGGATTCTATAAAAACATTTTATAAAAGAAACTGCCTTATATCTAGCTCTCTGGTATTTTACTAAAAGAAAAGTAATGTTTGAGATTTAGCCTGATCCTGAATATGTTACTAGAGCTAAGAGTTTCACATAGGTATGAACTTAGGATATCACCGCTTTTTTTTTTTTAATGGGAAAAGTAGTTGTAAGAAAAATTTTGCATGGATTATAATACCACATGTTTTCAGAGTCAATCATAAATCAAGTTCGAGTTCAAATAAAGGTTGTTTTGGATACTCTTCACAGCTCTTACTGCATTTTTTATGAACTTTTAATGTTATCCCTGAGAACTTGACAGCCTGTTTTTAAGTATACATTTTTAAATGAGTCCCTAAAGGATAAGGACACAAGTGAGGGAGGAGCAAGTTTATCTATGGCTGGGCTTAGGGGTGGTTTAAAAAGAAGTAATTCACAAGACGGTTGAAACATTTACTTTCTGTTCTCAGTAATTTTTGTTTGTTTGTTTTAAGCAAGAAAAGCCTAGAACTCAGACATTTTAGAACATAACAATCAATGTATAAACTCCATCCTTTTTTCACTATTCGCAACATTTCTAGAACTTTTCCCAAAGACTCATGTTCCATGAACCCCCAAGCAAATCCTTTGTGTGAGAAAGTATATATTAGTCCAAAAGATATGATATTGGGACTTTAAAATATTTTAGGCACAACAGCCAAGCCATAGCTTCCAGTATTTTACTCCTAAGAAGAATTTGCCTATCCCCTCTTCCCTCCTTCTACATTCTATTCAAATGGATGACAGTTTTGAAAACTATAACCACAGGGCACAATAACCTTCCAAAGCATCTATTGTTTCTTGCCCTTTTGTTTTCTAAGAGTGGCTTCCACAACATCAAAGTAGAAAGATGATCAAAGAGGGGGACAGGGTTGGGAATACTGTTATGGAATTTTGGTCCCCATGATAATGCAGCAGCCATGCAAGATGACCTCTGTCATATGCACAAAAATATTTTTAGAAGTTGGAAGAAATGACCTTGAAGGCTCCATTCTGATTCCATTTGAAAGAATTATACAGCATCTTTTTAATCAGGATAAAACATGTACAACAATTGGAAGAAAAAAAGTAATTCCAGGGAGGAAATAAAATAACTAATTTACACAGGGTCAGTTTTCTGAATTCCATGTATAAATCCAAAGATTTGGATTCCTAAATCAAAGGAAAATAGACAATCTATATTAAATGTATATATTTAATTTGCTAAATATTGTCATATATATATGTGTGTGTGTGTATATATATATATATATAATTTGTTACATCATAGGTGTTTTGATGGTAAGCTATAGATCAGAGAAAAGAGAAGAACCTGTTTTTGTAGTTTGTCATATCTTGAAAGAGACTGCACTGGAAAACTGGGGTCTTCGCTTTGGGTGTGTTAAAGGGGCAATTCCAGAGAGGCTCAAGAGCAAGTTTCTGCCCGTCAGGGAGAAATTGAAGGCAGACCTAATCATTTCAGAAAGTCTCAAAACAGCCTAGATTAACAACAACAACAGAAAAGCAAGGTAAATCCCAAATTGTGTCCAAGTGAGAAATTTCATACCTATAATGAAAAAGTTTGTTTCAGTAGCAGCAGCATTTATCCTTTTTATTAAAATTGATTATCTTCTTTTTTAAATGAATGAAGGTTTCAGGTATTTTCCCGCATTGATTCCTTGGTGAAAGTAGTTAGTTCTACTAGATCTACTTTAGTCTTTCATATTGCTATTGATCAATACACTGGGATGAAATCAGTCATCTAAACTTCTTTAGACAAGTATTTCTCTACCAAATTATATGGGACAAATAACCTTTAAATGATTTAGCAAATTGCAGTATATCATATTCAGTAATATTGATTGCTCTCTTGGTAATACCAATTAAGACTTTCCTCATTTCCTTTTAAAATTCATCATTTGGCCTGGTCACATTAATTTGCATGATTTTCCTTTACAAAAATATTCTATAAATTCTGCTCCATTACATAATGCTTTACTTGTGATGAGGACTTAGAGAAATAGGGAGTCAGTGTTTTGAACATTTTTTAACAAAAAGGATACTGAAAATATAATTGTTAAAACTTTTCTATTTTCATAAACACTGTTGGGGAGAAAGGCATTGTCTTAAAGACAATAATGGTAGCTGACATTTGTTTATTGCTATAGAACCACATGGACTGCATTAATGTCTTTATTTCTATAAGTTGAATTCACCTGCAAACAAATAGAAAAAGAAAGAAAAAAGGATTTCTGTGATTATCTCTACTTCACACAAGAGAAATTTGAAACTTACAGAAGTTAAGATACGGGCTGATGATCCCATGTTGGGCTGCTGGCAGAATCAGCAGTTCTGGCTAATTCTGACTCAGTTCTGGCTAAAGGCAGAAGCTACAGTGAGCAAGTGGCACAATTAAAAGTGAGTTGCTAAATTTTAAGCTGACTACTCACCTTAAACTAACAAAAGAGAAGGACAGATAAAAGCAGTGTTAAAAAAAAATTAGAGAATCTCACTGTTGAAATGGATGGTAGGCATATTTCCTCTTTCACCAAAAAAAAAAAGGAAAGCAAATTAGGAAGGGAGTAATGATTTTCTCTCATATTAAGGAGGATTTTAGCAGGCTGCCTAAAAAGTCTTGCTTATGCCCCAGAGGCCTGAGGGACATAGACTGAAATCTGACACATGCAAGGCATGTAAGAAATCTGAATGGGAAAAGGCCCTCAGAAGGTGCTGACTGCCTTGCAGTAGAGGGCTGAGATGTCGTACATGACTACATTGCCACTGATAACATGCCAAAGGTGGATGTTTCACATGAACCAGATGTGAGGTATGTGAAAGAGAAAACTAGCCTGGAAACATCTTGATGGAAATTTCCCAAAAGACCTCCTGGAAAAGGAATAGCAACTTAAAAAAGGATGAAGATAAACCACCAAGAAAGACAGACTGAAGGGTGAGATATAGAAAATTAGCCAGAAAATTCTTCACCCATATCACAGAACTGTAGATGACCCACATCCAGCTATACGGAATTCCTTAGTGTTTCCAAAATCTTACATATATGAAATTAATCTGCTTCCAAGCCCAAAGAAGAAATCCAACACTAAGATATGCCAGTCCAGTTGGAAATCTCTAGTCCCTTATCCTCTGTACTCTCTTCTTTAAACTGTGAAAGGAAGAACAGTTAGCAACAAAAAAGGACAGAAACACAAACTATGACAAAGAGAAGAAGCTAAATCACATACCTCCTTTCCCTCCCTGGAGCCTTACTAACTCACATCCTAGTTAAAGGAAGAGAGAACTTTTAAATTAAATTTAGACTTTGATTATTAAATGTAACTAGATATTTTCATTTCTTAAGTGTGATTGCTTTTGTTGCTTGAAATGACTAGAGGAAATTTCATCATCTGAGTGTCCAGAAAATGCAGAAGTTCTGCCCCAAAATGGACCCAAATAATGAGAGGGAACTAACCTTATAGATTGGGTATAAACAATATGGGTAGGAGAGAATAAAGGTTTTTTTATTGCCAACTACAACCCACTTCGCCCATCTCAGCATTATGTGGGTGGATCATCCATTATCTTCATTGATTAAAAAATATTAAACAACTTCCTACCATTGCCACGTAGTAGGCTAGACCCTGGTGATATAATAAGTGAGAACAGTGATATGACTAAACCAGGCATACATAAAATATAAATATATAACTATGACCTTGTTATGTCTTGTCTATAAAACAGTGGTTTGCCCTGTTCTTGTTGGTTATTCAAGGTGTCCCCAAGAAAGTAACACATAAGCTGAGAGTTGAGGTTTAGAAAGTAAAATATGAGAATTTAGGGTAGAAAGAAAAGTATCCATTAAGCTTATGTTGTAGTAGGACATGCAGAACATGAGGAACTAGAGAAAGAGAATTGTAGCTGGAGTAGAAAGAGTGGAGGTGGTTTGGGTTCCAGACTTAGGGAAGTAGGGAGAGCCCAAACAATCCAGGTCTTTGTATGCCCAGTGCAGGAATTTTCTTCTAAGGAAAGGGCATGGGAAGTCACTGAGATGTACAAATCAAATAACTGAACACAAACCTTACCATGTTTCCCATCTTACAAGCGAAATGACTTTCAGGTATGGGAACTAAAAACAAAATTTAGTCCATAATCTTTTGTCAAAGTCCCTGTTTCCCTATGCCTATTAATTAGATTAACGGAATGATCTCAAATTGTACTACATTCAGAGACCTTTGTAATCTCTTAACCACTTTAACATGACTCTGGACAGTGGCAATTAGAAATGCAGTTACCGTTTCTATTGTAAAATAATTATATGCTGACACCTGCATTTTTCTGTTATTGTGTAGCTTCCATCTATCCATTAATAGTATAAAAATTAAGTAGTACCTAGAATGACAGTTTTGCAAAGAGAAAGAAAGAGAAAATATGGCCACTATTTTCCCCCTTTTTTTGGAACCATCTTCTTCAAGTGACAGGCTAGAATTTATTGAAGTTTTGAAAGGAGAAAGGGAAGATGTTATTTGCAGAACTTTGGAGATTTATCAAATGAGGATGGAGCTATTTGAAGAGTAGAAAGAAAAATGTTGGTTGTCTGGGGGGATGTTTACAGAGAAGATACTCAGAGCTCAGGGATACATGCATCAAATACATTGATAGTTTGAGACTTGCTAAAAATAGAATATTACTACTATGCAACCTAAAATAATACTTTAGATACATTAATGTCAGTAGGAAAGAGCAGTCTATTGTCCCCTGATGTGATCTTAAACGTACTAATTTTTGTTTAATCTATATAATCAGGCTTTTAAACTCACCATTTATTTAAGGCATATCTAACCTTCACTTGTTTAAGGCATGTTAAATCACTGAGATGGCCATTTCTCATTGCTTAGAGAAAAAAAAATGCAGAAAGAAGATTCTTAGTGTACCGCTAGAAATTAATCTACGAATTCAATTAAATTCTCAAGACATACGAAGAATAATCAATCCTCCGGTAATGGTATAACAACATTTCACAAGTGTGAGTCATTGCTTGTAATAATAAAAATCCCAATGAACATATATATGGTGCATAGACAAGTTGGTTAAAGAGCTGTTTCTTAAATATCTGGTAAATTAAGATAAAATGGCATTTCAAATTCTCAAACACTTATTATTGCAGAAAAGTGATTGTTCTCTGATGACTAAGAATCTACCTCTCTAGATAAACCTCATGTTTTTTAGTGACACAAGACCTCCCTGAGAGTCACACAGCTGTAACAATTATATTGTCTCCATAGTATTATTACCCACCAAAAAAATTGTACCTCATATAAAAATATGCCTTGTTATTTACATATTGCAAAAATTAACAAGTAACACATATGAAGTATTGAAACAATTCCATCTTAATCTCTGACAGTACACAATGTGATATTTTCAGTAAATTCCTTATTAAGTTAAATAAAGTATTTAATTATTAATCATCACATAGTTGGTTGGATTTAAACAAAAGATCCAAAATATAACTTAGGGAAAATGAGCCTATTAAGAAAGAATTCTGTATGAAAGTATGCTTAATTTTTCCCACTTAGAATAATGTAATTTTGAGTATAAGTGGCAAAGGATTTATCCTACTGATACATTAAAATCCAAGACTTAATGAAAATGATGCAAGGAATTACCAAATCTGAAATGAAAAACATTTGAAAAGAATTATTTATTGAAATTCTGAAAATCTACTTCCGGTTCATTTCATTGGAAATTTTATGGTGATCATTATCCAACATAACTGAGGAAATCGTTTTAGCAGCTAATATCCTTGGCTTTTACGATTATTTTTGGTCAGATGGCATCTTTCCCCATTTCCATTGTGTTGGGATATCACATTCCCACTTACAGGGCCCTTAGTAATGGTTAAATTCATTTTATACCAATTTTAAGCCAACCAATTTATATGTAAGCATTTGCTTCCCACATACGAAGTCTTTAAAGGGCTGATTGCCTATTTTATTTATTAACTAAAATAGGCTCCTAATCCTGGAGTTCTTTGTATTTTTACTTGAATGTATTGACCCTGTTTTCTCTGCTTTTATTTTCAAATAATCGTCGTAGTATTTTCTTCATGTTCTGAGTGAGAACTGAAAATAAGTAAAATACCAGGAGTTTCTATGTGTAGTTAAAAATTTCTGATTGTCCATGAAATTCATTCTTCTCTTTTTCAATAAAAGGCATCCTTGAGGATTAATTTAGTGCATGGCCACCTCTCTGGAGTCTATAATATTTTGCCCAATGAAAAGTAAGCAAAAGCCATTTATGCCACTTCCAGATTATGCTTCTGAAGTGGAATGCAGCATTCACTCCTCTGTCCCCTCCTGTTCCCCTCTAAGTTCACTGTATAGACTTCCATTAAAGATTTTCTTTAGTTATTAAATCATTTGTATTGTTCCTATAACCAGATACATCACCCACCCCATTTTTTTTTTCTTCAAACAGGTTCATGATGATAAAACTTTAGAGACCATTTCTACTCCAGTTCTTATCATTATGTCTCATTCATCAATTATGGAATTGGTCTGATCTGAATTTTCTATCAGTCTGCATCTTTAACTAGATTTATTTTTCTGACCTAGGCTTAGATGTACCAAGATGTCTCAGTAAGAGTATCAAAATTTTATTATTATATTCTATCACACAAATTCCTATCATAATTGTACAATTATACAATTGTACAATTATACACATCTTTGTCACTGGTTTTTAATAAAAAGCCTTCAGGTATGCATATAGGTTTCAAGAATTATAGAACAAAGATCTGGTATCTTCTTTTGGTTTAATAAATGACCTAACTTGCAAGAAAAATAAACTGTCAGTTATTGATTTAACCAAAACAGGACTAAAGATAAAAGGCATTTTTAGTATTTTTCAAGAATTTGGGAAGGCTAGGAGAGGAATTCAGAGGCTATGCAGCCAGAATCATCGCCAAAATTACGCCTGGGAATTAGTCCAGTGAAGACGTTGCTCCTGCCACAGGTGACCCCCGGCACTGGCTTGCAGTACTGATGATCAAAATGAGGCTCTTCTAGTGTCAGTCTAGTCACTGTCATGGCTGCTCTAGAAACTGGATGTTGCCTACACAACTATTTTCATGCATCATCAGATTGTACTTTTCCTGGTTCCTGGTTCCTGGTTCTTGATCTCACGAGGCCGTGAGTCAAAATTCAGGGGCAGTGTTCTGATTGGCTGAATACGCTCCAGCCTAAAGTGAGTATCCTACATTTTATCTTTTAAAGAGGGAGGCAAGATGACTAGGCAGTTTCTTCCCCATGACTAACAACATAGGGAAATTTCCCAACTATAAGAAGGGAAATGATATGGACAAACAATTAAAAATAATCATGTTTTTCTACCTTTATTATACTCAATGGAAGAGAAACGATTCCACAAAAGAAACTGAGATTTCCTTAGGGAGAATAAATAAATACTGGCACTAAGTTTGTCTACAATACATACAAAAACCCTCAATTGGTTACAAGAGTAGTAAGTTAGAAAAGGGGTCTGACTGAGAAATTCCCAGAAAGAACCTTCATTCTCTTTTAGAAAAGAGGTATAAGTAAGAAAAAGAAAGAAGGATGGAGGAAAGGGAGGGAGGAAGGAAAGAAACACTGAAGACCTTAATTCATGTTATGGAATTTAACAATACTTTTTCTCACACCCTAATTTCTGGCAGAATTCTATCTGTGGTAGTAAACTGTGTAATTCAGATCAAGCTACCTATTAAATACAATTTAAAAAGCTTGACAAACTACTTCATGACTCCATGTAAAGGTAACAGAGAAAAGCTCCAAAAGACAAAGTAAAAGTACAAATTAAATATCCAGGAGAAGAGAGAATTGCAGAAAGGTCAGACTGGCATTTATAGCCTTTTTCCCTAGACAAGTTCAGCAGAGCTGCTGATTTACCTGTGGGCTAAGAGGTCAAAAATAGTAGATCAAGCTTCATCAAGAAAGGAGTCTGAGCACTGGTAAGAAGCCAAAGGCTTTGGGTTAGAATCAAGAAAGGCTACACCTTAAGAATAGGGATAAACCTGAAATAAACTGGCCTGCACAGGGACTGGAACCCTGCTGCGAGTCTTCTCAAACTGTGAAACTGGATGAGGGTGATCTGGGATTGCTAGTGGTCACACATGCCCATTAAAATAAACATGGATCATCCATGTCTGAGAGAAGATATTTCCTAAGTTTCAAATGATTTAACAATTGTCCTCATATAATATCTGACACAGTAAAATAAAAACATGTCTCTGAAAAAAACATACCCCCCCAAAAAAACAGTTTGATAGAAAACAAAAGGAATCAACATATATTAGAAACAGATTTACAATAAATATTGATAATGGAGTTATCAGCACTGAATTTAAAAATAACTGCACTTAAATATTCAAGAAAATAAAATGCAGGACTGTAAATTTTGGCCAAGAACTTGAGAGTCTGAGCACCAAATTATCATTTTTTAGATAAATAGATGATTGAAATTAAGAAGATACTGGATCATTTTAATAGATGAAGTACAACTGTAAACAAAATGTTTAAATTGTAGAATCAGTCACAAGAAATGATCTAGAAAAGAGCCTGGGAAGATAATAAAAGAGAGGAAAGGGAAGGATGCCAAACACAGAAAAAAGTGGAAGACCAAGCATATATGTGAGTAATAGGCAGAAAAGGAGCAAGTGAGTGGTGCCAGATAAATATTTAAAGAGAAAGTATAAGTTTTCTAAAATTGACAAGTCATTAAGCCAGATACTCAAGAAGTTCTGAAAAAAACAAATCAGATTTTTAAAAAGAAAGAAAGGAAAACAACACTTAGACACATTGTAGAACAACTTTTAAAAAAGAAGCAATGACGAGAAAATCTTAACAGCATACAGTATATTATTTACTATCAAATCAGTGAGTACTTTCAAAAGAATTATAATTTCATTTACAACTGACTTCTTAAGAAAACAATGTAAGCTCAAAGACAGTATTTTAAAACTGCTGAATGAAAAGAACTGCCATCTCAAAATTGTATGCCTAGTAGAACAGCTTTTCCAAATGAATATGAAATAAACATATTTATGGATAAAATTTTTGAGCATTAACCAAACCAAAGGAAATTGTTAAATTAGTATTTTTAAGGGTTTTTTTAAAATTAAGGTACCATTGATATACACTCTTCTGAAGGCTTCACAAGAAAAACAATGTGGTTATTACATTCACTCTTATTATCAAGTCCTCCCCATACCCCATTGCAGTCACTGTCCATCACTGTAGTAAAATGCCAAGGGTCCCTATTTGTCTTCTCTGAGCTATACTGTCTTCCCCATGACCCCACACATACCATGTGCACCAAATATGATACCCCACAATTCCATGCTCCCTCCCTCCCCACTCACCCTCCCCCACCCCTCCCCTTTGGTAACTACTAGTCCCTTCTTGGAGTCTGTGAGTCTGCTACTATTTTGTTCTTTCAGTTTTGCTTTGTTGTTATACTCCACAAATGAGGGAAATCATTTGGTATTTGTCTTTCTCTGCCTGGCTTATTTTACTGAGCATAATACCCTCTAGCTCCATCCATGTTGTTGCAAATGGTAGTATTTGTTTCTTTCTTATGGCTGAATAGTATTCCATTGTGTATATGTACCACATTTTCTTTATCCATTCATCTACTGATGGACACTTAGGTTGTCTCCACATCTTGGCTATTGTAAATAGTGCTGTGATAAACATAGGGGTGCATATGTCTTTTGAATCTGAGAAGTTGTTTTCTTTGGGTAAATTCCTAGGAGTGGAATTCCCGGGTCAAATGGTATTTCTATTTTTAGTTTTTTGAGGAACCTCCGTATTGCCTTCCATAATGGTTGGAATAGTTTACATTGCCACCAACAGAGTAGGAGGGTTCTGCTTTCTCCAACAAGGGGTTAACATCTAATATATATAAAGAACTCACATGTCTCAACACCCAAAAAGCAAATAACCCTATTAAAAAATGTGCAGAGGATATGAACAGACACTTCTCCAAAGAAGAAATTCAGATGGCCAATAGGCATATGAAAAGATGCTCCACATTGCTAATTAAATCAGTATTTTGAAACCAAAAGAATGATTCTAGATAAAAACTTCTGGATGTATCCAATTGAATGTATACAACTAAAATGTAGTAAAATATTATCTAAATGGGATTAAAATATACACAGAGAGAATTAAACTTCCCAACAATAATAGCATATATGTTAGAAGATGGTGAATTGAATTAAATTGGGCTAAATTTTCTTTCTCAGAAAGAAATAAAAGTAGTAATTTACATTAAACTTACATAATTAAAGGATGAATGTTGAAATCGCTACTGAAATTTAATCAGAAGTGCCAAGCTTGTTGTGCTTTCCTAAAATATGTGAATTATTGTAAAAGAGGTAAAAAAAATAGGGAAAACAAAGAACAGAGCACATTTACTTGCAGAAAAAAATTTATAAGCTTCTTGTAACTTTCCCCAAGCCCAAAACAAGATAAGACAATTTACAAAATTGACTCTGACAATGAAATCCTGTTATCTATAACTTAGCAGTTAACTTGAGTATCTGCCTGCTCATATGTAGGGAGTAAGCTAATAGTTCTGAAGTATTAAAAATACATTCATTCAAATTCAGGGGAAGAAATTAAATAGAATTCACTTATAACAAATTTCCATGTGTACTAAAGTTAGCCAGTATACACATAATATTTGCTTAAGCCAGAAGAACAATTATTTAGAGATGTAGAACTCAGTTATAAGTACCAACCCTAAAAAATTAATTATCAATGATTTTTTTTATAATCCAAGGACCCACCATATTCAGTTTAAAATAGAAAGAAGTGTGCAGGTCAAGAAAGTAAGTGCTATAATTTAACTTAACTGCCCAGAGTTACTTGTACCCTGAAAGGCATAAATGCCAAAAGTAACAATAATTTTGCCCTTGCCCTCTGCTATCTGGAAAGTAGATGCCATGTTGAGTGACTACTTGACAGGTTGCTAGATCTTTTGGTGCCTAGAGAAGTCGTCTGCTTCCCCCAGGCTTACTGATGGTAAACTGGCACCAATCAATCTCCTTTTCTATTTTACCATCACTTTTTATTACACTGAAGCCTCCCTTTCTTTGGGTTTTCTATTAATTTTTTGAATACCTTCTTTCTCTGCAAAGCATCTAAAAAGCACTTTTTTCTTATCTTTGCTTATTTCCTTCTCTGCCATGCCATTTTCTCTCAGCAGTTCAATTCAGGAATAAAAAAATGCTCTTCTGTATGCCAAACATATTTAGGAACCTATAAATCTAAGAATATACCCAAAACACTTAAAACACTATGCTTTTTACTTGGTTCTCCATTCTTCACTTACTCATCAATGCATTGTTTACACCAAACACTGTTAACAAGTTAATGACATTTTGAGGGGAAAACAAATGTCCAAGAACTTACACATCTAAATAGTTCATCATTCAGAGTTAAAGCATAGGAAGGAGTCCACATATTTCAGTGATGTTGCCATTGTTCAAAATATTGTTGGGAAGTTTATTTCATAAATTTTAAAAAAGCTATTTGATACAAACATACAACTCTATAATTATTTCGAGTCATTTGTGTTTTTCTCCTTTTCCTTTGCCTCCTCTTAAGCAAATGGGAAGCTTTGTTTCTTAGAAGTATATAGCAGAATCTAATTAGAAGTATTATTAGTTTAAGACTTCATTCCCCAGATGTTACGTAACACAGTATGGGGTTCCTCAAAAAACTAAAAATAGAACTACCATATAATCTAGCAATCCCACTTCTGGGTAATTTTACAAAAAAAATGAAATCAGGATCTTGAAGAGATATTAGCACTCCTGTGTTCATTGCAGTTCTCTTAAATGTCCATTGACAGATAAATATGTAAAAAAAAAATACAATGGAATAATATTCAACTTTAAAAAAAGGAGGACATTCTGCTATATGGCAACATGGATGACCCTTGAGGACATTTTGCTAAGTGAAATAAGCCTGTCACAGAAAGAAAATACTGCATGTTTCCACTTACATGAGGCATCTAAAATAGGCAAATAGAATTAAAGGGTGAAATGGTGTTGCCAGGAGCTACAGGGAAGGGGGAAAAGGACATTTACTAATCAATGGGCATAAAGTTTCAGTTAAGCAAAATGAATAGGTTCTAGAGATCTTCAATAATATATTGTAACACTTTAGAAGTTTGTTAAGAGTGTGTACATCATACTACATGTTCTTTCCACAATAAAATAAAATTAAAATAAGTTGTTCAGCTAACAGATAACTTTTTGTTTTAAAGACTTCATTTCCACCTCCACCAGGAAATTCTAAGCCTATTGAAGAGAACAGACCAGAAGCAGATCTTAAATTCCTCTGAGCTGGATAGAATAAAATGTTCAATGATTTAAGGAGAAACAGCCCTTGGTTCTTTGATTCTGTCAGCTCTTCAACAGGAAAAGCAACACCTCACAGGAAATGACCAAATAGTACATCTAAGAGAGAAGAGGCAAGACTGAAAGCCAAAGTTACCAAAGTTGTACAATTTCCTGCACTCCGAACTTGAATGAAATAACAGAATAAGTAGACCTGGAGGAACCATGCCAGGAGAAATTGTCTGTCTTAGTGGTGCCACACTGAGCTAGGAGAGGACTCCCTTATATGCCTTTGCATTGGTTAAAAAACTTAGTAACTTGACATATCATTACAGAAAGAGGAAGTTCAAGAATGACAAGTTTTCAAATTTCTGTCAGTCTATTAGGATGTAGGTTCTGCAACAAAATCTGAAAACATTTCTTATTGAAAACAAAAATGTTATATTTCTTGAACCTGATTATGAGTTATAACTGCCACAAACTTAAAACTTTCAGTTTTATTTCTAAGCAAAGGAAATGGTTCATGCTTCTATTCATTTAGATAAACTAATATTTAGAATGGGCACTTATATCTCTTAATATAACAGATACTCTTCTAGAACAGCAATTCATAATAGCTGTGATTGATGATCGCTCTCTAGTTCTTGATTTATTCACATCTCGCTCCATCCACTCTTTGGAGTGGCCTGTGGATAAAGTGAAGGTTCCTATGGCCAGGTTCCTCACCTGAACCTAAACTACTTGAAGATGTAACTGGCCTGCTGCTAGGCTACTGCTTCCACACCCTAGGCAATAAACTATTACTGACTGAGTCACTATATAAAGTGTTCTGGACAAAGGCAGAGATGAAGGAGGATTACAGACCTGCAGACTATTGAACACAGATATAATTCTAGTGCTCAACCATCACCAGGAGAACAAGCCGGGTAATAAACCCTTTCACCCCAAGAATGTTACATTGTCATTCCTCGGTCCCACTGAACCCATGGTGAACTTCCCCGGGGCTGAAACCCATTGGCAAGACAGGACCAGGACCCATCCATATGAACTTTGGGTTTGGCTATGCAACTTGTTTTGGCAAATGAGACCTGGAAAACAAGCAGACTTGAAAAGTGCATAAGCTTTGGGATTCGTCCTCTCTTGCTCCTCCTTTAAAACCTGGGATTGTTATGTGAAACGTCCGGGCTATCTTACTGGAGAATATGAGACTACATTAAGCAGAGAAGTGTCAACCTAGCAGAGGCCTACCCACACCTGCTAGACATATAAATGTAGACATTTTACATCTTCTAGCCTTGTTTTTCATAGAAAAACTGCTATGACTAGAAGAAGCATCTAGCCAATCCACAAAAATTGAGATAAGTACAGCTGTTTTAAGCTACTAAATTTTGGAGTAGTTATCACACAGCAAAGCAAACTGTTGCAATATTCTGTAGTTTATGAAAAGGTTGGTTAATTATCAGTGGTGCTGCTTTTCAATTCTCTAACATCCAGTTTTGAATAATAAATTATATGACCACCTTAACTTGAAACAAGAAATTATATAAGGTGCAATTGAAAGCAACTTGTTACATGTGGAGTTAGAGAGATCCTTGTATAAAACATCTCTTTTCTTTATAAGTTAAGAACTAATTAAGGGATGGGTGCTGAAATCACATGGCTGAAAATAAATATATTAGCTTTGTCATTGGCAAATACTCTTTTAGAAAATGTGGTTTATGAATTTGGAAACAAAGACTGGCTAACCCTTCACCTCAGGATTAAATCTACTCACACTGTCAGAGATAGAGCAGAAAAACCACAGAATCACAGGGCTATAAAATAAATCAAAGTAAAATAAAATATTGCACATGAGGCCCATGTTTATAGTTGGCCATTAATTAATAATCTAACTAGGCATTTGTGATCCAAGTAAAGAAAATAACTATAATAAGAAAAAGTCCTTTATATGCACTGCCTGGTACATACTGAGCATTTGGTCAAATTACATGTTAATACTATCTCTAGAAGGCCACCTCCCTATAAGGACAGAAGCAATGGAAAATTCTTAACATTACTAGTGAAAAGCCTAAGCAGGCAACCTTTGTAACAGAGGTCACATGGAGTCTTCAGTCATGCTGCAATCACTGGTCTATTTACTTTACTTTGACAATGTTTCCTCTTGCTTCTGACTTAAAATCTTACATGGGGTTCGTTAGTTTGGCTCTCTGCCTAGTCCATGCTGCTCACTTGAACTGTAATGACCCTGAACTTTATTGGCTTGCCATAGTACAAAATAAATGGAAAAAAAGCAAGCCACTAGGAACCCAGGTTATCAGTTTCCAAATACTTCTTATGAAAAAACAATAAGAAGAAAACTCTAAATTGTGAAGCTCCTGAATGTTCTTCACTTTCTGTTTGGTGTCAGAGCTTGTGTCTGACTTATTCCTTAATTACATATTACATGCGTCAGTCTATCTTCTAGCTTTAACAGTCAACCAAAAGTGATCCTGAGAAACTTATCAGTGTCTTCTGGATCAGTTAAGCTAATGAAACTTTATCATTCTTGATTTTCCTCTATTCTAACCATGTGGGAAAGTTGGGGTTCCTATGGCCAGGATCCTCACTAAACTTACACCACCTGATGGTGTAACTGGCCTGTTGCTAGGTTGCCGCTTCCATGCCTTTAGACAATAAGCTATTATTGCACTATATAGAGAGCCCAGCCCAGTGCTCTGGGTGGAGGCAGAGATGCTAGTGCTCGACCTACTGCCAGGAGAACAAGCCAGGTAATAAACCCTTTCACCCCAAAGACATTTTGCTGTCAATTTCTTTGGTCACACTGAATCCATAGTGAACTTGCCCAGGGCTGAAACCCATTGGCAAGACAATTGGCAAAAGTCAGCAGGGTTCGTTGTTGACCAAGGAAAAAGACAGGCTGCCCTTATGGGAGGGGTGCTTCAGCGGGCTGCCCCTGTGAATGGGGAAACAGTGGATTGTCCACCAAAGGGTATGTGGTCTGAGGTGACTTGCCTCCTAGAGGTCTGGGCCCCACCCTAGGACTGGAGGCAAGTGGAGATGATACCTGAGGCAGTAGGGATAGCCCTTGGCATAGTAAGTAGGTCTTTTGAGAGACAGACCACCTGTGAGGCAGTGAGGACTGTGGGTTGGATACTTCTCACAGTATTAAAGAAGTCTCAGAAGAGAAGGACATGCTACTGAAAAAGACCCAAGAAATGGTGGCACAAGAAGGCAAGCTGCAAAGTTCTGTAGATTCCCTGAAGAAGGAATACACTGAGGAGCATGTCCTCCATTTCCATGGCTGATGGCACCTTTCTCTCCCCTCCCCTAAGTGCCTCCTCTGCTACAACCTTTACCTGTTCTCCCGTGCCTCACAGCAATGCTAGCTCAGTCTTCAGAAGCTCTCATGCCTTCACCTCAATGCTTCACAGCTGGCTTTCTCATGCTAGCTCTGACTGTGCTTCCCTCAGGAGTTTGTCTTTTTCCTTGATGGCCTCTTCCTCCTTCAGAACACCTGTCAGTGCTGCTGTCTCATTCTGTTAGAAATTCTTTTTACCTCTTCAACGGCACCTTGCTGCCAGCATTCTCGTGCTGCCTCCTCTCACATCAATGCCATTTCCTTCTTCAGGGAATCCAGAGAAGTTTGCAGCTGATGTTCTCATGCTGCCTTATCTTGGGGTTTTTTCAGGAGCATGTCCTTCTCTTCTGTAGCATGGGGAAGGAGGAAGGGGTGATGCTTGAGGCACTAGCCCCTTCTGTTTGAAAGCATGCCCAGTGGTTGTAAAGAAAATAAAGACCCAGCAGCTGAGAGTTCCCCAAGGAGAGGAGCAGCCCCCTCCCCAGGCCATGGAGCACTCTATGGTCCACCCCTATATGCAGGCCAAGCTGGTAGATTTGGGCTGCCAGTTTAGGCAGAAGCCTTCGGAGTCAATATCAACTTGGCTCCTGCATCTGTGGGACTTAGGGGTGGATGGAATTGTTCTGTCGGGATCAGAGGTGGGAAAGCTGTCTTCCCTGACAGTGCAGCCTGCCTTGAGGCAGCGATTACAAAATGCACATCAGACCCCAGGGAGTCCCTCCCTCCTCAATTGGCTTATAGCTGGACTTTGTGCTGTGTGGCCCAGTCCAGGTGATCTGCCATCCTCTCCTGTTAGATGGCTGATGTATGCTGAGTTCCAACAGGTGTTATGAGAGCTAGGCATAAGAAATGCCATCTATAGTCCAGAACATTATCGCCCAGATGAAGAGATTTTCACTACTGGGATGAGAAATACTGTGCTTCAAATGGCTCCCACATCCCTGTTTGGGTCTCTACTGGCTGTTCTTTCCCCTCACTTAGGTCATCCCATAAGTGAAGTGACACATACAGTAGCAGACTTAGGAGAGGCTGAAGCAATGAGAACATGGAAAAAAATAAGATCTGCTACTCACAAGAAGAATTTAAAGGGCCCGATGAAGGTTACAAGGACCCAGATATGTGTTGATTTAATACGGGCAGGAGTAGATGGAAGGAAATTAGATGGGAAGTCAAATAGGATCTTACTAGAGCTATGGCAACAACTAAAACCAGAGCAGCAGTTCCAGCCATTAAGACCAAAGAGGTGGAGGTCAGAGACAGAGCCACAAGTCCGGCCTGTGTGTTTGCAAGAATTCCTGCTGGATAGCAAGCCACCTCAATTGAGCCCACACAGGAAGGTGATTGGGGAACACAGTTTGACTGAGGGTAAGATCAACTTATCCCTGAGGGACCGAGGAAACCAGAGGCCACATGTTGAAATAGCTATCCATTGGTCCCCAGTGAACATACAACATGTCCTGGCTCTGGTGGACACAGGGGCTGAATGTTTACTGATTCATGGTAACCCTGAGCGGTTCCACAGGACCCCCACTCTCATAGACTGAAACAGGGGTAAGACTATCAGAGTGAAAAAAGCCCAAATCCCTTTGGAAATCAGGTATCTACCCCCAAAAGAGTATACTGTGTATATATCTCCTTTCCCTGAGTATATTTTGGGGATTGATATCCCGCAGGGTCTATGGTTACAGACCACTGCAGGTGAGTTCAGACTGATAGTATGTGTGGTGAAGGCAGTTCTGAGGGGACATGCTAGGTGCCTGCCCATAGCTTTGCCTGTGCCTTGGTGGGTGACTAATACCAAACAATACAAACTGCCTGGAGGGCATAAAGAGATTGGAGAAACTCTCCAGGAGCTGGAAAAGGTGGGTATTATAAAGCCACCCATAGTCCTTTCAATTCCCCAGTGTGGCCTGTAAAAAAGCCAGATGACTCCTGGCATATGACTGTGGATTACAGAGAACTGAATAAAGTCATACCCCCTATGCATGCTGCTGTCCCCTCTATTGCAGGCCTGATGGATGCCCTCAGGCATGAACTAGGAACATACCATTATGTGGTAGATCTTGCTAATGACTTCCTTTCTATTGACATTGAGCAGGAAAGTCAGGAACAGTTTGCCTTCACGTGGGAAGGAGGGCAATGGCCTTTCACCATCCTTCCACACAGATACCTCCACAGCCCCACCATCTGTCATGGACTTATAGCCCAGGACTTGGCTACATGGGAGAAACTGCCAATGGTGCAGCTGTACCATTATATTAATGATGTCATGCTCACATCCGATTCTCTTTCAGATCTGGAAAGTGCAACACCTAGACTCCTGCAACATTTACAGGAGAAAGGATGGGCTTTGAACAGTACCAAGATTCAGAGACATGGTTTGTCTGTCAAATTCTTGAGGGTCCTCTGGTCGGGTAAGACCAAAGTTATACCAGAAGCAGTTATAGATAAAATACAGGCCTTTCCTACCCCCACAACTCTAGCATTGCTACAGGAGTTTCTGGGTCTTCTAGGCAACTGGAGAGTGTTTATCCCACACTTGGCACAAATTCTGAAGCCCTTATACCAGCTGGAACAAAAGGACATCAGGTGGGACTGGGATGAGATGTGTGCATCTGCCTTTATTACAGCAAAATAGGCAGTCAAGGCCATGCAGGCCCTGAGTGTGATAGACCCATCAAGGCCCTTCATGTGACTGAAGACAGTGCCTTGAACGAACTCGCTAACCCATTGGATTCTGGTCACAACTCTGGAAAGGGGCAGAGGTATGATAAACTTTGATAGAAAAACTACTGGCTGCCATGTATCACGCCTTGCTGGCTACAGAACACATCACTGGAATGGCCCTGATAAAGGTAATAACCACCTATCCCATCTTGGAGTGGGTACGAGACTGGACCCAAAAGCCAGAGTGGTGTGGCACAAACACCCACACTAGCCAAGTGGGGTGCTTACCTACAGCAGTGTAGTGCCCCCTCCCGTAGCCCCTTGAGTGAAGAACTCCAGCACTCATTGTGTCCGGTGACATATACTAGTGAAAGACAGGAAGAACTTGCTTTTGAACCATTAGTAGCAGAGAGTCCCTATCTGGAGGGAAGAGCCCCTATACCTGAAGATGCATGGTACACAGATGGCTCCAGCCTTGGGCAGCCCCCAAAATGGAAGGCCATAGCTTTCCATCCTAAGACTGAGACAATATGGATGGAAGATGGTGAGGGGAAGAGGAGCCAATGGGCAGAGTTCTGGGCTGTGTGGTTTGTGATCAGCCAGGAGCCCTCCCTTATAGTTCCCTATACTGACAGCTGGGCTGTCTATCAGGGCTTGACCCTGTGGCTACCAACCTGGTACCATGCCATCTGACTGGTTGGTCACTGACCCCTTTGGAGGCAAGAATTGTGGCAAGACTTAGGGGCCTGTGGTCAGACTAAAATATTTATAGTATACCATGTGACATGTCATTTGCCACTGGCATTGCCAGGAAATGATGAAACAGATAAATTGGCCCAGATACATTGGTTAGAAGGAAAGCCTGCCTCTGATGTAGCCCAATGGCTACATTAGCATTTGTTGCATGCATGGCAAAAGACAATGTGGGCTGTAGTTCATCAGTGGGGTTTGCCTTTGACCTTTGAAGAAGTTAGTAGAGCCTGGCAGGAGTGTGTCATGTGCTCCAAAAGGGACTTAGATTGACTTCCACAGCAACATGGGACAATAACTAAGGGTCCAATACCCCTCATGAGGTGGCAGACAGATGATATTGGGCCTCTATCTGTGTCAGAAGGAGATCGGTATGCTATGACTTGTGTGGACACAGCTACTGGACTTCTGGTTCCTTTTCCTACCCATTGTGCAGACCAGAAGATGACCAAAAAAGGCCTGGAGCATGTCTTTGCTGCCTATGGCCAACCACAGGTAATTGACAGTGATCAGGGCACCCATTTTACTGGACATACACTGCAAGAATGGGTGCAACAGCTGGGAATTAAAAGGGAGTTTCATGTGCCATACAATCCTACCGCAGCAGGCATGACAGAGAGGCACATGGCTTGTTAAAATCTGGACTAAAGTCAGATACTAAAGGTCTGCGGGGATGGTCAGTCCACTTGTGGACCATGTTACAGCCTTTGAATGAGTGACCTCAAAAGGGATCTCTGAACCCCATAGACATGTTAACACATATGGCTGCTTCCCCTATACAACTTGCAAGTACAAACCAAGGAAGAATCACTGAAGCCAAAGTTCAGCCACCAGAATAATATCTTGCTGCCAGCACCAACTGCACTGAACCCCTGAGACTCCATTGAGCGGATGTGGCCTTGGACCTTTCAATACATGGACCTATGAGGGCTGGCTCTCCTGGCACCTTAGGGACAAGGCCTGGAAGCTGGATAACCATAGAGTGGCCCCCAAAGGTCACAGCAGTATAAATCTGAATGTCCAGAAGGGAGGAGCATCTTACCAGGGAGTTTTGTTTTATCATTATGGCCAGTGCATACACCTCCAGTAGCACTATATATAAACCCTTCATTAACCCCCTTGGGGAAAGGAGTAAAAGTATGATATAATAGAGCTGGAAGGAACCCCCTTCCTGATACAGTCCTATCACAGGCCACTCTCTTGCATGCATCCTACCTGATGGACAAGATTTGCCTATGTTGGTGTCTTTAAAACATGCGTCTTATCTCCCCTAAAGTCTTTGTGGATCAGGAACTTCCTCTGGCTTGAGGATTATTATAGTTTTTGTTACCTACATCAAAATCTTGTTGTATCTTAATTTTTGTTATTATCTCTAAGTTGTTGTTATCCTCTGTTGCTATTGTGAAATATGGTTACAGTGCTCCAGCTTTCTCGCACAGGGACCATTGTGAAAGATTGAAAGCATGTAGATTGTAAGGTGAGAATCCTGGAGGGGTGGAGTGCGGGGAAGTTGGGGTTCCTATGGCCAGGATCCTCACTGAACTTAAACCACCTGATGATGTAACTGGCCTGTTGCTGGGCTGACACTTCCACACCTTTAGGCAATAAGCTATTATTGCGCTATATAGAGAGCTCGGCCCAGTGTTCTGGGCAGAGGCAGAGACGGTAGTGCTACCTACCACTGGGAAAACAAGCTGGGTAATAAATGCTTTCACCCCAAAGACGTTTTGCTGTCAATTTCTTTGGTCACACTAAATCCATAGCGAACTTGCTCAAGGCTGAATCCCATTGGCAAGATAAAGCAACATTCATTTTGCTGATACCTCCTCCCATGTTGAAATCATCTCTGGAATAATTCAATGCAATAATATTTCCCACTTCCATCTATAACATCTCATTTGCAGGTTTATTCTCTTTCGCTCACCCTTAAATATTAAAATTTCTCAAGGCTGTCATAGGCCATTCTTCTCACCGTACCCAATCTTCTTCATGCTTATAACTTTACACTGAACCCACAAATGTGTGTCTCTACTTTAGACCTCTCTTCTAAGCTTCAAATATGTATTAAATTAATGCTTCCTAGGCTGTGTACTTGAGAGTTCTCAAAGCAGCTCAGACTCAGTCTATTCAAAATTGGCTGCATAGTAACACCAAATCTCATCTTTCTCATTATTTCAAACTAAGTAAATAGAACCATCATACACCCAGGCTTTAAGTCAGAAACCCAAAAGTTACCTGTCTCACCTGAGGGTTTCAGCCCCAGATAAGTTCACTACAGATTCAGTGAGACCAAAAATGACAACTGAATATTCTTGGGGTCAAAGTGTTTATTCTTGGCTTTATTCTCCCAGCAGTAGATCGAGCACTAGAATCATGTCTGCATTCAGCAATCTGCAGGTCCGTAATCCACCTCTGTCTCTGCCTCTGTGCAGAGCACTGGGTGGAGCTCTTTGTATAGGGACTCAGTCAATAATAACCAACAGGTGTGGAAGCCTTCGTCTCACAGTAGGCCAATTACATCATCAAGTAATATTTCACATTTTCCCCACATTATCCTTGATACTTATTCATCCTATATCTACTTAAAACTTTTTTCTATCATGTTTACTAATAAAAATACTTAATTTTGCCACCCTCTCTCTATGCTCTACACCTACCACTCTAATCCAGTCCCAGTTACCCAAATATGCAAAGTATACTCTTAAAAACTCTAACTGCATTGAATATCTCTGCCCTCTTGTATTTTTTGATTTATGATTTTGAATTTATTTAAGTGATTATAGTAAGAAGAATTCTAAAATGGTCTCCACAGGTCCTGTAACCTGCCTCCCCTTAAACGTGGGGAACTTACTACTAATAGAATATGACAAATGTAAAGGCATTTTGCAAAAAACATGATTAAGGCCAAAGTTAATTTTGAGTTAATCAAGAGAAAGAGCCCTGCATGGCCTGAGTTAATCAGGTGAAAACCTTTAAAAAATATTTGATCTAGTGAAAACCCTTAAGAGCAAACCTTGATCAGGTGAAAACCTTTAAAAGAAGTCAGAGACTATACTTGCTGGTTTGATAAACTCAGACGCTGTGCTGGATAAACCTGTCTGGCAAGGAACTACGTGCAGCCTCTAAGACCCAAGGGAACCTTCAGGCCACAACCAGGTCCTTAGTGATGCAGCTGCAGGGAAACAAATTCTTCCAAAAACACGAAGAAGCTTGTCCATGATTATTTCCCAGTCAAACCTCTAGATGAGCATATAATCAGAAAAAAACAACAACAAAACTTAGTTTTTAGCCTTTGGGAATCGCTGAGCAGAGGAACCTGCTAAGCTGTTCCTGGACTTCTGAAGCACAAAAATGGGAAGATAATAAATGTGTGTTTATTTAAGCTTCTAAACTTATGGTAATTTCTTATAAAGCAATAGAAAAATGACAGAGTGTTTATTTTCATATCAATGAATTTCTATGAATAGCTCAGGTTTTGTTGCTGAAACAAACAACCCTCAATTTCAGTTAATTTCTTGCTCAAATTAGGCTACAGGTTCTGGTTACACATGTGGTGATTTTAGCCTTGGATGTGAGCAGAGACAATTCACCCATTACCGTAAGATGAAAGGGAGAATATATGGATACAGTAATAGATAGGATGGTAGTTCTGGTTGTTGGGAATAAGTTCTTTTCAGATAACCTGCATTTCTCAGGGAAATTACACACAAGTAAAATACAAATAAAGTGTAGGTATAAAATAGTCATCTCAAAAAGTAAGAGAGTGAATTGCCCTAGGAATTGCTGAAGTTAAGAGGACTCACTTGAGGTTTGTGATAATGCATTGGAAGTTAGGTCAGTCTGCATGTTTTTTAAGAATTTTTGTGCAGCCATGTTCAGCTACTTGAGAGAAGACATGGCATACACAGATCATATATGAACCATATGTGAGTAATTCTTGGAAAGACTGATAGAAGAAAAGAACAAGGGAAGTGAGATATATGCTATGGGGTGATTTTAATGATGCAATTGAATCAGTTGGGTAATAAGGAAAATAGTGGATGTGAAAATGTGGAGGATCAAGGAATAGGAGGTATTAATACAGTTGAGGAGCTATTGGACTACAGGTGTAAGAAAGACCAAGCTGAAATTATAGGAAGCAGTGCCCAGAGAGTGGGATGTTTGAAACCGAGACTCATAGAAGTGGTACCATTGTTGCTAATGACAAACTTGTCAGCATGGGTATGGTGGTCAAGGGAATGGAGGGAAAGACAAAATCTCTTTGAAGAAAGCAAGTCAACAGGGTCAGGATGCATCATCCGGAATGCAAGGAATCACGGATGACAGGACTCGTGGCTGACAGTGCTATGAGTGCTAAACCCTTAAGGAGATCAGGGTGAGAAATAATTGTAACACTGAGGGATTGCATGTAACATAATCTAATGAAATGTATTCTGAAGACTCTAGAGCTTTATTTAATTTTAAATTTGTTTTAAACTGTTTTAAGTTACTTTTAAAAATTTGCCTGGCTTGAAAATGGCAGTGAAGTCACATAACATACTGACATGGTTCAGTTTCATGTGAGGTGTGGGAGAAATAAAATCCGTTGCAGGACACAGCTGTGGGAGGATCCTGGGGTTCAGAGATCTCACCAGGGCTATTCAGAATTCAGGCCCTTCTCATAGCTGCTGTTGCACTGGTCTTGAAGCCAAGAAAGGTATATTCTTACAAGTAACACTGCCCTAGTTCAGAGCCATCACTTTTACAAATTTATCAAAAAGTTGTTTATGATCCCCTACCTCCATTTATACTCTCTACTAGTCTATCCCCCACACTGTGTCCAGAGAAACATTTCCACATTGAAAATCTTGATTAATCACTAATGTATAAAAGTATTCAGTTATTCCCCCCCAAAAAAAATTGAATTAATTTTCAATTCCTTACATTGGCATTGATGAGTACTTCAAACTTATGGTATTCTGATATGACCTCCTCTATTTTTACTTGCTAGTCACGCATCACTTGGGGCTAATGTCCATTCTCTGAATGTGATCTATTACACAAAAGTTCTTTTTTAAGCTTAGGTGACTTTTTACCTCTATTCTACCTATCTAGAATTCTGAGTCACCTCTAAGTTACAAAATAACTTTGTACAATCAAAGAGGCACCGGCACCTCTACACTGATGCAGCCCTTTGGAAACATGACTTGACCAGGCAACACTGTGGGAATTAAGAACAGGTTTCCCTCACTCTGGGTAGACCCATCCGCAGAGGGGTGCCATGAGTACTCCAATGGGAGTGATTTATTTGGGTCCATGAGAGAAGCCATTGTCTTAGAGAATTCAAAGACAGCAATTTATAACTAGCAAATTTTGTCCTTTTAAAAATCACCATTTACTCTGTTTTTATTCACTAACATTTCTAAATATTGGCAGTAAAAAAAAACTCTTCCCTAAAAATCCCTTTTGATATCTTAATCATTGAACTCTTTAGGCATTTTACACACACATATTAATTATGTATTTAATTATATGTATGTAAATATACATATTATACACATATGTATATACATATGTAAACATAAATAACAAATACACATTTTATGTGTACATACATGTGTACATTTTACACATTATATTTAATATATACATGTTTATATAAATATGCCTGCATAGTTGTATATGTAAATATATATGTTCATATGTCATGTATGTACACACACATGTATGTGTGGGTGTATACACTGATGTCTAAGAGCCAGAGATTAAAACATCAAATTTATGATAGTGTCCTAAGCAAGTGACCTGACCTAAGTCTTTGTTTATTCATCTATAAAATGAGGTTAGTCATATTCCTCAAAACGTTTTGTAAGTGTTAATGAGGTAAAATGTGCAAAGCATTTAGTAGGGCAATTAGCACATTGTTAATGATATCAATGTCTGGTATTATAATGATAACCTAGATTCCAAGAGTACATGAGGCCCTAGGGGTACAGAAGTGAAAAGGGAAAAAAAAAAAATCTGTCTTCCTAGAATAGGTGACATGCAATCAATTAATAACATAGTATGGCTGAGGGTTTGAATACGAGTAGATAAGTGCCCGAGATGCGAGGTGGGTGAAATTTTTCAAATGGGGTAACTCATACTGTTTATGAAAATTGAGAACAAATTCACAACCAGCATCATGAGCATGAAACTGCCCCCATGAATACTGGTTCAGGTCAACTGCCACACAAGGGGTCTGGCTGTGATGACATGTCACTCTGTAGGTTGAAATTAGCACATGTGTTGCCAAGTCTGTGTCCTCATGTTGGGTTTTCCCACCAAAAAGAAAGGATAGCATTACAGAATTTGCAAGAAAAAAATGGTTTTGTATGTCTAAAGATGCTACCAGAATGCGGAGGAGTATGGAATTACAGTAAAAAAAAATATAAAAAGAGGCACCTAAGTCAACATAGTACATCCAGAGAACGGTGACAAAAACAGGCCCGTGAGTCATGAGAGGTCAAGAACACAGAAGCGCATCAGTGTCAAACGTCAGATAACTGTGTGTGGTAAGCAAGTGGGAGCTCAGAATTTGACCTTTATCTCAAAAGTTTGGAGAAGCATTGAGTAGTTTTAAACAAGGAATGATGAGACAGTATTTTCAATTTGAAAGATTTCTGTCTCCATATGTAGTTCAGAAGGAAGGAGACCACCGCTGAAGGCAAGGAGATCCATTTTGAGGCTGTTGAACTAAAGAAAGAAAGAAAGAAAGAAAGCCTAAACAAACACAGTGTTCCCAGTCAGCCCACTCCTCCCTCAGCCTCAAGACCACCACAGCAGGATTTAAGGGAAGTTCGTGGAGCTCTGAATGTCTCTGGTGGGAGCATCTGTCTCCCTTGGTACACCAGGAATTTTCCCCATATCCACTGTGACTACTTTGAAACAATACAATATGGCAAAAGTAGTGCTACTCCAGTTCTGACCCTAGCCATTAAGAGGACAATAATTTGCATTTTGTGACTCTTAGAATGCTACCTTGAGGTAAACCATCCATCGTGGAAGAAGTCTGAGTGCCTTAGGGCCCCTTAGCTCTGAGGTAGCCAAAGCTGGCCATGTGGAGAGAGAGTGATGCTGGCCATCCCAGGTGCTGGTGAAGAAACCATTTTGGACATCAGTGCCATCAAATGCCAAGCGCAGTTCTGAGGCTCTAGACGTATTGACCCAGTTGAGTTGTCTAAAACCTCCTCAGCCACTGAAGCTATCTCAGCTGATGCTGCAGACACCATACAGCAAAGACAAGCCACCTCTGCCTGAATTGCTAACCTCACAGATGTGAATTTAATAAACTAGTTATGATGTCACTAACTTTTGTGATAGTTTGTTCTTGCAACAACAGATAATTGAAATGATGTATTGATTAATCTATTTGCTTATTATTTCTCTACCTTCTTATATGGTAAGTTTCATGAGTGTCAGGGCTTGCCTCTTTTTCTCATTAATATTGGCAGCTCCTGGAACAATAGCTGGAACATAGTAGTAATTAATACATAATTAATGAAGGAACAAATAAAATGGATTAAAAAGTACAGAAGAGCTCTTCAGAGGATCTATAGTACTTGATAACTGACTGGATATAGCTGGTGGATAAAAGAAGATGTTATGATTGGCCTCTATCTGAACAACTGGATTGGTAGTGGTGCCACTAACAGAAATAGAGAGGTCAGGAGAAAACTGTTCGAGATTGTAAAGTAATATGTTTGATTTAGATTGGAGTTCAGCTATCATCATCATGGAGAAATGGTAAGTGGTGAGTTGGTCATGGATGCCTGGATATCAACTGGTTATATCACAGATACAGAATGAATAGAACTTCAATAAAAGAAAGAATAGATATTAGTTTCAAGTCACAAAAGATAAAAATAGGAAGAAAGCTGAAACTGAATGAAGCCTATTTGGCTTGATATATAGGCGGTCATTTGGAAACTAAAAACAGATTCAATGAAAAAAGGCAAAACTACTCTGATGGTAGTAGGCTGAAGAATGTATGCAAAATTAAGATTTAGAGACTGAGTGTAAACTACTCTTTAAGAAAAGTAAGACAAAACAGAACAATGAGAGTTCCAAAGGGTGATTATGATCTCACCATTTTATATGGAATATAAAAGGTCAAGAAGGAAGCAAGATAAAATCAACTTCTTATTACTTCTAAACTAAATTAGAAAATTGAGAACATGGTAGCATCTCTAACTGAAATACTACAAACCAAAAAGTCATGGAAATATGTGAGAGCACAACAGGGGCAAATTGTCTATATAATGACTTAGAACAATATATAATCTAAGATCTGTTTAATGTCTAGACTATCAAAAAATTGATTAGTTATGGATAACAAGATAATAGTTGTTTAAAAATAATATACCTCTCCAGACTTCAAAGGAATTATTATCAATAATCAAAGATCTAGTAAAAATTTCATTTATAAAACCACTGAACAACAAATATTAAAGTTAATAAAGAGACTAGAAACTACTAAGTCAAGTTTTTTATTACATTGCTTTTTTCTTAAAGTGTAAAGTACCTCAACTTCAAAAAGTGACATTTTATATCTTCCTTACCAGTTTGGATGCCTTTAATCTTTTTATCTTTTCTGATTGCCATGGCTAGGACCTCCAGTACTATGTTGAATAAAGTGGCAAGAGGGGACACCCTTATCTTGTTCCTGATCTTAGAAGAAAAGCTTTCAGTTTTTTGCCATTGAGTATGTTGTTAGCTGTGGGTTTGTCATATATGGCCTATATTATTTTGAGGTATGTTCCTTCTATACCTATTTTGCTGAGAGTTTTTATTCATGAATGGATGCTGAATTTTGTCAAATGTGTTTTTGGCATCTATTGAGATGACCCTATGGTTTTTAACCTTTCTTTCATTAATATGGTGTATCACATTGGTTGAATAGAAAACCCTAAAGACTCCACCACAAAACTATTAGAACTAATAACTGGATTCAGCAAAGTTCAGGTAGCAAAATTAATACACAGAAGTCTGTTGTGTTCTTATATACTAACAATGATCTCCAGAAAGAGAAATAAGGAAAACAAGTTGGGGTTAGTAACCACACTATTAAACTAGGATTTAATAATGTGTGTACCTGTTGAACCACTGTGTTGTATACTTGAAACCAGTATAATATTGTATATAAACTAAACTTCAATAAAAAAAGTTATATGATCTCAGGAATCATTGCATCATTTTGTTTAGTGATAGAATATGCTATATTATCCTGCTTTTACTAGAGAAGTAGATATACTAAGAATAGATAAAGTATGTGTGTATACATGTATGTGTAGTCCTACAATATAAATGTGTGAAGGAGAGTCAGGATAATATAATACACTTTATAACTTGGTGAAGATAATAGGAACTTTAAATGTTCTGAAAATGTTTACTGCTTGATTATTACAATTTGAGCTCAACCACTCACAAAACATTCAATGCTTAAAGTTGTCCCATTTAAAATAAAAAATTTGTGAAGGAATTGGGAACTATGAGATTAAAACAATATAAGTCAATTCTCCACATGCACAAGAAAAGATGGCAGAGCTGGGAGGAAAGGAGAGAGAGGCAAGGAAAGAGAAACACAGACACATACAGACACACATAGGTGGAGAGCGCCAGAGAGAGAGAGAAATGAGTGTTGGTGTGGAGGGGAGGAGGGTCAGTAGATATGAACCTATATTTTAAGATTTGATAATTTCACCAGACTTGGTCTGGAAAGTTAGCATCCAGGCTATGATATCTGGGGAGGAAGAAAGGGGTATATTAATAAACTAAGATCAAGAATTTCCTCAGCTTCCCAGTTCCCTGGGTTACGTTTTCCTTCTCCTAGACTGTGGAAGTACTCATGACTGATTCATGACTGACTCACTTCTGTGTATTTGCTTTATCTTAGATACTATAATTCATGGATTTTTATCATGACTGATAATGACATCTATGGGCACATGGGAAGAAAGTGAATGCACATCCCGTACTTGCAGGCATACAGAGTTCATTCTGGGACTATGATCTTGGGAAAATAGAATACATAGTGTTCTCTCTATACCTGGATTTTATTATATACCAACAGAGTAATGGTATAAGACCTACACAATGCAAAGGATGTTGTGTGTTTTTGAAAAAACCTCATTTATATGATTAAATTGATATTAATAGAATGAAGAAGGAAAAGAGTAGGGAGATTCTTTTGCTATTCAGCATGTAAAATCCTTATGCAGTCTGTCTAAATTTCTCACCTCTAGGATATTGCCAGTTACATTATTATGTCTATTCACATAAGTCACCTGAGGAAATTAAGACAGTTCAGGCTACTTTCATTCTGATTTTCTATCATTTACCACTATGCTTAGCCTCACCTCTTTGAGTTCTGCTGGAGTCCAGGTTTGTCTTGGCCAAATAAAGTAAGTTCAGTGTTGAGTAAGGAATTAGATGTCTGAATTATAGGTAGTCTAAGAAAAATATTCTCAGTAGAGTCAATGTACATCATACTCCACTGATCAGTGATTGGTTATGACAGGTAAGCCCAAACTTTTCAGGAAGAAGTAAAGATGTATAAACCACACATTGCACAGAAAGTAGTGAAATGAGGCTTTCAAAGTGCTAAAATACTAATTAATTCTGACAGTACTGAGAAGTCTGAGCTGCTTATCACTCATTTTTATGTGTGACATGCAACTTAACATGCACATCTATTTAACATGGGTATGATTCATAGTGCATATCCTCTCTTGTTAATTAGAATGACATATTACAAATTACAGTGGATGGAGAGTGTGCTGATTAAAACTTATCCAGGAAAAGCTGTGTACAAACAATTTTAAGAAAGCACACAAACCATCAAATTACATTTTGAGTAATTTAAATTTGATTATTAAATAGAATTATTTATGAGACTTTATTGTTAGATAAGGTTGTGTATTTTCTATGGTTATAATGACTATGTTTTATCCTAAACATTTTTACAAAAAAAGTGAATGGATAAGAGGCCAGAAAATAGGTCAAATGGTTATTAATCAGAATGTATATTAGAAAATTCTTGACTATTACCTTAAAGACATGCAAATTAAATACAGTTTAAAAATTTGGGGGAAACTAATTTACTAACATTATTTTACTTGTCATAGAATAAAGAAAATTAAATGCCTCATCTTTTATATTCTGTTTACATGTCATAGCTTTTCTCCATTATATTGAAGAAAATTATTATAGAACTTAGAGAATTCAGAAGTCACTTCAAGTAAAAAATATGTATATACATCCCCTAATAGACTTTGACCAACATGTCAGACACTGTTCTGTGCATGTAGGAACAAAATATTCTAACAGTAGATAAATACAAAATTTCTTTGTTCTTTTTAAAATTGAGATAAATTGACATATAACATTAGTTTCAGGTATACAACATGATTCAATATTCATATATATTGTGAAATGATTACCAGAATAAGTATAGTTACCATCTGTCACCACACCTAGTTACAATTTTTTCTTTTATGAGAACTTTTAAAAACTGCTCCATTAGCAATGTTCAATACATTACAGTATTATTAGCTCTACTCACCTGCTGTATATTTCTTCCCTAGAACTTACTTAATTTGATCACCTTCACCCACTTCTCCAAGGATAAAAGTCCAAATTTCATTTTTGCTGACAATGAACTTTAGAGTTACAAAAATAGCTTTCCAAAATTCAATAAGATATTTTAAAATACATGGATATATTGTTTGCCTTTCTTATAAATACAAATATTTTTTAAAAACCACGAAGTATAGAATCAAAATTAAATCTGTTTTCAAAATAGTATGTTCTTTAAAATACACTTCCTCAGGTGTAATCTGGAAAATATAGATGAAATCTAAATTATACTAGAGAATAATAATAATAAAACTAATAATTTAAAGACAAGTCAAAACATTAAGACAGAAAACAAACAGAACCCAAGAAACCCAAACTTATAGTTCATTCAATACATCTATTCCCAAAATATTTGTTATCTGAATAGTAGATAGCAACTAAAATTATATTTTTTATATAAGTTGCTTCTATTCTGATCATTTTTTTCCCTCAAAATCCCTCATATTTATTCCTTCCTTTCTATTTCAACATTAGGTCTGCATTATCTCTCACATATACTATTACAACAATTTTTGAAAACTATTTATGGCTTAAAAATTTTTTTAATTTATCCATAATCCTATAATACCAATATCCATACCTACAAAATTTAAAACTATAAATGTAGTATATATAAATTACTATTTAACTTTTATTTCATGTAACATTATTTTTGACAGCTTTGATGCCCCTATGTAGATTTTAATGGCTTTCTGTTGTTTGTAAACTGAGATTCAGTACTTTATCTTCTCCCTACTAATATTCATTCAACAAATCTTACTTTAAACATATATTTCCCCACATTAATTAATCACTAAACAACTTGTGAGAGTCCTTGGAATAAAACTGATGAAAGTCATGTTCAATCTGTCTTCATCTTCCTTTAACATGTTAGCATTGAAATCCAGTAAATGAAATTTCAATAAACAGAATCTTACTATTTAAAGTAATGACTACAAACCTTTGCACTGTAACCTAATAATACCCTTCTTTCCATCTATTCAAGGCTTATCTTTCAAGGCTAAGTCTGAAATACATTCCTCTTCTTCCACTGAAACTATGGAATTGGCATGTACTCACTGAACTCATTTCTTTCTGATCTCTCCTGATTTATAATGGTACTTTTATTTTCTCATTTCATCATACATTGTTTTAAATTCTTGGATTGTTTCCAATGTATGTATATGTCTCCACATATAATCTGAATCTTTAAATCAAAAGCCATGATATATAAGAAATCTCTAGGAAGATGGCAAAGTAGGTAGCGCCAGGCAGGGATCTGTTTCCCCATCTAGACAACATTACACAGGCAGCATCTATTTGATATAACTATTATAGAACTACGGAGTCTATTGAAGCCTTGAAACTTCTAGGAGACAGATTAAATGGTAAATTATGGTTAATTTTGGTAAATTTCAACACTTAGTTCCTCAGTGGATACTTATTTTCCACTCCTCAGCCCCATGGCAGGGAGCTGTGTACATTTCTGGAGTAGCTTGCACATATCTTGCCAGAGTCAGAGTGGGCAACAAAGACTGTCTTCCAAATATTGGTGACCTGTGATCTGATCACCTGGTGCTTCTCATCACAGAGGTACAAATGCAGAAGTGAGGCAGCCAGTGCTGTTGCACTTTCTCTCATTATTGCATGCCCTTTCCCCTTTGGCTGAAGTGAATTTCAAGAGATTTAAAAGCCAGGTGCCTTTCCCACAACCGCTTCATTTTTCTCTTTTTACCCTTTTTGGGAGCCAGGTGTTAAAAGACTATGTCAAAAGCAACTGAATTACAAAGAAATTAGAAAGCTAACAATATGTTAAAGGAAAGGCACAGGGTCAGAAAAGACAATAAAAGCTCTTATTTATACCTACCATACTTATTATACCTTGAGGTGTTACTTGTCAGAGAACTAACAGCAATAAAATACAAAAAAAGCAAAGCAAAACAAAACAAAAACTGCAAACTCTGAAGATGGTAGAACCTGATTTCTTGAATGAGCACACTATTAGATTCACATGTCCAAATTCAATAACAAAAAAAAAAATCACAAGGAAAAAAAAGGAACAGGAACTAATGGCCATTCAAAGTGAAAAAACAAAAAAAAATCCTGAAAAATACGCAATGGCGGATTTACTTGACAAAGAATTTAAAGCAACTGCCTTAGAGATGTTCAAAGAACTAACAGACAATGTGGAGAATGTCAAGAAAGCAATGTGTGAACAAAATAACACCAGTAAAAACCAAAAAGAAATTTTGGAACTAAGAAGTAAAATGATAGAAAAAGAAAGTTCACTGGAGAGATTCAGGGACAGATTTGAGAAGGCAAAATAAAGAATCAGCAAGCTTGAAGATAGGACAATTGAAATTACTGAGTTGATTAACAGAAAGCAAATAAAAGATTAGACAAGAGTGAAAGAGCCTAAGGGATCTGTGGGACAACACCATTCAATGAAATAACACATATTTTGTGTCAGTCTCAGAAGAAGAGCAAGAGAAAGAGGCAGGGAGTGTATCTGAAGAAATAACATCTAAAGACTTCCCAAGTTGGATGAAAGACATAAGCTTAAACATCCAATAAGCACAACAAATTCCAAGTAGGATGAAGTTCAGAGACCCACACTGAGCTACGTTATAATCAAATTATTGCTAATCAAACTAAACACAGTCTTGAAAGCAGAAGTGACTCATCACATACCAGATATCCTCAGTACAATTATCAGCAGATTTCTCAGCAAAAACTTTGGAGGCCAGAAAGCAGTGGTCAGATATACTCAAAGACCTAAAAGGAAAAAGAATGTCAAACAAGTATCCTGTAGCCAAAAAAAAACTGTCTCTCAGAAGTGTTAAATAAATTAAGACATACCCAGATTTTGTTTATCTGCTTTGAAAGAAAGGCTAAAGGGACTTTTATATGTTGGAATAAAAGGATATTAGACAACAACCTGAAACTGTTTGAAGAAATAAAGTTTTCAGTAAAAGGAAATTCATGGACAATTGAATAGCTAGTATAATTGTAACTTTAGTTTGTAACTCCACACTTGGTTTTCTACATATCTTAACAAACCAATGCATTAAAAACAGCAATACAAAAATATTTCTCTATGGACATATAATGTATAAAGATGTAATTTTGGAACATCAACAACTGAAAAGGATGGGGATAGAGCTGTAAATGCAGAGTTTTTGTAAGTTATTGAAGCTAATATATTCATATTAGAGTGTTATAACTTTAGGATGTTAAATGTAATCCCTGCTTTAACCACAAAGAAAATAGTTATAGAATATACACAAAAGGAAATGGAGTGGATTAAAATATTTCAGTATAAAAAACAACTAAATAAAAAAGAGTGATGCAGGAGAATAGGGACAAAAAACAATATGTCATATTTCTGAAAAAGCAAAATAATGGATGTAAGTTCCTCTTTATTGGTAATCACTTAATAGATTAAATTCTCCAATCAAAAGAGAGAGATCAAGGGACTGGATAAAAAAATATATAGTCAAAATACATGCTGTCTACAGGAGATTCACATTAGATCCAAATAATATTTAGTAGGTTGAAAGTGAAAAAATGGAAAAAGTATTCCATGCAAATAGTAGCCAAAAGAGAGCAGGGTAACTATACTAACATTAAACAAAGGAGACTTTAAATCAGAAAAGATCACAAAGGACAAAGAAAGACTTTATGTATTAATAAGAGATTCAATACAGCAATAATAAATAACAATTATAAACACTTACATACCTAATAAGAGACCAGCAAAATATATGAAGCAAAAACTGACAGAAGTGAAGGGAGAAATAAACATCTTTACAATAATAGTTGGAGACTTTAATTCCTCAGTCTTGATAATGGATAGAACATCCAGACAGAAGATAAGGAAGGACATAGAGAACTTTAACAGCATAATAAACCAATTAGATCTAACAGGCATACAAACATCAGACCCATAACAACAACATTCACATTCTTCTCAAGCACACAAGGGTCATTTTCTAGGATAGACTATAGGTGGCTCTTGTGAGTAGTAGGAAGCCAACCACACTCATAGCAGCTGGGAACAGTTCCACAGGCCTGGTAATTAAATATATTATATAAAATTGTAATGATTAATATGTTGACAATGATGTATTATGTATCTAAAAGGAAATCACATCATGACTTTTTTTCATCTTCTAATGATAAAGTATATAACATAAAATTTACCATCTTAACGATCTTTAACTGTATGGTTTCAATATTAAGTAAATTCATTGTGTAATCATCACCACTATTCATTTCCAGAACACATTCTACCTTGCAAAACTGAAACTCTGTACTCATTAAACAATAAATCCTCATTCTCTCCTCCCCAAAGACCCTTATAACCACCATTCTACTTTCTATCTCTGTGATTTGGCTATTGTAAATGCCTCATATAAATAGAATCATTTAGTATTTGCCTTTTTGTGATTAGCTTTTTTACTTAGTATAATATCCTCAAGATTCATCCACATGGTAGCAAATGCCAGAATTTCCTTCATTTTTAAGGCTGAGTAATATTCTGGTGTATGTATTTGCCACATTTTGCTATTCCACTCACCTGTCAATGGACATTTGGGTTTTACTTTTATGGAGAATGTTTCCTGGCTAACCAGGAGCTGCTCAGTCACTCAAGTGGTAGCTTATTTGCCCTGTCATCCTCAGAAGACCACAACCAATGACTTTCTTACAGGATGACACTGCAGACTTGTTCCCTTGCCTCAAAGTGGAAACAACTCTGGCTCATTTAGAGCTACAGATGTCCTCTGAGATCTTGCTTAAGCAAGTCTTTTGCTAAAACCACACTCTGGACTTACTTTTCTCTGTGTTTGATGCTTCTCCCCTCACCCACCTTCTAAAAGGTCTCCTAAGTAAGTAACTGCCCAGGTATCACCTGGTTCTGGGAAGAAATGCCTAAACAGTGTAAGTAACATGTGTCAGTTATTCAGTTAAAAAACTCTAAATTAAACTCAGAACCATCAAGTGAAAGTACATATAAGACCTCTCTATAATTTAAAAGCTCTCATTTTCAGTATAATCATGATCTTAAAGTTCAAATTTGATAATATGCTGAAAACGTTAGAAGTTCCTATTGCAAATTCATATATAAAATTCTTAACTTTGAAAGCATTGCCCAAAATACTTTAGGGCTAGAAAAACAAATTGAAGCCATTCATAAAATCTTGCCTATTACAGAAAACAAGTCCAGATGTATGGCATAAGAGATAGCCAGGGACCTGATGTTAACAATGTATTAATGTTATTATGAAAGGTTGGCTGAAAAACCAAAAGAAACTAAAAAAGCCTTATGGGCATATGGGAACGTCAGGGCATCTCACACAATGGTGAATGGTGTATTGCTGAAAGATGATTACATAGCTATTTCCAATAACCTTTGCCAGAAAGTATTAAACAGAACACATCATGACTATTTGAGCTCTTGAAATGGTACAAAAGAAGATCATGAGCTACATACAGCATTGTGGCAAACATCCAGCAAAGAAACTGATGAAAAAGCAGGTTCTTTCTGGTATGCCAACTCTTATAGCACATAAATATGAAAGAGACTAATGAGAAGACCAGCAGCTGTCAGAATTGGGAACAAGTTGGCACCACAAGAAAAAAAAGTTGTTACTACTAGAGACTTGGGCTCGTTATCTCATGGTGGAACCAATAACATAAAAAGAGATGAGGATGAAAGAAAACATAGTCAATACTCATATATAGTTAAAATTGACAAGTATAAAAATTAGAAATATGATTTTTAACTAAATATATTGCCTAGGTATGTAAAAATGTTTTTGAAATTTGCCTAATTTATAAGTTAATTTATACAGAAAATTTATATAATTAACCTACTCAAAGAGTACCCATTGGGAGGGGATGTTTACTGACTTTAAATTCTTCAAATTAATCATATGCATTTTCATTATGTTGAATGGTCCATCAGTGACAAGTTGGATCCCGATAAGCTACTGAGAATCAAATATAAAATATTCAAAATTAACTGACGTAATCATTGTACTTTTTAAAAAAGAGTATTATGTAAAAATGTTAAAAATCCCAAACAAAGCAAAGTAAGTCAAATAATGAACCCTTGAAAATATCTACAATAAATTTATGCTGTAATTACTTTGACAAGCTATCTGAAAAAGGGATTTCTAAATTTTACTTACCTTGTATAAACCTAGCAGTCATGAGGTTTTGAAAGTTCTTCATTTTCCTTCTTGAGTAATTCCCATCTGATCTTTTACACACATTATCTGTGAATAGGCTGGTTTATCAGCACATGAATTATAAGAAGCATTATGTATGTTATATGTTGATGTTTGTATCACATTTGTGGGATTAATTTTCTCACCAATACAAGATCAGTGTTTATTGACTGATGTTATCACTAATAATTATTGAATTTCAATGAAGCACATGCATGGTACTAAAATCCTTTTTTTTTTTTTTTACATATAATGCAGACCATGTAGAACATAGAATATTGGACAATGTTTATTAATTATTGTGACAGTGATTCACTGTGCTTATCATACATTTTGAGACTATAAATACTATCAGTAACACTGGCACCAATCGTCTGCAATCCCCATCATTGCTCCAGGTGCTGGGCAGCTCCAGAGAGTTGAGCTTCTGGGCAGTAGGAGGTGCGGCTGAAACAAAGTTATTATTCCATATTATTCATCAGAAATATGAAGCAGCAAAAGAACCTTATGCAAACCAAAAATGCTCAAACACAAGAAAGAGGCTTCAGTGAAACTGAAATCACCAATCTTCTTGATAAGGATTTCAAAATAAAAACCATAAACATGCTCATGGATCTATAGAAAAATATTCAAAATCTCAGACAGGACTTCAAGAAATAGATAGAAACTTTGAAAAATACAGTATCTGAAATGAAACATATAATGGAGAGATTTAGAAAAAGGTTAGAAGAGGTAGAGGAATGGTAAATAGAATAGATATTAGAAAACAGTAATATAAAGAAGCTGAGTTACAGAGAGAAAAAAGGATATGTGGGAATAAAAGAATAATAAGACAACTCTGTGACCAATCCAGATGGAATAATATTTGCATTATATGGGTACCAGAAGAAGAAGACAGAAAAAAAGGGGTAATAGAAAGGCTCTTTGAGTAAGTAATTGCTGAAAGCATCACCAGTCATGGAAGGAAAAAGTCTCTCAGGCCATGAAAGTGCACAGATCTCCCAACACAAGGAACCCAAGGAAGATAACAATAAGACATATATTAATTAAAATGGCAAAGATCAAGGACAAGAACAGAGTATTGAAAGCAGCCAGAGAGATAAAGAAGGTCACAGATAAAGCAAAACCCACCAGGCTGTCATCAGACTTCTCAGCAGAAACCTTACAGGCCAGAAGGGAATGGCATGATATACTTAATGTAATGAAACAGAAGGGCCTCCAACCAAGAATAATCCATCCAGCAAGATTATCATTTAAATTTGAAGCAGGGATTAAACAATTTCCAGATAAACAAACGTTGAGGGAATTTACCTACCAGAAACCATCTCTACACTGTATTTTAAAGGGACTGCTCTAAATGGAAGTGCTCCTAATGCTAAATAACTGTTACTATTGGAAATTAAACCACAGAAAAGGATGTAGACCAATTAACTACTAAACAAATGCAAAATTAAATCAACTACCCACAAAGTCAGTCAAGAGATACACAGGGTACAGAATGTGACACCTAATATATAAAGAGTGGAGAAGAAAGAAAAAGAAGGGAGGAAAAAAAAGAACCTTTAGATTGTGTTTGAAATAGCATAAGTGAGTTAAGTCAGGCTGTTAGATAGTAAAGAAGCTACCCTTGAACCTTTGGTGACCATGAATCTAAAGCCTGCAATGGCAATAAGTACATATTAATAATCACCCTAAGTGTAAATGGCCTGAATGCACCAAACAGAAGACATAGAGTAACAGGATGGATACAAAAAACAAGACACATCTATATCCTGCTATAAGAGATTTACTTCAAACCCAAAGACATACACAGACTGAAAGTGAAGGGATGGAAAAAGATATTTCTTGCAACTAATGGAAGAAAAAGAAGGAGTTGAGGTACATGTATCAGACAAAATAGACTTCTAAACAAAGAAAGAAACAAGAGACAAAGAAGCACATTACATAATGATAAAGGGGTCAGTAGAACAAGAGGATATAGCCATTCCATGCACCCAACATAAGAGCACTGAAATATGTGAAACAAATACTAACAGAATTAAAGGGGGAAATAGAATGTAATGCACTCATATTAGGAGACTCCAACACTCCACTCACTGCAAAGGACAGATCAACCAGACAGAAATTAAGTAAGGAGACAAAGGCAATGAACATCACATTAGAACAGGTAGACTTAACAGACATCTAAAGAAAACTCCACACAAATCAACAAGATACACATTCTTCTCAAGTGCCCATGGTACATTTTCCAGAATAGATCACATAGTAGGTCAAAAAAGAGCCTTAGTAAATTCAGAAAGATTGAAATTGTACCAACCAGGTTCTCAGTCCACAAAGGTATCAAATTAGAAACAAATTATGCAAGAAAACAAAATTGCCCACAAACACATGATGTCTTAACAACATTCTCCTAAATAATCAGTGGGTAAACACCCAAATAAAAACCTAGATCAAGTAATATAGGGAGACAAATGACAACAATATTTCAACACCCCAAATCCTGTGGGATGCAGTGAAGGCAGTTCTAAGAGGAATGTACATAGCAATACAGGCTTACTTCAAGAAAGAAAAATTCCAAATGAACAGTCTAAACTCACAACTAATGAAACTAGAAAAAGAAGAAAAAATGATGTGAAAATTCAGTAAAACAAGGGACATAATAAAAATCAGAGAAGAAATAAATGAAATTGAGCAGAATAAAACAATAGAATCAATGAAAGCAGGAGTAGGTTCTTTCAGAAAATAAATAGAATAAATAAACCTATAGCGAGACTTATCGAGAAAAAAAGAGAGTCTACACACATAAACAGAATCATAAATGAGAAAGTAAAAATCACTACAGACACCAGAGAAATATAAAGAATTATTAGAGAATACTATGAAAAATTATATGCTAACAAATTGGATAACCTAGAAGAAATGGAAAATTTTCTAGAAAAAATACAACCTTCCAAAGCTGACCCAGGAAGAAACAGAAAATCTAACCAGACTAATCACCAGCAATTAAACTGAACTGATGATAAAAAAATTACCCAAGAACAAAATCCCCATGCCAGATGACTTCACTGCTAAATTTTACCAAATATTCAGAGAAGACCTAACACCCATCCTCCTTAAAGTTTTCCAAAAAGCAGAAGAGTAGGGAATCCTTCCAAACTCATTCTATGAGACCAGAATTACTATAATACCACAACCAGGCAAAGAAACCAGAAAAAAAAAGAAAATTACAGACCAATATCCAGGATGAACATAGATGCAAAAACACTCAACAAAACATTAGCAAATCGAACTCAAAAATACATGGAAAAGGGGAGGCGGAGCCAAGATGGCGGCGTGAGTAGAGCAGCGGAAATATCCTCCCAAAACCACATATATCTATGAAAATATAACAAAGGCAACTCTGCCTAGAATAGAGACCAGAGGACACAGGACAACATCCAGACCACATCCGCAACTGAGAGAACTCAGCGCCTCACGAAGGAGATAAGATACAAGCCCCAGCCTGGTGGGACTCGAGCGCCCCTCCCCTCAGCTCCCAGAGGGAGGAGAGGAGTCAGAGTGGGGAGGGAGAGGGAGCCCAGGACTGCTAAACACCCAGCCCTAGCCATCCGGACCAGGGCTCAGACACAGTGCATGCATGGGGTCCTGGTTACTAGGGAAACAGGGCACCAAGACCGGTGAGCAAGTGCCTGAGGCCGGCTCTGGAGAACAAAGAAATGCGAGCAGACATATTTTTTTTCTTTTTCCTCTTTTTTTGGCAAGTGCTTTTCAGGAAGTCTTAAAGGGACAGGGACCCCAATACTACGGAAACAGGGCAGCAAGACCGGTGAGAGGGTGACTGAGGCTGGCGCCTGAGGACAAAGAAAAGTGAGCAGTCTTTTTTTTTTTTTTAATTATTTATTTAATTTTGTTATTGTTGTTTTGTTTTGGCGAGTGCTTTTTGGATGTCTTAAAGGGGCAGACTGGGACACTTAGTCCAGAGGTAGAGAATCTGGGGATCTCTGGGCACTCTAACCCCCTGGGCAACAGGGAGCTTGGAGGCCCCTTACAGAGATAAATAGCCACCAGGCCACTCCCCCTCCAACCGGGCTCCCCGATTTTGGAGCAGCAACCTGAGACAGGCCACGCCCACAGCAACAGCGGAGAAAAACTCCATAGCAACCGGGCAGGAAGCAGAAACCCTGTCTGCGTGCACCTACCCAGCACAAGCCACTAGAGGTCGCTGTTCTCCCAGGAGAGGAGGGCCACAAAACAACAAGAAGGGAAGTTCTTCCAGCCGTCACTCATTCCAGCACTGCAAACTATTCCTATCACCATGAAAAGACAAAATTACAGGCAAACCAAGATCACAGAGACAACACCAGAGAAGGAGAAAGACCTAACCATTCTTCCTGAAAAGAATTCAAAATAAAAATCATAAACATGATGACAGAGATACAGAGAAAAATGCAAGAGCAATGGGATGAAGTCCGGAGGGAGATCACAGATGCCAGAAAAGAGATTGCAGAAGTGAAACAAACCCTGGAAGGATTTATAAGCAAAATGGATAAGATGCAAGAGGCCACTGAAGGAATAGAAACCAGAGAAGAGGAATGCATAGAAGCTGACATAGAGAGAGATAAAAGGATCTCCAGGAATGAAACAATATTAAGACAACTGCATGACCAATCCAAAAGAAACAATATCCGTATTATAGGGATACCAGAAGAAGAAGAGAGACGAAAAGGGATAGAAAGTGTCTTTGAAGAAATAATTGCTGAAAACTTCCCCAAACTGGGGGAGGAAATAATCGAACAGACCACGGAAATACACAGAACCCCCAACAGAAAGGATCCAAGGACGACACCACCAAGACACATAATAATAAAAATGGCAAAGATCAAGGACAACGAAAGAGTTTAAAAGGCAGCTAGAGAGAAAAAGGTCACCTATAAAGGAAAACCCATCAAGCTATCATCACACTTCTCGACAGAAACCCTACAGGCCTGAAGAGAATGGCATGATATATTTAATGCAATGAAACAGAAGGGCCTTGAACCAAGGATACTGTATCCAGCATGACTATCATTTAAATATGATAGTGGGATTAAACAATTCAAAGACAAGCAAAAGCTGAGGGAATTTACTTCCCACAAACCACCTCTACAGGACATCTTACAGGGACTGCTCTAGATGGGAGCACTCCTAAAAAGAGCACAGAACAAAACACCCAACATATGAAGAATGGAGGAGGAGGAATAAGTAGGGAGAGAAGAAAAGAATCTCCAGACAGTGTATATAACAGCTCAATAAGCGAACTAACTTAGGCAGTAAGATACTAAAGAGGCTAACCTTGAACCTTTGGTAACCACGAATTTAAAGCCTGCAATGGCAATAAGTACATATGTCTCAATAGTCACCCTAAATGTAAATGGACTTAATGCACCAATCAAAAGACACAGAGTAATAGAATGGATAAAAAAGCAATACCCATCTATATGCTGCTTACAAGAAACTCACCTCAAACCCAAAGACATGCACAGACTAAAAGTCAAGGGATGGAAAAACATATTTCAGGCAAATAACAGCAAGAAGAAAGCAGGGGTTGCAGTACTAATATCAGACAAAATAGACTTCAAAACAAAGAAAGTAACAAGAGATAAAGAAGGACACTACATAATGATAAAGGGCTCAGTCCAACAAGAGGATATAACCATTCTAAATATATATGCACCCAACACAGGAGCACCAGCATATGTGAAACAGATACTAACAGAACTAAAAGGGGAAATAGATTGCAATGCATTCATTCTAGGAGACTTCAACACACCACTCACCCCAAAGGATAGATCCACCAGGCAGAAAATAAGTAAGGACACAGAGGCACTGAAAAACACACAGTAGAACAGATGGACCTAATAGACATCTACAGAACTCTACATCCAAAAGCAACAGGATATACATTCTTCTCAAGTGCACATGGAACATTCTCCAGAATAGACCACATACTAGCCCACAAAAAGAGCCTCAGTAAATTCCAAAATATTGAAATTCTACCAACCAATTTTTCAGACCACAAAGGTATAAAACTAGACATAAATTCTACAAAGAAAACAAAAAGGCTAACAAACACATGGAGGCTTAACAACATGCTCCCAAATAATCAATGGATCAATGAACAAATCAAAATAGAGATCAAGGAATATATAGAAACAAATAATAACAACAACAGACAGCCCCAATGTCTGTGGGACGCAGCGAAAGCAGTCTTAAGAGGAAAGTATATAGTGATCCAGGCACACTTGAAGAAGGAAGAACAATCCCAAATGAAGAGTCTAACATGACAATTATCGAAACTGGAAAAAGAAGAACAAATGAGGTCTAAAGTCAGCAGAAGGAGGGACATAATAAAGATTAGAGAAGAAATAAACAAAATTGAGAAGAATAAAACAATAGCAAAAATCAACGAAACCAAGAGCTGGTTCTTTGATAAAATTAACAAAATAGATAAGCCTCTAGACAAACTTATTAAGAGAAAAAGAGAGTCAACACAAATCAACAGAATTTGAAATGAGAACTGAAAAATCACAACAGACTCCACAGAAATACAAAGAATTATTAAAGACTACTATGAAAACCTATATGCCAACAAGCTGGAAAACCTAGAAGAAATGGACAACTTCCTAGAAAAATACAACCTTCCAAGACTGACCAAGGAAGAAACACAAAAGTTAAACAAACCAATTACGAGCAAAGAAATTGAAATGGTAATCAAAAAACTACCCAAGAACAAAACCCCGGGGCCGGACGGATTTACCTCAGAAATTTATGACACACACACAGAGAAGACATAATACCCATTCTCCTTTAAGTTTTCCAAAAAATACAAGAGGTGGGAATACTCCCAAACTCATTCCATGAAGCCAACATTACCCTAATACCAAAACCAGGCAAAGACTCCACAAAAGAAAAAAATTACAGTCCAATATCCCTGATGAATGTAGATGCAAAAATACTCAATAAAATATTAGCAAACCGAATTCAACAGTATATCAAAAGGATCATACACCTTGACCAAGTAGGATTCATCCCAGGGATGCAAGGATGGTACAACATTCGAAAATCCATCAACATCATCCACCACATCAACAAAAAGAAAGACTAAAACCAAATGATCATCTCCATAGATGATGAAAAAGCATTCGACAATATTCAACATCCATTCATGATAAAAACTCTCAGCAAAATGGGAATAGAGGGCAAGTACCTCAACATAGTAAAGGCCATATATGACAAACCCACAGCCAACATTATACTGAACAGTGAGAAGCTGAAATCTTTTCCTCTGAGATCAGGAACTAGACAGGGATGCCTACTCTCCCCACTGTTATTTAACATAGTACTGGAGGTCCTAGCCATGGCAATCAGACAAAACAAAGAAATACAAGGAATCCAGATTGGTAAAGAAGAAGTTAAACTGTCACTATTTGCAGATGATGTTATATTGTACATAGAAAACCCTAAAGACTCCACTCCAAAACTACTATAACTGATATTGGAATACAGCAAAGTTGCAGGATACAAAATTAACACAGAGAAATCTGTAGCTTTCCTATATACTAACAATGAACCAACAGAAAGAGAAATCAGGAAAACATCTCCATTCACAATTGCATAAAAAAAATAAAATACCTAGGAATAAACCTAACCAAAGAAGTGAAAGACTTATACTCTGAAAACTACAAGTCACTGTTACGAGAAATTAAAGGGGACACTAACAGACGGAAATGCATCCAATGCTCCTGGCTAGGAAGAATTAATATCGTCAAAATGGCCATCCTGCCCAAAGCAATATACACATTTGATGCAATCCCTATCAAATTACCAGCAACATTCTTCAATGAACTGGAACAAATAATGAAAAATTCATATGGAAACACTAAGGAACCTGAATGTCCTAAGCAATCCTGAGAAAGAAGAATAAAGTAGGGGGGATCTCACTCCCCAACTTCAAGCTCTACTACAAAGTCATAGTAATCAAGGCAATTTGGTACTGGCACAAGAACAGAGCCACAGACCAGTGGAACAGATTAGAGACTCCAGACATTAACCCAAACATATATGGTCAATTAATATTTGATAAAGGAGCCATGGACATACAATGGCGAAATGACAGTCTCTTCCACAGATGGTGCTGGCAAAACTGGACAGCTACATGTAGGAGAATAAATCAGGACCATTGTCTAACCCCATACACAAAAGTAAATTCAAAATGGATCAAAGACCTGAATGTAAGTCATGAAACCATAAAACTCTTAGAAAAAAACATAGGCAAAAACCTTTTAGACATAAACATGAGTGATCTCTTCTTGAACATATCTCCTGGGCAAGGAAAACAATAGCAAAAATGAACAAGTGGGACTATATTAAGCTGAAATGCTTCTGTACAGCAAAAGACACCATCAATAGAACAAAAAGGAACCCTACAGTATGGGAGAATATATTCGTAAATGGCAGATCTGATAAAGTCTTGATGTCCAAAGTATATAAAGAGCTCACCAACCTCAACAAACAAAAAACTAACAATCCACTTAAAAAATGGGCAGAGGAACTGAACAGACAGTTCTCCAAAAAAGAAATACAGATGGCCAACAGACATATGAAAAGGTGTTCCACATCACTAATTATCAGAGAAATACAAATTAAAACTAAGATGAGATATCACCTCACACCAGTAAGGATGGCTATCATCCAAAAGACAAACAACAACAAATGTTGGCGAGGCTGTGGAGAAAGGGGAACCCTCCTACACTGCTGGTGTAAATGTAAGTTAGTTCAACCATTGTGGAAAGCAGTATGGCGGTTCCTCAAGATGCTCAAAATAAACTTACCATTTGACCTAGGAATTCCACTCCTAGGAATTTACCCTAAGAACGCAGCACTCAAGTTTGAAAAAGACAGATGCACCCCTATGTTTATTGCAGCACTATTTACAATAGCCAAGAATTGGAAGCAACCTAAGTGTCCATCAGTAGATGATTGGATAAAGAAAATGTGGTACATATACACAATGGAATATTATTCAGGCATAAGAAGAAAACAAATCCTACCATTTGCACCAACATGGATGGAGCTAGAGGGTATTAAGCTCAGTGAAATAAGCCAGGCAGAGAAAGACAAGTACCTAATGATTTCACTCATCTGTGGAGTGTAAGAACAAAGGAAAAACTGAAGGAACAAAACAGCAGCAGAAGCACAGAACCCAAGAATGGACTAACAGCTACCAAGGGGAAAGGGACTGGGGAGGATGGGTGGGTAGGGAGGGATAATGGGGGGAAAGATGAAGGAGGGTATTAAGATTAGCATGCATAAGGGGGTTGGGAGAAAGGGGAGGGCTGTACAACACAGAGAAGACAAGTAGTGATTCTACAGCATTCTGCTATGCTGTTGGACAGTTACTGTAAAGGGGTTTATAGGGGGGACCTGGTATGGGGAGAGCCTAGTAAACATAATATTCTTCATGTAATTGTAGATTAATGATACCAAAAAAAAAAAAGGAAAGAGTGATTACTCCCTGATAGGATAAAACTAACTGTAAATCAACGATTAATGCATTCTTTAAATATCCTTAATTTTATCATTTAAATGGAATCAGATTATCAGCTATGTAAGTACATTTTTCTGATAATATTCCTTTCTCTTAAAAAAAAAAAAAAAGAAAAGCATTTCCGGTGTGGTGACCTCCAATAAGTTCTTCACAATGGTATAAAGGGCATATCAAAGTGTGGGCAAAGGGTTTGTTTGTGTTTATACAGAGGATCAATGCCTAATTTGGCTACCCAGAAAACGAATTAAGATACGATATGAAGAAGAACTTCCAATATCAACATTCTCTGGAAGAGTCATTTCAGAAGATGAACATCAAAAAAAGTTCAACAAAGATCCTGGCGCTGTTGTAGTTCTAGCTGCATTCTTCCCACTGGTTCCTGGACTTGCCATTGGAATGAAGAAGGAGATATCTAAGCTGATCTGTGCATACAGTAAAACAAATTTGACTGGATCTATACTGTCGGAACTCAACCAGGAATTTGGAGAAGTGCAAGTTGCAGCGCTCCTCCAAAATCTTGCTACTATAGGCTATCTACTGTTAAAAGAACATATGGGATGTGAACAGTTCCCAGGAATGTGTTGTTTTAATTTGTCTGATTTTTCTCAAGCTATTCAAATTCAGTTAGAGAATATCCATCATATCATTGGTAAGTTTTCACAAATGCCTAGGGTGCTTAACTGTTTTTTTTGGTTTCACTGGAGATGGCTGGTAATTGTTGGTCTGCTTTGGTTATGTAGCTGTATTCCTATTATGTTAATGTGTGTATGCAATTTAATTAGTAGTTTAAAACCTATACATGCTTATGTTACTCTACAAGAAGATATGTCAAAGAAATAATCAATCTTCCCATGTTTTCTTCCATCTGCTACTTCTATAGCTTTTCTTCTTCCTTCTTAATTACAACCCTTAAGTAGAATTCGTGCCTCATAAAGAAATTACCGAGTATCATAATTCTTCCAAGTTGTAAAGATACCTCAAGACAAATTCTGGGTATAGAAGCCACAGGGCATAAATCTGCAAAGAAGTAAAAAGCTAACCTTTTCACACAATATTGCTTCTCTCTCACTTACCAACTTTACATTTCCCTTTATGGCCCTGGAAGATGACTGGTTAGCCAGAGACGGTAAGATTCCTCAAGGGAGGAACAACCTAAGACAGGCACAGTTGCACGGGGGCCATCAGGCAAGAAATTGGGGATCAACAGAAGTGAGGCTTAGAACCTCACCCACCCTGTTTTGAGAGAAATCTTCTGCATCCATGGATGTTTTGTTGCCCTTGTCTAGCTTGGATTAATACTTAGTCTATAGGCACACACCTGATCATCTACATTTTCCCTCTTACAGCACTAAACTATGTTTTCTACCTTTATCTTGCATCTACCTACCACTTCAGCATTTTATTAAAAAAAAAAAATAATAATAATAATAATAAGGGAGAAAAGTGGGATTCATATATAAATCAAGTATAAAAATCAAATGATTATTCATATCTGACCTGATTGTTTATAGTTAATAATGCGTGATCAAAACCAAAAGTTTCTGTGATGACTGCCCTTGTACTGTTCACCATGTAAGAACTTATTCACTTTGTAAGAATTTGTTCACCATGTAAGAACTTGTTCGTTGTGCTTCAGAAGATCAGAGACTGGTGAGAATTAGGCTTGGGGTGGATTAATGATTGTGCATTGAGTCCCCTGTACAGAATGTTATTGTTGTTAACTGTTAACAACCATTTGATCAATAAATATGAGAGATGCCCTCTCAAAATAAATAAATAAATAAATATAAATAAATAAACATAAAAAAAATACATGGAAAAGATAATCAATTATGATCAGGTAGGATTTATTCCAGGGATGCAAGGTTTGTACAACTTTCGAAAATCCATCAACATCATTCACCACACCAACAAAAAGAAGGACAAAAAACACATGGTCGTCTCCATAGATGCTGAAAATGCATTTGACAAAATTCAACATTCATTCATTATAAACACTCTAAACAAAATAAAGGCCATATATGACAAACCCACAGCCAACATTATACTTAATAGCGAGAAGCTGGAAGCTTTTCCTTTAAAGTCAGAAACAAGACAGGATGCCCACTCTCTCCTCTATTATACAACATAGTTCTGGAGATTGTAGCCTTGGCAATCAGACAACACAAGAAATAAAAGGTATCCAGATTGGTAAAGAAGAAGTTAAACTTTCACTATTTGCTAATGACGTGATATTGTACATAAAAACCCTAAAGAATCCACTCTGAAACTACTAGAACTAAGTACTGAATTTTGCAAAGTTGCAGGATACAATATTAGTACATGGAAATCTGTTGCATCTCTATATACTATTGGTGAACTTGCAGAAAGAAATCAGGAAAGAATTCCATTTACAATTGCATCAAAAGGAGTAAAATACCTAGGAATAAACCTAACCAACAAAGTGAAAGACTACAAGACATTGAAAACTGCAAGACACTCAAGAGAGAAATTAAAGAAGATACCAATAAATGGAAATAAATCCCATGCTCATGGGTAGGAAGAATTAATATTGTCAAAATGGCCATCCTGCCTAAAGCAATCTACAGATTCAATGCAATACCTATCAAAATACCAACAGCATTCTTCAATGAACTAGAACAAATAGTTCTAAAATTCATATGGCACCACAAAGGACCCTGAATAGCTAAAGCAATACTGAGAAGGGAGAGTAAAGTGGGGGGGGGGATTTTGCTCCTCAACTTCAAGCTCTACTACAAAGCCACGGTAATCAAGACAATTTGGTACTGGCACAAGAACAGACCCATAGACCCATGGAACAGACTAGAGAGCCTAGATACAAATCCATACATATATGGTCAATTAATATACAATAAAGGAGTCTTGGAAATGAAATGGGGAAATGACAGCCTCTTCAACAACTAGTGTTGGCAAAACTGGACAGCCATATGTAAGAGAATGAAACTGGATTACTAACTCCATACACAAAAGTAAACTTGAAATGGATAGAAGACCCGAATGAAAGTCATGAAACCATAAAACTCTTAGAAGAAAACATAGGCAAAAATCTCTTGAATATAAACATGAGCAACTTTTTCCTGAACACATCTACTCAGGCAAGGGAAATTTTTAAAAATGAACAAATGGGACTATATGAAACTAAAAATTTCTATACAGCAAAGGACACCATCAGTAAAACAAAAAGGCATCCTACAGTATGGGAGAATGTATTTATAAATGACACATCTGATAAGGCGTTAACATCTGAATTATATAAAGAACTCACATGCCTCAACACCCAAAATAACCCTATTAAAAAATGGGCAGAAGATCTGAACTGACACCTCTCCAAAGAAGAAATACAGATGGCCAACAGACTTGTGAAAAGATGCTCCACATTGCTAATTATCAAGGAAATGCAAATCAAAACCACAATGAGATATCACCTCACACCAGTTAGGATGGCCAACATCAAAAAGACTAGGAACAACAAATGCTGGCAATAATGCGGAAAAAGGGAAACTCTCCTCCACTGTTGAGGGAATGTAATTAGTCCAACCATTTGGAAAGAAATATGGAGTTTCCTCAAAAATCTGAAAATAGATGTACCATTTGATCCAGGAATTCCACTCCTAGAAATTTACCCTACGAATGCAGGATCCCAGATTCAAAAAGACATATCCACCCCTATATTTATCACAGCACTATTTACAATAGCCAAGAAATGGAAGCAACCTAAGTGTCCATCAGTAGATGAATGGATAAAAAACAGGTGGTACATATACACAATGGAATATTATTCAGCCATAAGAAGAAAACAAATCCTACCGTTTGCAACAACATGGATGGAGCTAGAGGGTATTATGCTCAGTGAAATAAGCCAAGCTGAAAAAGACAAGTACCAAATGATTTCACTCACTTGTAGAGTATGGCAACAAAGCAAAACTGAAGGAAAAACACAGCAGCAGACTCACAGACTCCAAGAAGGGATTAGTGGTTTTCAAAGGGAAACGGGATGAGGAGGGTAGGTGGTGACAGAGGGAGAAGGTCATAAAGGGATATTGTGATTAGCATGGTAATGTAGAGGGTTCACAGGGAACGCAGTATAGCACAGAGAAGACAAGTAGTGACTCTACAGCATCTTACTGTGTTGATGGACAGTGAGTGCAATGCAGTTTTTGTGGGGGGGCTGCTTGATAATATGGGTGAATATAGTAACCACAATGTTGATCAGATGAAACCTTCCTAAGACTGTATGTCAGTGATACCTTAATAAAAAAAAATACTGTCATAAAGAATAATAATGGCTTTAAACCTGAATTAAGAAACTAATAAAATTAAAGTAAGTGAAATACAGTATAAACTTTAAGAAAAAATAAATTATGCAATTCACTTGTGATTTCATTACATGAAAGTTTTGGTAGAGATATTATATTAATTCCAAAGTTAAATCTAGTGCCACAGATAGTTATATTACTCATATCATCCAGTAGAATTCATTATAACAGTACTTAAATTGATATTGATTTGAGTACCACATTTTATATTGATACTGGGCAAATCACACAACCTTTGTTTCCTTACTGATAACACATGAATTATTTTCTGTTGTATTCTCTCTCACAACACTGCCCAGCATAAATGTTTAAAGTACTATACATTTGAAAGGTTGTATTAGCTTGCTTAGGAACCCAACATTTTAGGGAGTACTGTCAGCTAAACATATAATGATTCTCAATAATAGATTAATCATAATATATCCCTCAGAGAAAGGACCTGATGCCATAAAATCAGTTTCTCCATGTCTCTTTTGAACTCAAGTGAAAAACAAATAACAAGGATGATGGACAAACTGAAGCTTTATGTTTTTGCTCATCTCCTTGATCTTGATCTTCTGGAATGTAGCTGCCATTTGGAACATGAAATAGGTTTATTTCTAGTCATATTTCCATGTTCTAGTATGTTTTCATTAGAAACCATGTGTCACTAAAATCCTGGTCAGAAAGAAAGAAAAAGTGAAAAAGACACAGAACAAATCTAGCACCTTCACTACCTAAGAATGTAAAGTCCATGAGAACAGTTATGTTTAGATATTTTGCTCATTTCTATAATGTAAAAAGTGTTTATATATATATATATATATATATATATATATATGATGAAAACGAATACCTGTTCCATAAATGAATCACTTGTTTGTATTTGTGTTTATTTTTGAAATATCTATAAGCAAATTATAGAGACAGAAATATATACAAGCTACCAGGTGTTAAGAGGATGAGGGAATGGGAAGTTATTGCTTAATTGGAGCAGAGTTTCTATTTGAGGTGTTGAAAAAGTTTTGGAAATAGGTGGTGGTGGCTGTATAACACTGTGAATGCCATTAATGGACTTGTACATGTAAAAACTGTTAATGTGTCAAATTTTGTTATGTATTTTACTATATTAAACATATTTTTAAAAATTATAACTTTAGTCCAGAAAAATTCACTGACTTAGAAATAAGCAGATAAAATCACTCAACAGATCAAAGAAAAATTGAGTGTATATGATCCTAAAGAAACTATATCTTAAAATACACTATTGGTAATACATGTTTTTCAAGCAAAACATATAATATGTAAAATGAACAGATCTTAAGTGGAAAACTGATGAGTTTTAATAAATATTCATATCCATAAAATTATCATCCATGCCAAGTTATAGAACATTACCATTGTCTCAGAAATGTCCCTGTCTTTGCTGAAGATGGCTTATAAAAACTTGCAAGTGGAGATTGTGAAATTTTCAGGAACTTTTATGAGCCCAGTTATTAAATTCAGGTGCTATTAAAATGCAAATTATATGAACTTACATACAACTGAATATATTATCTTAGAAACAAAGTTAACATAATAAAAACCAGATCTTAATTGTTTTGGTGCATTTTACTATTACTTTCTACCCTTGAGATTGTCAACCACACATAATAGTCTGTGGTACTGCTGCACATCCCTGACTCTGGCCAGTGACTTCATGATGGTAGCTGGAAATAGTCAAGATCAGTATTTACGAGATGGAAATAACAGTTTGCATAATTTTTAAAATCAGGACTTTTCCCCCTGCAGGGACTTCCTTGAACATATACACATACATCACTGTTCACCTATCTAGCCACCCACTAACCCAGAGGCAACCACTGTTTTTTATTTTTAAACCGCAGCTTAATTTTGACCATTCTTGAATTTCATATGAGTGGAATCATCACAGATACTCTGTTTTACACCTGGCATGTGATGTTCAGCAAAATGTTTTGGATAGTGTTTTTTTTCTGTATTTTTGTGCATATCAGTAGCCTGCACTATTTAATTGTGTACTGTGTCATTGTGCCATTGCAGGAATATACTATGATGTAGTTATCCAGGCTTCTGTGGACACAATGGCTGTGTACTGTGCCATTGCGGGAATATACTATGATGTAGTTATCCAGGCTTCTGTGAACAATACTTATTTGTAATTTTGGTTATTTAGAAGTAAGTGCTACATTCTTGTACAGTCTTTAGTGCATATTTTTCTTAAGTAAACATATAAAAGTGGAATTGATAGATCTTCGATAGGTATATATTTAGCTCTTAAAGAAACTGCCAGTTATGCAAAGGATGTGTACCATTTCACACTCCCACCAGTTATAGAAGAGTTTCAAAAGCACTACTTTTTCACTAATATCAAGTGTTGTCAATCTTTCAGGTTTTAGCAGTTCTAGAGGATTTGAAACGATCTCATTGTGGTTTTAATTTGATGATTAATGATGTTGAACATCTTTTCATGTGCTTATTAGCCATCTGTTTCTATTCACTTGTGAAGTGTCTGTTCAGGTCTCTTAGCCAATTATTTTTAAATTAGTTGCCTTTTTATCAGTGCTTTGTGTGAGTTCTTATGTTGCTGATATAAGTCCTTTATCAATGCATGTATTGTAAATATTTTCTCCGTGGATTTTTCAAAGAATATGTTTTGGTGAGAACTTCTAATTTTGATGAATTCCTTTTCTTCCTTTCATAGTTTATTTCGGTTCTAAGAAATCCTCTTTTACCCCATGGTTGTTAAGATGTACTTCTGTGTTTTCTTCTAGAAGCTTTTTCGTTCCACCTTTTATGTTGTCTATATTTCATCTCACAAAAACATTTGCCAAAAAATTGATATACGTGTGGAGGTTATTTTTTTCTGTGTGGATATCCAGTCAGTGAAAAAATCATTTTTTGAAAAATACTCTTTCCTTATTGAATTGGCTTGTTGTCTGTCAAAAGCAATTGACCTTATATGTGTACCTTCTGTTTGTTCCACTGATTTCTTTTTCCATCCATACTCCAAGAACACACTGTCTTGATAGTACACACTATAACTTCATAGTAAAGAATATTAAGATTCAAAATCATGTAGTATGAGTCTTTTAACATTTTTTACTTAAAATTATTTTTGGCTATCCAAGATATTTTAAATATCTCTATATATCTTGATCTTGACTCACCAATAATGACAAGAGATCATATTGGAATTTTAACTTGAAATGAGTTTAATCTTTTTAGATCACTTGAAATTAGCAAAGTAAGTTGGCTAATGGACATGATACATCTCTCATTTATTTAGGTCATCATTAGTTTCTTGTAGCAGTCTGTTATAGTTTCCCATGTAGAAGTTTTACACATCCTTTGCTAAACATAAAATTATAAATTTTTTCTAATTGCTGTTAATATACAAAATGTGATCAATTAATACATTGAGCTGTGGTCTTGCTAAATTTACTTATTAGTTTTGTAAATTCCTTTGGATTTGTCTATATAAGCAATTGTGTCATCTGGGAATAAAGAACATTTACATCTTCCATTTCACCCTTTATGTCTGCTATTTCTTTTTCTCCGTTTATTGCACTGATTAGGACATTTAATACAATACTGAAGAGAAATATGGCAGATTTAATTATTTGGGAGAATTAATGAAAAGATGTGCAATATTTCACCCTCTTCTTAATGAAGACCTTGCCTTCTATTCAGTTTACTGAGAGTTTTTATTATACATCTGTTAAGATAAACATGTCTTCTATTTCTTTATTGTTTCTTTTATTAGATGCTAATTTGCCTTGATGGGATTTTCATGTTGAACCCTGAATTCTTTGGCTGATCCCCACTTAGCTGGAATATATTACTCTTTGTATATATTGCTGGAATCGATCTACAAAGATTTTATTAATAATTATTCTATGTTCATGTGGATACTAGCCTGCAACTTAATATTCTCAAAATATCTTTGTCAGGTTTTAATATTGTTATGCTTATTTCCTAAAATGACTAGTTTTTTTTTTCTCTTAATTGGAAGATATTTGTATATAATTGATGTAATTCTTTACTTAAAAATTTAGTAGAATTGACCAGTGAAACCATGCCCTAGTCTTCTATTTATGAGAGTTTTTGATGTGTTTAATAGATATAGAGATATTTAAATTTTCTATTTATTTTATATAAATATTAGTATTATGTATATTTCATAGAATATATTTAATCAAATTTATATATGTAATCAAATTTAGTCATATTTATATTCACATTTATGCATAGAATTTTTAAAAGTATTTCCTTAACTTCCTGTTTAATTCTGTAGGACCTATAGTACATCCCATATTTCATTCTTGAAAACAATATTTTTTGGAGTCTTCTTTTTCCTTTTTTATTTTTTTTATTTCTTGTTCACTAATCTGAAATTGTATTTTGTAATACTTTAATCCTTTGAGTTCAAAGAGATTTATTTTATGAGCAAGCATTGTTGGGGGTAATATTCTGTAAATTCTGGTTAGACAAAGTTCTTTGATGATACTGTCATCAACAGTTGATTCTGTTGCATGTGTTTTAAAGCTCTGTTATTAAACAGAAACGGGGAAAACTCAGCCTTTGTTCATAACATTGTTTTTTGTTTGTAATGTGTTGTTTTCTCTCATTCTTTCAAGATTTCTTTTTATTATTGCATTTCAGCTGTTTTAGTAGGTGTGGCTCTTTTTAAAATTTATCTTGCTTGGGGTTTGCAGAGCTTTTTAGAGGTTTTTATCACAGTTGATGAAATCTGTCCCAGTGTTCCCATTCTTTCTGGGACTCGGTTCTGCATATCTTAAAACATTTGATATTGCTCCACAAGTCACTGGGATATGACTTCAGAGTAATCCCTGTCTTTAAAGAAGTTAATAGATACATTTGAGGGCAAACCTTGCTTTAACTTCATACTTTCTGAGATGTATCTCCTTAATTTCCAGGCACTCTGGTTGCCTTAAATTTTGTTTTATAAAACCTTAAGCTTATAGGACTACAACTCTCCGCTTGAGTTCTAGCCTGCATTTTCACATGACTGAGGAATATCTTCAGGAGGAAGATATGTATACTTGGATGTCATCAGCTAATTTATGTTGTAGAGGATTAAATCCCCTGAAACTTCTTTCTGATTTAAATAGATAGCTCTCTGTGCCTTCTTATAATTGTTTCCCTAACCACTAGAATTTGTAATTGCTGTCTTCAGGCTGGTTACTCTTATATAAGCTACTCTGCTGTTTCTGTAGTTGGAATTTTAATTTACTTTAAAAGTATGGTTTGTAATCATTGTTATGTCATTCACTTACTATGTTTCTAATTCAGATTTTTGCCAGACATTTAGACTTTGATAAATCGTAGGGAACATATATTAAAGATCCAATTTTAAGAAAATACTCAAAAAGTTTAGTTGTAATACATTCAATTGCTATGTGACATATATATATACATATATATACATAGTTGAATTCACTGTCAATTCCTCTAAAAAACTAGCTAAAAATTTATATTTTTATATGTTTAAAATTTATATTTTAATGTTGCTTACTCTTAAATTTATTGGCATGAGATCTAAAATTTAAAAGACCACAAAAAGATGACAGCTGTTTTTTTCAATTTGCAGGATATTTGTTAGATGCCATATACTTGGCTCCTTTTGTCACAGCACACCCAGATATAAAACATAAGAAGAATAGGTTAATACTAAAAAAATTAAAAACAGCAACATAGAGCCCAACAGAAATAGGTCTGCAAACCACAATAGAATTGTAAAACTGTAGTAATACTATAATTAGGTTTATATTCCATGTTTGTGTTATTGAACACAAAAAATATGTGTCATACAATTTAGTACACAAAAAAATGTAGATACATAACTTTTCCTTTTAATTTTAAGGAAGTGAGTGGTTGAAAACAGTTATATTTTTTCATGCAATGTTTTGTCAGACATCAACATTCTTCCTCTTGCAGGGTCTCAAAAGAAATGTTAAAGGTGATAAACCTAAGGAAAATTTCTACCGAGACTCCAACCAAGTTGATTCAATGCCCCCACTGGTACTCTTGTCACTGTTACTGTTGCAAGATAGCTGCAGAAGCTCCAGACCTCAAAACCTGCCTTTTCAAGTAGTAAAAGGAAACATCCTTCTCAGTTTCAAGCAAAAGTCATTGTTTCTAATTAACTCTTATTGGTCATGTGAGCAGCTTTTTAGCCATAGAAGTCAAAAGTATATGATGGTTTGATTCTAAAAGATATCATTCATATAAACCCTTTCTTGTCAAAAGGCATGTAGAACTTCACCCAAAATAGATGACTGAAAATGGGTGGAAGTATGACTTTCTTGACTGAAAATGGTGAAGAAAATAGTTACTGGACCATAATATAACTAATATTCACAGAATAGTCAAGTTGGTATAATGTTTTTATCTTTGGATACCACCCAGAAAGATTTATCATCAGCCCTATTACAGATGTGATTTTAGTTGGAATGAATTCCCATACCATGGACCTACAAGTAAGCAGCTGTCTACCAGATTCAGGTTTCTGTTAGGAAGGAGAGAAAGAAGTACAGAGGTGAACAAAAGTATTACCTCAGCTCTTATAGCCCATGAAATAAGATAGAGACATTCTATTAAAAATAGGTCACATTGCATTGCTCTAAAGCTATTTTCCTTCTTTCATACATATTAAACTTCTCAAATTGTGCACAACAAAAGATGCCCACAACTAACACGCAGGTAATAATTGATAATGCAGTTCTGTTCTGCACTCATTCTCTTTGATGTGTGCTGTGTGGATTGGGGGGATGGAAAAGCTCATGGTAGGGTTATTTTGAGGTACCTTTGAGCTGCTTATTAGCAGGTCCTTATTAGCAGCTTCTTATTACCAGCTTTCCCAGGCAGTTGTGACATGTTTTGAAGATAGCTCTTTTGTTCCATTGAAACCATAATGCCTACTTTAATCTGTAGTGAATTCAAAAAGAGAGAAGAAAAGGCCAATTAAATTATAAAATACCTTTAAAGTCACTGCTATACACCACTAGCTTTTACACCTTAGACAATATTAAATTATAGAGCCTTTAGTGAAAAATTATATTTTGCTTTGAAACCAGTCTGCCAGCAGTAATATGTGCTTCCACACAATGATAGGTGCCAGAAGTGTAAGCAATGCCAATAACCTCTTTAGTGCTAAAAGGAACCCATAAATGAAATAACTTCGGAGAAGCCAGTATTCACTGTAAGCACCTTAAGTACAAGAAAGATCAAATATTGATGTGTCAAACAATTTAATGACAACTTATTGTATGCAATCATTCCACCAGGCATTACAGAACTCCATTTATTACCTACTCATTTATATAAGCCATTATATGATGCTAACTGCTCCAGCTTTTAGTATTTATTTTTATATAATAAGGAATGTTAAATATAGTAAAAATAAAATATAATATCCAGTGTTCTTTATATTTATATTACTTGGTAAGCATTGTGTGTAGTGGCACCTTTAATTCTTAATATATAGAAAGTATTGTTATTATACCCATTTTACTGTGAATCAACTGACATGGAGACGTAACAAAATTGTCCACTGTTACAGTAGTTATTACAAAATTACAAAACAGTTATTACAAAACAGCTCTGGTATCTAGGTTGTTAACCCCTCTGTTACTATTAACCCCTCCACTACCTAAATCTACTTATAAAGTAATACACATATTTCTGAGCCTTCTTTTGTTAACCTTGCACTCCTTTCCCCAGGTCTCTGAGATAGTGCTCTACTGTCCCCACTTAGCAGTTCTCTTTAACTTGGCCAGGCATCTTCCTAGCATCTGTGAGTTTTTTCATAGGATTCTTGGACTACTGAAAAACTTCCACTGGCCACCTGTTTAATTAGATCCTATTTAATGATCTAGAGTCTATGAAATTCCTATTAACAAATCTATCCTAGTCTGTCCCTTCAAGCTTTGGTTCAATACCCACTTTCTCTAGGAAGCAAGATACAATAAATACCCTTTTATGCTTTCCTCACACCAAACCATTCCTTATTTAGTGTCTCCTCCCAATTTGCATCGAGTATTGTGGATGTCTGCTGTTCCTAATGCTGTATACATAGAATTTTTAAGAAGATAAAAGCCAAAGTTACATAATACTGGCCAAGTCATTTGTTGAACTGAGACATTCCTTCTTTCTACCAAAATATTAACAACAATAAATTATATGAACAATAACAGCAATTATAATTCAAATGACTTTTAAGTCAGATGGAATATGATACTACAAATAGATATGCTTTATAAAACCATATAGCATAAATATTTAAATTTCTAGTCTCACCCAGGGCCCAAATCACACCCAACTTAGCCTTGATGTTTAACTAGTCATTGTCAACTGGCCAGGCCCTGTCCATAAATCAGTGATACTTCAGCCAGGTGGACATTTCAGGGGCATTTGTTAATTTCAGCTGGTATGGCTTGTGAATTGATCTCAGGTTTTCTATGTCAGAATGCTTACATGAAGAGGTTTTTCCTTCTTCAGTTAAATAAAGCCAGTGAGAGGGGCGGAAGATGGCGGCATGAGGAGAGCAGCGGAAATCTCCTCCCAAAACAACATATATCTATGAAAATATAACAAAGACAACCCTTCCTAGAATAAAGACCAGAGGACACAGGACAATATCCAGACCACATCCGCACCTGAGAGAACCCAGCGCCTTGCGAAGGGGGTAAGATACAAGCCCCGGCCAGGCGGGAGACAAGCGCCCCTCCCCCCAGCTCCCGGCGGGAGAAGAGCAGGCAGAGCGGGAGGGAGACGGAGCCCAGGACTGCCGAACACCCAGCCCCAGCCATCCGGGCCAGAGCGCAGGGCCCTGGATACTAGGAAAACAGGGCAGCAAGAACAGTGAGTGGGCACCGGAGGCCGGGCGCCGGAGGACATAAGAAAAGAGCGCCACCAATTTTTTTTTTGCTTTGTTTTGGCGAGTGCTTTTTGGAAGTCTTAAAGGGATAGGGACACCAATGCTAGGGAAACAGGGCAGCAAGACCAGTAAGCAGAGGCCTGAGGCTGGCACCGGAGAATAAAGAAAAACAAACAACCACATTTTTTTTAATTAAAAAAATTTTTTTTTTTTAATTTAAAATTTTTTTCTTTTTTTTTTTTTTTTTTGGTGGTCTTTGATTTGTTTTGGCTTTTTAGGAAGTCTTAAAGGGGCAGGGTGGGTCACTTAATCCAGAGGTAGGGAATCCGGGATCTCTGGGCACCCTAACCCCTGGGTTGCAGGGAGCAGGGAGGAAATTTACGGAGATAAATAGCCTCCCAGCCGCTCCCGCTCCAACGCGACTCCACCACTTTGGAGTAGCTGCCCGAGCCAGGCCACGCCCACAGCAACAGCGGAGATTAACTCCATAGCAGCCGGGCAGGAAGCAGAAACCCTGTCTGCGCGCAGCTGCGCAGCACAAGCCACTAGAGGCCGCTGTTCTACCAGGAGAGGAGGGCCACAAACCAACAAGAAGGGAAGTTCTTCCAGCTGTCACTCGTCCCAGCTCTGCAAACTATTCCTATCACCATGAAAAGGCAAAGCTACAGGCAGACAAAGATCACAGAGACAACACTAGAGAAGGAGACAGACCTAACCAGTCTTCCTGAAAAAGGATTCAAAATAAGAATCATAAACATGCTGACAGAGATGCAGAGAAATACGCAAGAGAAATGGGATGAAGTCCGGAGGGAGATCACAGATGCCAGAAAGGAGATCACAGAAATGAAACAAACTTTGCAAGGGTTTATAAGCAGAATGGACAGGATGCAAGAGGCCATTGATGGAATTGAAATCAGAGGACAGGAACGCATAGAAGCTGACATAGAGAGAGACAAAAGGATCTCCAGGAAAGAAACAATATTAAGAGAACTGTGTGACCAATCCAAAAGGAACAATATCCGTATTATAGGGGTCCAAGAAGAAGAAGAGAGAGGAAAAGAGATGGAAAGTATCTTAGAAGAAATAATTGCTGAAAACTTCCCCAAACTGGGGGAGGAAATAATCGAACAGACCACAGAAATACACAGAACCCCCAACAGAAAGGATCCAAGAAGGACAACAACAAGACACATAATAATTAGAATGGCAAAGATCAAGGACAAGGAAAGAGTTTTAAAGGCAGCTAGAGAGAAAAAGGTCACCTATAAAGGGAAACCCATCAGGCTAACATCAGATTTCTCAACAGAAACCCTACAGGCCAGAAGAGAATGGCATGATATATTTAATACAATGAAACAGAAAGGCCTTGAAACAAGGATACTGTACCCAGCACGACTATCATTCAAATATGATGGTGGGATTAAACAATTCCCAGACAAACAAAAGCTGAGAGAATTTGCTTTCCACAAACCACCACTACAGAACATCTTACAGGGACTGCTCTAGATGGGAGCACTCCTAAAAAGAACACAGCACAAAACACCCAACATATGAAGAATGGAGGAGGAGGAATAAGTAGGGAGAGAAGAAAAGAATCTCCAGACAGTGTATATAACAGCTCAATAAGCGAGCTAAGTTAGGCAGTAAGATACTAAAGAGGCTAACCTTGAACCTTTGGTAACCACGAATTTAAAGCCTACAATGGCAATAAGTACATATCTTTCAATAGTCACCCTAAATGTTAATGGGCTGAATGCACCAATCTAAAGACACAGAGTAACAGAATGGATAAAAAAGCAAGACCCATCTACATGCTGCTTACAAGAAACTCACCTCAAACCCAAAGACATGTACAGACTAAAAGTCAAGGGATGGAAAAACATATTTCAGGCAAACAACAGCAAGAAGAAAGCAGGGGTTGCAGTACAAATATCAGACAAAATAGACTTCAAAACAAAGAAAGTAACAAGAGATTAAGAAGGACACTACATAATGATAACGGGCTCAGTCCACCAAGAGGATATAACCATTCTAAATATATATGCACCCAACACAGGAGGACCAGCATATGTGAAACAAATACTAAAAGAACTAAAGGGGGATATAGACTGCAATGCATTCATTCTAGGAGACTTCAACACACCACTCACCCCAAAGGATAGATCCACCGGGCAGAAAATAAGTAAGGACACGGAAGCACTGAACAACACAGTAGAGCAGATGGACCTAATAGACATCTACAGAACTCTACATCCAAAAGCAACAAGATGTACATTCTTCTCAAGTGCACATGGGACATTCTCCAGAATAGACCACATACGAGGCCACAAAAAGAGCCTCAGAAAATTCCAAAAGATTGAAATCCTACCAACCAACTTTTCAGACCACAAAGGCATAAAACTAGAAATAAACTGTACAAAGAAAGCAAAGAGACTCACAAACACATGGAGGCTTAACAACACGCTCCTAAATAATCAATGGATCAATGACCAAATCAAAATGGAGATCCAGCAATATATGGAAACAAATGACAACAACAACACTAAGCCCCAACTTCTGTGGGACACAACAAAAGCAGTCTTAAGAGGAAAGTATATAGCAAACCAAGCATATTTAAAAAAGGAAGAGCAATCCCAAATGAATGGTCTAATGTCACAATTATCGAAATTGGAAAAAGAAGAACAGATGAGGCCTAAGGTCAGCAGAAGGAGGGACATAATAAAGATCAGAGAAGAAATAAATAAAATTGAGAAGAATAAAACAATAGCAAAGATCAATGAAACCAAGAGCTGGTTCTTGGAGAAAATAAACAAAATAGATAAGCCTCTAGCCAAACTTATTAAGAAGAAAAGAGAGTCAACACAAATCAACAGCATCAGAAACGAGAAAGGAAAAATCACGACGGACCCCACAGAAATACAAAGAATTATTGGAGAATACTATGAAAACCTATATGCTAACAAGCTGGGAAACCTAGGAGAAATGGACAACTTCCTAGAAAAATACAACCTTCCAAGATTGACCCAGAAAGAAAAAGAAAATCTAAACAGACCAATTGCCAGCAACGAAATTGAAGCGGTAATCAAAAAACTACCAAAGAACAAAACCCCCGGGCCTGATGGATTTACCTCGGAACGTTATCAAACATACAGGGAAGACATAATACCCATTCTCCTTAAAGTTTTCCAAAAAATAGAAGAGGAGGGGATACTCCCAAACTCATTCTATGAAGCTAACATCACCCTAATACCAAAACCAGGCAAAGACCCCACCAAAAAAGAAAACTACAGACCAATATCCCTGATGAACGTAGATGCAAAAATACTCAACAAAATATTAGCAAACCGAATTCAAAAATACATCAAAAGGATCATACACCATGACCAAGTGGGATTCATCCCAGGGATGCAAGGATGGTACAACATTCGAAAGTCCATCAACATCATCTACCACATCAACAAAAAGAAAGACAAAAACCACATGATCGTCTCCATAGATGCTGAAAAAGCATTTGACAAAGTTCAACATCCATTCATGATAAAAACTCTCAGCTAAATTGGAATAGAGGGCAAGTACCTCAACATAATAAAGGCCATCTATGATAAACCCACAGCCAACATTATATTGAACAGCGAGAAGCTGAAAGCATTTCCTCTGAGATCGGGAACTAGACAGGGATGCCCACTCTCTCCACTGTTATTTAACATAGTACTGGAGGTCCTAGCCATGGCAATCAGACAAAACAAAGAAATACAAGGAATCCAGATTGGTAAAGAAGAAGTTAAACTGTCACTATTTGCAGATGACATGATACTGTACATAAAAACCCTAAAGACTCCACCCCAAAACTAATAGAACTGATATCGGAATACAGCAAAGTTGCAAGATACAAAATCAACACACAGAAATCTGTGGCTTTCCTATATACTAACAATGAACCAACAGAAAGAGAAATCAGGAAAACAACTCCATTCACAATTGCATCAAAAAAAATAAAACACCTAGGAATAAATCTAACAAAGAAGAGAAAGACTTATACTCTGAAAACTACAAGTCACTCTTAAGAGAAATTAAAGGGGACACTAACAGATGGAAACTCATCCCATGCTCGTGGCTAGGAAGAATTAATATCATCAAAATGGCCATCCTGCCCAAAGCAACATACAGATTTGATGCAATCCCTATGAAACTACCAGCAACATTCTTCAATGAACTGGAACAAATAATTCAAAAATTCACATGGAAACATGAAAGACCCCGAATAGCCAAAGCAATCCTGAGAAAGAAGAATAAAGTAGGGGGGATCTCACTCCCCAACTTCAAGCTCTACTATAAAGCCTTAGTAATCAAGACAATTTGGACCTGGCACAAGAACAGAGCCACAGACCAATGGAACAAACTAGAGAATCCAGACATTAACCCAGACATATATGGTCAAATAATATTTGATAAAGGAGCCATGGACATACAATGGCGAAATGACAGTCTCTTCAACAGATGGTGCTGGCAAAACTGGACAGCTACATGTAGGAGAATGAAACTGGACCATTGTCTAACCCAATACACAAAAGTAAACTCAAAATGGATTAAAGACCTGAAAGTAAGTCATGAAACCATTAAACTCTTGGAAGAAAACATAGGCAAAAACCTCTTAGACATAAACATGAGTGACCTCTTCTTGAACATATCTCCCCGGGCAAGGAAAACAACAGCAAAAATGAACAAGTGGGACTATATTAAGCTGAAAAGCTTCTGTAGAGAAAAAGACACCATCAATAGAACAAAAAGGATCCCTACACTATGGGAAATTATATTTGAAAATGACACATCGGATAAAGGCTTGACGTCCAGAATATATAAAGAGCTCACACGCCTCAACAAAGAAAAAACAAATAACCCAATTAAAAAATGGGCAGAGGAACTGAACAGACAGTTCTCCAAAAAAGAAATACAGATGGCCAACAGACACATGAAAAGATGCTCCACATCGCTAATTATCAGAGAAATGCAAATTAAAACTACAATGAGGTATCACCTCACACCAGTAAGGATGGCTGCCATCCAAAAGACAAACAACAACAAATGTTGGCGAGGCTGTGGAGAAAGGCAACCCTCCTACACTGCTGGTGGGATTGTAAGTTAGTTCAACCATTGTGGAAAGCAGTATGGAGGTACATCAAAATGCTCAAAACAGACTTACCATTTGACCCAGGAATTGCACTCCTAGGAATTTACCCTAAGAATGCAACAATCAAGTATGAGAAAGATCAGTGCACCCCTATGTTTATCGCAGCACTATTTACAATAGCCAAGAATTGGAAGCAACCTAAATGTCCATCGATAGATGAATGGATAAAGAAGATGTGGCACATATACACAATGGAATACTACTCAGCCATAAGAAAAGGGCAAATCCTACCATTTGCAGCAACATGGATGGAGCTGAAGGGTATTATGCTCAGTGAAACAAGCCAAGCGGAGAAAGAGAAATACCAAATGATTTCACTTATCTGTGGAATATAAGAACAAAGGAAAAACTGAAGGAACAAAACAGCAGCAGAATCACAGAACTCAAGAATGGACTAACAGGTACCAAAGGGAAAGGGACTGGGGAAGATGGGTGGGTAGGGAGGGCTAAGGGGGGGGAGAAGTAGGGGGGTATTAAGATTAGAATGCTTGGGGGGTGTAGGAGAAAAGGGAGGGCTGTACAACACAGAGAAGGCAAGTAGTGATTCTACAACATTTTGCTATGCTGATGGACAGTGACTGTAAAAGGGTTTGTAGGGGAGACCTGGTATAGGGGAGAGCCTAGTAAACATAATATTCATCATGTAAGTGTAGATTAGTGATACCAAAAACAAAACAAAACAAAAAGGGCAGTTCCTGTGTGGTAACCTCCAATGAGTTCTACACAAGGGTATAAAGGGCATATAAAAGTGTAGGCAAAGGGTCTGTTTGTGTTTATACAGAAGATCAAAGCCTAATTGGGCTACCCCGAAAATGAACTAAGATACGATATGAAAAAGAACTTCCAACATCAGCACTCTCTGGAAGTCTCATGCCAGAAGATGATCATCAAAAAACCCCAACAAAGATCCACGCACTGCTACAGCTGTAGATGCACTCATCCCACCAGCTCCTGGACTTGCCATGGGAATGAAGAAGGAGATATCTAAGCTGGCCTGTGCATACAGTAAAACAACAAATTTGACTGGATCTATACTGTTGGAACTCAACCAAGAATTAGGAGAAGTGCAAATTGTAGCGCTCCAAAATCTCACAACTACAGACTATTTACTGTTACAAGAACATAAGGGATGTGAACATTCCCCAGGAATGGGTTGTTTTAATTTCTCTGATTTCTCTCAGACTGTTCAAGTTCAGTTGTACAATATCCACCATATCATAGATAAGTTTTCACAAATGCCTAAGGTGCCTAACTGGTTTTCTTGGTTTCACTGGAGATGGCTGGTAATTACAGACATGCTTTGGTTATGTAACTATACTCCTATTATGTTAATGTGTGTGCGCAATTTAAGTAGTAGCTTAAAACCTATACATGCTGAAGTTACTCTACAAGAAGATATGTCAAAGAAATAATCAATCTTCCCATGTTTTCTTCTGCCTGCTACTTCTATAGCTTTTCTTCTTCCTTCCTAATTACAACCCTTAAATAGAATTCGTGCCTCATATCAAATTTACCGAGTATCATAATTCTTCCAAGTGGTAAAGATACCTCAAGACAAATGCTTGGCATAGAAGCTATAGGGCATAAATATGCAAAGAAATAAAAAGCTAACCATTTCAAACAATAAGGCTTCTCTCTCACTTACCAACTTTACATTTCCCTGTATGGCCCCAGAAGATGACTGGTTAGCCAGAGACGGGTAAGATTCCTCAAGGAAGGAACAACCTAAGACAGGCACAGTCGCAGGGGGGTCATCAGGTGAGAAACTGGGGATCAACAGAGGTGAGGCTTAGAACCTCACCCCCCCGTTCTGAGAGAAATCTTCTGCTTCCGTGGATGTTTTATTGCCCTTGTCTAGCTTGGATTAACACATAGTCTACAGGCACACACCTGATCATCTACATTTGCTCTCTTACAACACTAAACTATGTTTTCTACCTTTATCTTGTATCTACCTACGACTTCAGCATTTTATTAAAAATAATAATAATAAAGAGAGAAATGTGGTATCCACATATAAATCAAGTATAAAAACCAAATGAGTATTCATATTTGAACTGACTGTTTATAGTTCATAATGCATGAGCAAAACCGAAAGTTTCTGTGATGACTGCCCTTGTACTGTTCACTATGTAACTTATTCATTATGTAAGAATTTGTTCTCCATGTAAGAACTTGTTCGTTATGCCTCAGAAGATTGGAGACTGATGAAAATTAGGCTTGGGGTGGATTAAAGATTGTGCATTTAGCATTGACTCCCCTATACAGAATTTTATTGTTGTTAACAACTATTTGATCAGTAAATATGAGAGATGCCCTCACCAAAAAAAAAAAAAAAAAAAGGACAGACTTCCAATGGTAAAATAAATAAGTAACCAGGATGTAATGTATAGCATAAGGAATATAGTCAAGATATTGTAACAGCTTGGTAGGGTGATAGCTGGAACCTAGAATTATGTATATAAATGTTTGATCACTGTGTTGTACACCTGAAACTAATGTAATATAATACTGTGCGTCAAGTACTCTTCAATAAAAAATAATTATCAAAAAATAAAATAAAATAAAATAAAGCCAGTGAGTGATCCAGTGATTAAAGCCGCTCCCACAGCGCTCCTCACCACCCTTCTCACCCTCATCACCCACTTCATCCTCCTCATGTTCTCTTTCTTCCCAGGCTTATTAAGTTATCATTGCTGTACCATTTATATATATATATATATATATATATATATATATATGTATTTTTTTTAATTTTGTTATCATTAATCTACAATTACATGAAGAAAATTATGTTTACTAGACTCCCCCCATCACCCCATCACCAAGTCCCCCCCAGAAACCCCATTACAGTCACTGTCCATCAGCGTAGTAAGATGCTGTAGAATCACTACTTGTCTTCTCTGTGTTGCACAGCCCTCCCCATGCCCCCCCACATTATACATGCTAATTGTAAGGCCCCCTTTCTTTTTCCCTGCCCTTATCCCTCCCTTCCCACCCATTTATATTTAACATGTACATTTTTTTTATTTTTACATAGATATAACAAATCATCACCACTCTCAAGATAATGAATATATAGATCATCCACAAGTTTCCTTATGCCTCTTTGTTATCCATTCCACCCTTCCCAATTCCTCTGTCTCTGGGAAAACATGGGTCTGATTTCTATTACTGTGGATTTGTTCACATTTTCTAGAATTTTATTAAAATTAAAACTTATCCATATTGTTGCAAATATGGGTAGTTCTTTTATTGTTTGGTAGAATTCCATTATATGAATATATCACAATTTTTTTATGCGTTCACAAGTTGATGGCCAGTAAGGTTTCCTGTTTTTAGCTATTACAATTAAAGCCACTATGAACCTATGTGTGCAAGGCTTTGTATAAACATATACTTTCACATGAGTTCAAATTGCTCTATACCCTTGCCAACACTTGGTATGATCAGTCATTTTAATTTCACTATTCTAGTTAGTATTCAGTGCTAGATCACTCTAGTTCATATCTTTCATTTTCCTAATGATGAATGTTGTTGAGCATCATTTCATGTTTATTTCCTATTTTTATAGCTCCTTTAGTGATGTTCATTCAAATCTTTTATCTGTTTTTTAATTTTTAACTTATTAAAGAGTTTTAAAAGGCTATTTTAAATTCAACAATTGATATGATATTTATTTTTGCAAATATTTTCTCCTATTTACTGGCTTCCCTTTGTCGTTTTGAAAAGCAAACATTTTTACTTCTGGTGACATGCCATTTACCATTTTTTTCTCCATGTGACATTTCAACCTATTTAAGATATCTTTGTCATGCTCAAGTTTACTAAGATATTTTGCCCATATTTTCTTCTAGAAGTTTTATCATTGTAGCACTTACATTTAGGCAGAAGCTCCATTCCAAGTTAATTTTTTTATCTGATGAGAGGTAGTTGACATTCCCATCTTCGTAAAAAGCTGTTCAATTATTCCAGTACTTTTTTAAAAATAATTTCCTCACTGATTCGCCCTGGTAACTTTTTGAAAGCTTAATTGATCATATATGTGAGGGTTTATTTCTGGCCTCTGTTTCTGCATGACCCATATGACTATCTTTATACCAGTCCTACACTATCTTGATTATGGTAGCTTTGTAATAAATGTAAACATAAGATCATAAGCTCCCCACCCAATTTTTTTTTCAAATTTGTTTAGCTCATTTTTTTTGCATTTCTGTATACATATTAGAATTAGCCTACAAAGTTCTAAAGAAAGAAAAGCCTTCTGGGATACTGATTGGGACTGTGTTGAACTTAAGATTTCATTTTCTCCCAAATTGACCTTAGTATTGATTTTTCACATTCATGAATTTTATAACTCAAAATTTATTTAGGTCTTTTTAATTTATCTTAGTAATGTTTTATTGTTTTTACTATACATGTCATACACCTGTTTGTCAAATATTCTCCATTACTGTATTATTGCAGATGGTATTTTCATATATCTTATAATTTTAAATTGTGATTGTTGGTCCCATATAAAAATACAATTATTTTTGTATATTCATATTTATCCTAAACTTTTCATAAGACTATTAGTTTTAGTAAAATTTTTTATAGAAAAGTTTTCACCATTAAATATCTTGTGAGTTGTGTGTTTTCTGTAGATACCCTTTATCAAGCTAAGCTAGTAAGTTCTTTATTCCTAGGTAGCTGAAAGTTTTTGTCTTGTACAAATATTGAATTTTTCAAAGCTTAGCCTTTACTTTTTGAGATGGCCTAAAACATATCTTCTAGTTTATAAGTTATAAACTAAAAGATGTTCTTTAGTTTATAATTGTGTTTTAATTTATAATAATATTTTAGTTTGTAATAAAAACTTATCTTTCAGATCATAATTGTACAAATTATTTAAATAATTTTATAATGTTAAACAAATATCTCAGATATTTTATGCTATGCCTAACACTTCAATCAAATATAGTATTTTCTCATCTTATTTCTTCAGTTAGATCTTCCTTTGACACTAGCGTGGGTCAAGCATCAGACTTAGGTTTATCACCCTCAAAGTGAGTGAGAAGCATTGCAGTTCGTTGCTTGTTTTGAGAACTGCACTCTTACCATTTTATTTTTCATCTGCTGGTTTTCTTAGAATGGCTAATTGTTAAACATTCTGAGATGAATTAATGTTACAGTAGTAATTGTCAGTAAACAAATTTTTAGTGTAGTGATTAAAAAGATGGATTCTGTGGTCAACCAGCCAGATATGAATCCTGATTCTGTCGCTTAGTTGCTGTGGGACCTTGACCAAATTACTAAACCTCACTTTGCTTGAGTCTCTTCACCTAGGAAACAGAACTAGTATCTTTACTTACCTCCTCGTATTATTATAATAATTAAATTATTCATATATAAATCACTAGATCAATGTCTAGTGTATACTGAGCATGATATAATTGTTAGGAGTTTTATATTTTTAGTTATATGAATTTGAGTAAGTAAATATAATCTCACAACGTTGTAGTTCCTTCATCTATTAATAGGTGTTACTTGACCTATTAAAGTAACAGTAGCTACTTTAGAGTTTTATCAAATAATCTATGTTAAATAGTGTTATGTATTTAGCACATGAGTGACCAATACATAAAATCTTTTTATTACTGGTATGATATTTTTTATTCTTATCTTTCTGTTTGAAGTAGTAATATTTCATCTGATTTTCCAACTGGAATATATGTTAAAAATTAATCCCCAAAAATGATTTTTAAATGAAAGATTGCATGAGTAATCAAAGAGTAGAATTTTCCTGGGCTAGGACTATAATAGGAGAGGCTTTTAAAAAATATGTAATATAAAATAATAATTGGAAAGAATCTCTGAAACAAACTGCACACTAACGGATTCGTGTACTGGCAAAGTGGCTAACTGAACAATCACATGGGGAATATTCTCTGTGCCACATAAAATCACAGCAGGTTTTCTTTCTACATGACAACATGTTTACTTTTGAATAGGTAATATGGCATATGGGAGCCACAGTTAAATTCCAGCAGTTGGAACTTTTGTGAGCAAGAGATTAAAGGGTTATTGATTGCTATGTTCTCAAAGCTATTGGTCTATGTAACTCAACACTGTCAGAGGGAAAAAAAAGTACTTCTGGCAGGTGAGTCTATATGTTAACACATGTTGTCAGGATTTGAAGGTAGTATGCATTAATGATGCAGCTGTGCACCACCAGGCCTCTCTTCTCATCTGCTCTACCATCTTTAGTCTATTAGTACCCACCATCAAGAAACATTCTCAGGAGTAGATCCAGAAATAGAAGTAATTTTGCTTGGAACTTTGGGTTAGTCTAAACTCCTTCTCTTTTCATGCATGTTATTTCAAAATTATGCAAGTACAAATTTCTTCTTGAGGCCACATAACTCCATTGCTCCTTGAACTTGCTACATACAAGTCAATTCTGCTGTGCCCTGCTAAAGGCCCTGTCCCAGGGCAAACAACCCCTCCTCCTTCCTATCACCACCTTGCATCTAATTACTTCCTCTGTGATCTCTAGCTGAGAACATGCCAAGTGTCATCCTGTATCTTTAGGCCTAGAAGTGCATTTCAAGCTACTGCGAATTTATAGTTGTACTCTGAAGCTAACAAAGATCAAACTTGGGGGCCCCCTCATTCACACTGGTTTCTTTCAAGGGCTCTAGAAATAGACACACACATTTTGTAAAATTTTCAGCAGTTAGGCATTTGACTACAATCAGTTAAGACTACATTCGGCTAAGATTCGTTTTTGTACCTAATTTTGCATTTGTAAATTGGCATTCTTTTGCTTAAAGAGGGTCTCCAAAATTGTATGACTATCAAGTACCACAAAACCTGGACTTGCCATTATTAGTATATAAGTTAAAAAAAAGTTTTCTGTTTTAAATATTACTGGTAATAATTGTTTGATCCAAAAAATGTTTCCCCACTTGACACCTCAGCCATTCTGAGCCACCTCAAAGTGTGTGTCAAAATACTATAAATTAACTTCAGAATTCACCTTAATAAGCCTTGATTAGTAAGGTAGGGTAGGAAAAAGCAGTTTAGTGCATTGCAAACTAAATATGATATATTTTGGACTAATTATTGTTTTATAATGTCTCCTATTTGGTTCCCCTCTATTGATATGGATAAGTAGTAATATTTAAACTAATTAAATATATCATCCTGTTCTTTCAAAATATTTCAAATATTTTGCCCAGTTATAAGATTTTTACCCATACACTGGAAACTTTCTGTACTTCTTATGCAGGGACTCAGGTCTGATATCTGATACAGGTTTACAGAATTGTACCAGAAGTTTGGCCTCTGAAGTTTGACTTTTATTTTGGGAGAGTAGAGTTGGGAGTATCATTGATTGATAACAAAAGATTTCACATAATAATGCAATTGTATTTTTAAAAGTACACGTTCTGCATTTTGATCTGAAAAGAGATGTGCATTTTCCAGTTGAACATCCCACAGACAGCCTGTGTCAGGGTATATCATAAGCACCACAAAAGGGCTATAAGATAAATGCTTGAGCAATTTTCCATTATTTTGCTTTTAAAATATGGTTCTACAGGCAGGATACAAATAGTAAGTTTCATAATTATTTTTAAATAAGCATTTATACTAAATCCCTATTCATTAGGAATACTATAAATGTTTTTGACTGATACTTCTAACTTCATACGTACAGAAGAAAAATGGTTGTAAAACTGGAATGATAACTAAAGGAGTCATTGTTTAATGAAAAACACCAGCTCTGTAGTACCATTTACTATATATATAGCATATTTGGAATAATTCGCTTATATATTTTCTTCAGCTTTCACATAAATTCCTTTGAGATATTTTAATTTACTTTATATACCCTGTTAGAATACTTGCCTGATTTTTACTCTCTAAAATGATAATCCCCTTTTAAAGCCTGCTATTCTCCTTTCACTTAAAAAACGACTCCTGAGTATTTTGTTACCACTTGAGATTTTAGTTAATTTTTACTAAGCATTTAACAATGAGTACTACGAAAATATAGTGCTGGTGGTATGCAAATGGTGGGGTGTATTTAGTGTACATAGATGTTGATTATCAGGAAAAGGGTAAAAATTAGAGCTTGAGAGTAAGCGCAGCTAAATTTTGTCTTTTATGTGATTCATAAAATGGATCATTAATTGTTATATTCTTATTATTTTTCATCATGGTTATATTTTGAGATTATTTTTCATTTTTGCCTGCCTCGTTATTTCTGGATAGGTGACAAGAGCTATACAGCAAAAGACCCAGAAATTTCATAAGACTGTATTTTCGCCAGTTAATTCAGTTTATGTCAGCCCATCTAAGCTATCCTATTCAGAGCAATAATATATACTTTAAAAGATTTACTATAACTTAAAAACAGCAGCTTAAATTTTCTTTTAGACTTTTATAAGCTTCGGGGTCTTCTAAAGTAGGAGTATATATGTTATAAGTTTACACTGTGCTCAGAAGAAGAAAATAAAGAAAATATTCAAACTCACTTTTAAATCGTGAACCTATGCAATCAATTTAGTAAATTCTTGGACTTCAAATATATCTTCTTTACACACCCTTCACATTTGTCCAATATGACAATGTTATTCTGATCAACAGAGTGATTATGTTTATAAGAAGATAAATCAACTTTTAAAACCAGCACTTCCAAAACACTGGACCTGAATTGCCATTTGCAGGTCACCTGAAAAATGTGTGATCAGAACTTAACCTCAGAGTGACTTTGAAAGTGAAACACTCAGAAGCTGTGTGACGGAATAGAATATAAAAAGCTAGAAATGTGGAGAGTTGGTTGGAAGAGCAATTCTATTAGGCAACACCTCAAATACTTAATCTATGTTCTCCAATCTTCTAACCAAATGTATTCATGTGAGATTATGTAAATACAGATAAACATTACTGTAAATTAAGAAAATTCATTTTAATTGTCTATTGGTAGTTCAACATTGGATGTAATACCTTAGAAAAATCCTATTTTAGATTTTTGGTTAAAAAATAATATTCCTATGTGAATAGCTGCTTTCCAGTTTTTCTTAATCTATTTCCTAGGAAATATTGTTATTTCCTAAAAAGTATACCTACTTACAATTTTACCTAATTATATTTCTCTGATTTTCTCTTTTTTCATGATCATAATTTCCATTGCAAAGGTCACCTATATTATGAGTTCTGAAAGGAAATCATGTATGGTCTAAAAATAAAATGTAGGTGCTTGGTTGGAAGATTTAAAAAGACATTTAAAATCCAAGGGAGGATATAAATAAGATCAGAATAATTCCATTTTTGACATTGTAACTTTAATATAAATTCATATTACCCATTTACCCATTTATTTTAATGAAAAAGCTGTTAATATATACTTTTTAATAAGACTGTTTTTAAAAGAAAATTGCAGGTTCCTATGGAAAGACACTCCTATTATTTTTTATAGCAACATTTAGTTAATAAAACCACAAGTTCACACTGCTCTCTGCTGCCCCTCAGCCTTCAGCTGAGTCTTCCATTTATTTCAAAGCTGTTGGGTTTTGCTGTTAGCCAGTCAGAACTACAGCTTTCTCTGATGAAGTTGGTGGGAAGATCCACAAGAAGGCTACGTATTTGCCACCATTTTTACTCAATAATGCTGGGATTTGCAGAACAGTTGTTTCTTAAGTTATAAAAAATTTTATCCAGATGCATAAATGTTGTAATTTAACATCTCTGTAGTACTAATATGATTTATAGATTTAGTGCTTCTAATAGAACTAATATATTTAATATTATTATTTATATCTCATCTCCTCCATGACCCAGAATACCATAACCCCTTAACTTCTCCAAGCCAGTACCTTAAAGTGCCAATATAATCTGAGTTTTATCCATGTACTCTCTTTCTATTAGTTCAGGCCCAGAGTTCCCTCTGTGACATAAATATGGAGTTTGCAATTAGGCAATTGAAATTAATCCATATTTAAACGCCTTATTGAAAAACTTTTTTTATAGCTTTGAGATCTTGCCAAGTTATTTAAATATCTTTACCTCAATGCCAAGAAATATGGGTTAATAATATTTACTTAACAATGTTTTTTTTCTTACAAGTAAAGCGATTTTTTAAAGTTGACTTCAGTGTAGGAGATTATTAAATCCCTCCCTGTCTCTTGGTAGAAAAAATAAGCTAAATCCATGAGTTATGCCTAGAGAACAAATCAAATCATTTATTATAAGATGACATTTTCACCTGACTAAAATGGAAAAGGAGGGTTTGAAAAACTTTCTTTCGTTTCAAGCATTGTTATCTCAGGACCCAAAATCCCCAAAGTATACGGAAGGCTCTGAATATGTTATGTTTATTTATTAATTTTTTATTTTACTTAGAAGGAAGTGAATTGTCATTTGAGAGTCTACTTATTTTTAAAGCACCATGGAGAAAAGCAACAAAAAGGAAAAAGTAGTTTCAAATCTCTTCTAGCTATATTATTACATAAATCTCTAATGTCTGATTATCAGATACAGGGAGAATGAGGTAGAGTTCAAAATAATTAAAAGACTAATTTTGTTTCCATTGGAAACTGACTGATATAATAAAGCTCCTAGCACAAAAGGTCTGACACTGAAAAAGACTGACCTTGGATGTAGAATGGATTATTTAAGAATATTGTTCCCTCAAATTCATTCTATTCAAGTATCATTGTTGAGCCTTTGTGCTGTGTGTGTGACCAGTCACACAGCAGTTGACTCTGTGAGGCAGGATTTGTATAAAGAAATTGACTTTGATATGAAGCCACCACTTCCAGGAATACTATTTTCAAATCTATTCTTGTGGTAGACATGAATTTAAAGATATGGTTGGGAAGAATCTGATCAGTTGAGTAAGAATAAACAATGTTTGTTTAAACTGTTGAGTGAGGAATTTGGAAAGGTTGCACACCTGCCAATTGAAAAGGAAACTCAGAGAGAAACACTTATGGGAAATCTAAGATAAAAGATAGCTTGGGGCAAATAAGCAGGTTTAACAATAGGTGAGTCAGTTTTAAATAAAATCTAGGGAGTTTAAAGACTTGAAACTTTTTTTTATCTTAACTTACTTAGAGGGGGCAAAGAATTCACCAGTTATAAATTTAATTCTTTCTTAGTTTATCTATCCGGTAAATATACTGTATAGAGAATTTTCAAAAGAGAAAGGTATGTAGACTTGACCTGGTCTTGTAAATGACATAGAGATCAAAGAAAAGTGTGTAACTAAAAAGAGGAAATATATGAATTTCATAGAATTTTCCCCATAATTTAACTTGTGGGAAAATGCACTAAAAGTTTTTGCTTATATATCAATGATCATATTTCTATCTTAAAATGAATTTTGCCAGTTTTTATCAATATCATCAATGATTGAAAAAAATCAACTTTAAAACTATGCATTTTGTGTATCTTCATTTGGCATAAAAAGAATTAAGACAATTGGCAGGCAAAGTTTACATTATCTAACTTCAAAACATAATGAAGGATACAGGGGAATATATTTGCTGTAGTTCTCCGTGTATTTTGCATGTACAGTGGTGACAGCAGGTATTGACAGCTGGCTGAGGTAACACCTGCTAATAAGCTGTAGTGCCTGGGAAGACTGGAATATTATCAAAGAATCACATAAATTGATTTTTCATTTAGTCTTCCTTAGTCAAGTTCAGGATGTTCTGTAAATCTGCAGTTGGCACACTGACATTTTGAATGGTGAATCTTTGTTTTACCCTACATGGGAAAGGAAATATACATTGAGATTTGGCTTTAAGGTTTGCAAAAATCTCAGTATTACAAATCAGTTAAAATACATGTTTTGTGAAAGCACAATTGGCTAAATAAGTGTGTCCATAATTTAACACACTCGTCTGCAATATCTGGATATTTTGACACTTGTTTATGCAGCCTATAAATCTCATTGTGAAAAGATAGGCAAGAAAAAAGAGAAATAGGATAGAATGCATCACTTTTCCAAATATAGACTGATCAGATGAAGTAAACATTTTCTAAGTAGCAAAGCCATTTACATGATTATAATTGAGATACTTGTCAATTAATATTCCCAGTTCCCGCAAGTGTCTTCCTATTTGAGCTGACTTTTAACCTAGTGAAAGGAGATGTTAGTTTAAAACTCTACCTCTTCTGTGTATTTCAATATCAGATATTTGAGGATTTGACTTATTCTATCAAACTGAATTATAAATTTGCACCTTAAACAGAATAGACACTTTTAATATCTGACAAAACGAATTGTTTGTTCTATGCTGTTTCTTCAAAGAACTATTTTGGCCAGATTTCAGGTGCTATTAATAGTGCACAAATTCAATAGTCTTTGAGCATTTTCTTTTTGAAAAGTGCTCTGGTAGAGGTAAACAAAACATGAATAAGAAAACATACCTGATTTCAGGAGGGTAATCTCAATGATATAAAGAGACAAGTTTGTAATTAATCATAATGAAATACAGAATGACATAACTGACATGATAAAAATCCAGATTGCTACAGGTATACTTTAAAGGAAATAAATTAAATGTTCTTAAATAAAAATCTACAACAAAATCATAATATCAATATATTCTTATTAACATCTTATGAATTTGTTTCAGAAATAGGGACTGCAATAAGTTAATTGCAAGTGATTACAGTGGAAGTGCTTAGATGCTGTTGTTTATTCCAAAAAAGGTTGGTTTATAGCATTTTGGTTTTAAAATTGGACTTATTAAAATTTGGGCAGTGTGTGTGTGTGTGTGTGTGCATGTGTGTTTTCTCAAATCTATCTTCCTCTTCTAATAGTTTACACCCTGTCACAGTACTATGAAAACTATGGACTATGGACTGTTTCTACATAGGGGAAAAAGTGCACTCAAACGCAGAATTTTGCATTTAATTTTAGAGGATTCAAAGACCCAAAATTCCATTTTCAGACCCCACATTCAGAACACCTATTCTAGAACCCTTCCACCTTCAAATACAGTCACCTACAAAGAGTACCAGTTTCGCACATTTGCTACAATATGCTCCATATTCTTTCTTCAGGTTTAAATCTCAGAAAAAAACATTTGGCATGTGACTAGGAAATCAACTCTATAAATCAGAATTATAGCTTTGCTATGATTATTACTTAATTTAAAAACTCTTGCAAAGTGCATTCTACAAAGCAATACTGAAATTATTTTCTTATGAAAAAAGCTAGAGGCATTGTTATTAATAGTCTTTAATTTTTGAGAAATCTTGTGATTACTTTTTCCAGAACTATGGGGAAAACCGTTATTATTGTTTCATCTATTGTAGTTTTGTGAGCTGGAAGCAAGAATGCCTTGCACCAATGCAATCCATTGAGATTTTTGATATTTAAATTTTCATTGGAAAACATGCAGGGAAATAATATTTAAAAATAACATCTTTATGACACTCTCTGCCTTTTCCCTTATACTTCATTATATTGAAAATACATTTTTGAGAGAACTATGCATTGTTCTATAAAATAATTTTGAATAATTTACATGATATATCAATACTTAGTTTACCTTTTATTTGCCTAAGCTGATTGTTATGATTCAGAATTTTTATTGTCCTTAATACTCAAGCTCTCATAAAAAAAAAAAACAGTGTTGAATTAACTTAGCCAGGATTCCCAATGATCCAAAACTTCCCACTCAAACCCCTTGGAGATAATTAGCCTTAAGCAGTCATAAAAATAGAGCAGGACAAGCCTTTACCATCCCAGTAGCTATTGTCCCTTCTCAACAATTGTTACTTCCCTTCTCAATGATTGTTATTGTTGGAGTCTTGGCTGGACACTTATTATCTGTGTGATCTTGGGCAAGCTAACTAAGTTTTCAAATCTTACCCTCTTTAAAATGTGTATGATGTCTATTCTAGGATTGTTATGATAAAATCTGTGTAAAATGCTTGTAACAGCACCTATTATATAGTGATGGCAGCAAGTATTGGTCATTATAGTTTTCTGGCATAGTAACTCCTTAATAAATCTAAAGTTTGAAATGATTGGCAAATAGGGTCTGGAATTCATTTGAATGGACCATTTTATAACAGTTTCCTTCTTCACTGACGACTGAAACTTAGAAGCTCTACTATTCCAAAGCTATGAAATATTTGCCTTTTGTACAATGAATGGTTCATTCCTTTCTTATCAGTTTGCAGGATTAGCAAATTTCAAGTATTATTAAGTAAAAGTCATATTTTCTCTTATAGAACCTGAGAGGAAGCAATAAAGAGATCATCACTGCTTCCCCGGAAGTAAAACAACTCTCCTCAAATACTTCTCTCTTATCCTCCCCGTTGATGAATTGATCAGTCAACAGATAGATAAACAAATGTGTACACACACACACAAGTTCTCTAAGGGCTTAATTGTATTTGCTATAAGTGTAAATGAATACATTTGGATATCTTAGAATATTCTTATTCAAAAGAAAGTTAAAAGTCCTTTAGCACTACTGCAGTTTTGAATGGCAGCTGTGTGGTTGATAAAACCACAGATCGCATGTTTTAGAGTATAAGCCACTTCATAAATAGAGCTTAAAGCTTAAGAATAAGAACCAAAGAAATATAACTAATGAAATATATTAGTCAAATATCAATTAATTTTAAAATATTTTATTATAAATGTGAAGACGTAAGTAGTGACAGCGAGAGCCTCTCACTCTTCCCTGTAAATTCATCCATGGATCCATGGCCAGCACTTCCACTGGAAGGGAATTCCTAGATCACTCTCAAATCGGCAGGAACTTTTGCTTATTTAAAATTTTATTGACAACCTATTGTTCTCTTTTCTCTGTGGAGTCAACCACATGAATTTAAATGCATCCCTGTAAAGTGCATTTACCTGGAAATGCATATTTACTCCTGGAACTGCAGGACCTCACTTTTGGTGTTTAATGTACTCATCCCCTAAATCTGGGTATGCCAAGACATGTGCATGTCATTTCATTTTCTTCATTCAAACCTCTAATTAAATAGTAATGGGTGGGACAACAGAGTGATTGAAAAAGTACTTTTAAATACAGGTGACTCTTTTGTGTTTAAAATATTAGAGTTATCATATCTATAAATCAAGAAGTATGAAAGTGGTCTAGACTAGCATGAGGTAAGAGGAAAAATCAATAATGCCAGGTTGTAAATGTCATTCTTGATTCTGAATTCATTCTTCTATTAATAGTCAAGACATATTTCTTGAGCAACTACTAGGTAGGGCATTGGAGTTTCACAGGTAAACAATATGAGGTATACAAATGAATAAGCAATTACAGTGTAATGAGATAATGAAAAGTAAAGTGTGCTGTGCAAGCACACAGGCAGAACCCCTGGATTCAGAATAGCTTTTATGTAAACGACATAGAGAAGGTGATTTTGTAACAAACGCCCATTGATACTCTGCTTATAACATTTTAATGCCTGCTGTCCAACTGTAACCAGTAATGTCTGGATCTCTTATCAGAAGACTTTTTAATGAGGGAAGGAAAACCATTGTACAAGACTCTGGCAAGTTAGGAATATCAAGGAATGAACAATACAGGCTGCCATTCTCCAGAAAGCAACCCTCATTAACAGGAGTTAGGAGTTAAAGACCCGACCTCATTTGCCTCTCCTACACCATTATTCAAAGTTTTCTGCAGATCTAAGCTCCAGTCATCCATAATGGATTCTCATTTGATAATACTTTCCTTATTCCCTGCCTTCCCTTCCTTGTCTTACTTATCATATTCCTTCAGTGTTTCTTGCACCTCCCAAAATAGTCACTTTTCCTTGGATCTTCATTTCAGCATCTGCTACTGGGGAACACAGAGTAAAGCACTGTTCAATCTAAGAATTTCAAAAGTGGAAGACTCCCTACTATAATAAGCATTACAGATCCAAAACCATAGTAAACATTTGCATGATAGGAAGTGAACCTCCTGTCTTTGTCTTGTTTCATGAATCTCTCAATATTTCTCCTTACTTCTCTGTGTCCCCTGAAATCAACTTGGCTATTGTATTAAGAAAGAGAGTTTATTCATAATCTTACTGAGGACCATGGCCTGAAAACAGTTATTCAGACAAAGTTCTGATCAGACTGTTCTGCCCACCTTTGGTCAAAGAACAGTTTATATACCTTTTTACAATAGGGGATACATTAGTTAATATATCAGAGCAGTGTGTCAAGGATACATTTGGTTAGTGTCTGAAAAGAACAGATTATGTACGTTCTGGTGTTATCTGTGTGTGAGAAGACACAAGGTTTAGAGTTATCACCCATTCTTCTCAAGAATTCTATCAAGGATGAGAGCCAGGCTCCTGTTCAGTTTTGTCTGAACATTCTAGGCTGTTTCTCTTCTCAGCCATGGACAAGGGGCTACAACAGTTTTGTTGACATAGGCAAGAATGTTATCTTCACAGCACAGTATGATTGTCCTGGCTGACTTAGGGCCTCTACAATTTGTACAAGTTTCCTTGCCTATGGTAGACCATAAAAATTTCATTTAATATCACACATGTAATAATGAAACTATGAACTGAGAAGATATCCCTTTGGCAGGTAGAAATAGCAAGGCAGAAAGTGTGTACCTGGCTAGTATTAGGTCATTTTTAGAAATAATTTTAAAACTAGCTAGAATTCTGCCTCAGTTCTCAAACTTGCTCCTTAGAACAAAAGGAGAGATTTTTTCTTGATTTAAAGATTTTAAAAATAAGGACCTTCATTTCTGCCCTTGGCTAAATCACCATCACCCAGTAATTTTCAGCTGTGGTTAAGAAACACCAAGACTATCTCTGGTTATCAAAGAGGATGTTCCAAAATTGTTTGGTGGGAGGGGGGGAAACAAAATACATTCAACTAAATTTCTAAATATTTGGGTGCAATGGGGACCTTTGAATATGAAAAGGGAGAGGTAACTTGTATATTCCTGCCTTTTACTTTCTCTGTATGGCCAAATGTTTCTCCCCTAGCAAATGTTTGAAAAAGTTAGAGTTTGGATTATGTTGTTGCATGATTTATTTTATTGCCAGATAGACAATATTAAAATTGTCCACCAATGGTCCCGCTTCTCCTCCAATGAGCCACATTAAACTGTATCTCTTTTCTGGAATTACAAACCATTCAACCCTGGAGAAAACTATTTAAATTCAACCTATGGATTTTTGAGTAGGTGGAATATTATAAGAATTTGAAACCAGAAAATACTGAGAAATATACACATTAGTTCTAAATACATAGGACTTTTTAATCCCAGTGTATCAAAGAAAAAATACATTCTTTATCACTAATGAAATATCTTCCTTCTTCAAGATCCTCAGGTCCTTGTTGAGCCAAGGATTGCAAAATTTGCCAAAAACTAATTCTGATAATTTTCTCGAGTATACTTGGAATTGCTGAAATACATCTAGTAAAATCTCATACACATATATGGCTCCAATACTTCCTTGTGCACATTTAAGTGGCATAAAGGAAAATGTAGAGAAAAGATGTGAATTACTTTATCACTTGAAAAGTCATAAGCAGAGTTGAAAAGGAACTTAGCTGCAAAAATCTGTACGGTCTGTACAAAGGAGTGGTGTGTTTTTCTAAATGACTCAAATGATTTTCTACATAGTTTTAAGGAATTCTGCTTATTAACCCATGGCACATGGATACTAAGGGTCCAAATAATGAGAAGAGCAGCCACAGCAGCAACAAGAAGAATGGCTAACATTTATTTAACTCTAAATAGGTACCAAAGAGTGCTCTTAGTCTTGGGCCTCTATATGTGAAGTGACACATTCCATTCTCACAACAGAGATATAGACACAATTAAGATCTGCATTATGCATGAGGAAACTGAGACAGAAAAGGATTCATTAACTTGCTCAAGGTCATAACAGCTTAAGTGGCAAAGCTAAGTTTAGAACCCAGGCATATGAGTGATAACCATTATGCTAGTATAAATGCACCTATATTATAACAGTTTTCTTCAGTAATAATTATAATGAAAAGTTTTTGCAATAAGGCATAAAATTGAGCAGTGTCCTGAACCTCTTATCCCCTTTCTCTGGACTGACTTGATATAAAAATGTGAAAAGAGTAATACAAACATTTATAGTTACTTTAGAAGAAAATAGATTAGGTTTGCTTGGCAGAATGTTACCTTGTCAGCATATTGTAGATATAGATAGACCCTCTGGAGGACTGGGTCATGCAAAAATATTCTACCTTTGGCTTTAAAAGATGAAATTTTCAAATAGATGTTTCAACACATAGTAAATGCATGTTTCTCAGATTTGATGTTATTCATTAATGGTGAAACAAAGACACTGGTAGGAAAGCTGTTCTTGTAAGAATTATCAGAGGTAAGGAATCAAACATGACTGCATTCAAATTATGACAGAAACTGGAAACATTTCTTGAGGTTTTTTAAAATTTAAAAAAGGGTTTTTAAAATTAATGAGTCTTATGCCGATTCTGAAAGAACTGAAGTTGTATCTGTTAGAGGTCAGAGCTGTAGTAGCCAAGTTGATCTATTCTTTCCCAACTCTTGAAATAACATCAATTACCGTGGCTAAAGCAGTGGTGCCGTTAATAACATGTACCCCCAACACACCTCTGCTGATACTGACAGACCATCTGTGCAACAACCAATTCATTTATTTGACCCTGATTTGGTTTAAATGCCAAACCTATAATCAAAGGGAAACAAAAAATTATAATAATAAAATACTGACAGTGTTCCTGCCCTAAACTTTCTCCATCCATAAAGGGAAAAAAATATATAAATACATATGTTGTAAAACTCCCCTTTTTCATCTTCAAAGGACAGACGTAATGAAATAGAACTTCCAGTGAGGCAAAGATATGAGAACAAAGCAAGAGAACAAATGAAAGGGAGGCACAGAGTGCTTGTGTTCAGTAATCAGCACTGTCAATCTATATGGACTTGTTACTTTAATGAATTCTCAAGTGTCATGATTAAGATAAACTGAGTGCCTGTTATTTTAGAATGTAAAATGAATTAATTCCCTACCAATCCAGGAGACCTCTGACAACTCTCACTTTTAGCTCTATCATTATTTTGCATATCAGTGTCAGAATAAGGAATATTTCCACTTTGGGCAATGTTCAAATGCAGTTACCATATAGTAAGCCTTTCTGAGGCTGGAAAGGCACAGTCGATATTTACTATAAATTCTTGGTTTCTGACCCATACATTGCATACCCATTGGTGAACAAGCTCACTTAACCTGTCTAAAAATAAACCCAACAGTCTCCAGTGAACAGTCACTTTTGAGTATGAAAGGCAGAAGCACAATGTAACAGAAAAGCTGTGGGTTTTGGTGTCAGAGAAAGTAGAATTTTTCTGTGAAATTGAGCTAGTTATTAATCATGGCCTTACGTTTATTCAACCAGAAAATGGAGGTAATATTTTCTATCTCATGGATACATATTGTGAAGATTAGATGGCATTTATACAACATAGCTGTATACATTCAACATTGCTTTTTAGCTTATCCACCTTAAAATGATGTGAGAATGATAAAATAGATTAGACCCAATAATCAAATAAAAGTATAAAGCTTTTTATTGTTTCTATGGAATATTTTAGTTCATCATTCTAACATTGTTTGAATCTCTGCAAATTCAGTACTATTTTTCACCACCAACCAAAAGGGCAATGTACCCAGCAGGGCTCCTCATTCTAGAACAAAAGCTTTTTCAATAGCAAATATTCAGACAAATCCATGTTGATTCAGATAGATGGACGGTTGAATGAATGAGACATTGTAAAGGAGTCTTAGGGATTGTTATGAATTCTTCACTGCAATCTAAATGGACAGAATTCCTTACAAAGAACCAAAGCAATTAAAATACCCCATTTCAGTAGTCAAGATTTGACAACGAATAGAATGAAAAGAAATACATGTTTGAACTTGTCCCCAACATAAATAAAGCTGTATCTTAACATTCCCTACAAATTGGAATTACAATTTTCAAAGTGAAAAAAGAAGGCTCAAATAAGAAAAAACAATCTGATCTCATGAAATCTACATCTACCTAAAGCTCAAAACAGTAAAAGAATAGCTTTGTTTGTAAACCAAGTTCAAGTGGAAGACAGAATGGCCTATCCTGTATCATCTTTCACAGAAACAGCATACTTTCAAGTTCATGACAGTGCTTAGAAACCATTTTTAAAATGAATGGTTATCTTTATCAGTATAATTCATAAACATAATATAAAAATAATACTATACCTTTTGTAAAGAAAATTCTACAGAGAAAAAAAGGAGCTTTGATTCTCATGTTTCAGCACCATGCTACCAACTATCTTTGCAGTTGGTAAGTGCCCAGAATTCCTTAAGCTGATTTTTTCTGTTTTCTTACCTTGTTCCCTCACCCTACTCTTAGAATAATATTTCCAACAATTCAGTGAAATCCTGAATGTAAGAAACAAACAGCAGTGAATGTAATCTTGCTCTGTGATGAGAGGTCCTTGGCATTTCAATACATGAAGGTGGTCCCTTCAGTTAATAAATGTTAAAGTACTGGCGATTTTTCCCCTGCCCATTCTAAGGTTAATTACTCCCCTTCCTGCTGCTTCACCAATCATGGAAATGCTCATGATTTTTTCATCCCTAAGAAGAGTTTGCACATTCTGCATCTTAGTTCATACGGATTTCTTGTTGTCCTCAGTTTTCTGACACATTCAAGAGAACTATGACATTGTAGCATTTCTAGCTTATCATTTGTTAGAGTGTAATCTGTAGTTTCTTGCAACTCTCTACATCCTAGTCAGAAATGGAAAGTTTAACTTCATTTTTGAAGATTATTTTTACTGAAAGTACAATTTAAGTGCAGCAGGTATTTTCCTTCAGACTTTAACAATGTAATTCCTCTGTCTTCTAGTTTTTATCATGTATTTGACAAATCATCTGTCAGTGTTATTTTTGCTCCTTTGAAAGTAACCTATCTATTTCCTCTGACTGCTTGTAAGCTTGTTTCTTTCTTTTTCTTTTTCATGGTGCACATGATTTATAGGTTTTCTCGAATATGAAGGTTCATGTCTTTCAAGAGTTTTGGACAATTTTCAGATACTGAATTCTTCAAATATTGCTTTTGCACCATTTTCCCTCTCCCTTTCTTCTAAGATTCTTTTCACTATGAGATAAAGTATGTATTATATATTGTCACTGTTTCCTATATAACGGTTAAATATTTATACTCTTTCCAGATTTTTCACATTTAGCACATGTATTGCTATCTTCCATTGTACCAATACAATCTTGTCCTACATTTAGTAATTTTAGTTATCTTATTGTTCAAATGTAGAATCGAGCTCTGTTTAATTTTTTTAGATTCAAGTTCTCTACTGATATTTTCCATTTTTCAACTTTCTACCTTTATCTAGCATTTTAACTATATTAATCATAGTTATTTAAAGAATTTCTCTTAACTTTCCTATCAGGAACAACTTAGGGTCTCTTTTTATTGCCATATGAGCACATATTTCTGTCTCTATGCAGTGCAAGTCTGGTATTAAAATTAAAAATGTAAAGTCTCCTTAAAATATTACCTTCCTCCAGAGAGTGTTCCCTCTCTCCTGCCCCATAGTGGAGGTTCACTTTGCTTATTCAATCTAGGACCAAAATAAATCAAACCTTGATATGACTTTTGAAAGATCTTCATCTGCTGTTGGTTTGACTAGCTCTAGGGCTTCCCTGCTTACTATTTTTATCCTCCTATTTAAAAGTCATAAAAATATTCTTGGGTTAGTTTGGGTTCTTTTATTACAGGTCACAAATCTACTTCTAACTAACTTAATAAGATATGGAATTTCTTGTAGGCCAAAGGACAGATGAAGGACCAGGCTTGCAATAAAGGATGGATAATATTCCATGGATTAGGTTAGTGCTGAGTGGATGAATATCAGCAGTAATTTAACCATCTTATTCAAGTGTGTTTTGACAAAAGTCAACTAAAGTACAGTTATTAATTTTTTCATCTTTGTTTCATTTTGAACAAGATACAAATTCCTGGTATCAAAAAAAAAAGGCCAGAGAGGGGCGGAAGATGGCGGCGTGAGTAGAGCAGCGGAAATCTCCTCCCAAAACAACATATATCTATGAAAATATAACAAAGACAACCCTTCCTAGAATAAAGACCAGAGGACACAGGACAATATCCAGACCACATCCGCACCTGAGAGAACCCAGCAACTCGCCAAGGGGGTAAGATACAAGCCCCGGCCCCGCGGGAGCCGAGCACCCCTCCCCCCAGCTCCCGGCGGGAGAAGAGCAGGCAGAGCGGGAGGGAGACGGAGCCCAGGACTGCCGAACACCCAGCCCCAGCCATCCGGGCCAGAGTGCAGGGCCCTCGATACTGGGAAAACAGGGCAGCAAGAACAGTGAGCAGGCACTGGAGACTGGGCGACAGAGGACATAAGAAAAGCGCGCGACCATTTTTTTTTTTTTGCTTTTTTGCTGCTTTGTTTTGGCGAGCGCTTTTTGGAAGTCTTAAAGGGACAGGGACCCCAATACTAGGGAAACAGGGCAGAAAGACCGGTGAGCAGAGGCCTGAGGCTGGCACCGGAGAATAAAGAAAAACGAACGACCAACTTTTTTTTTTTTAATTAAAAATTTTTTTTTTTTTAATTAAAAAAATTTTTTTTCTTGTTTTTTTTTGTGGTCGTTGTTTTGTTTTGGCGAGTGCTTTTTGGAAGTCTTAAAGGGGCAGGGCGGGTCACTTAATCCAGAGGTAGGGAATTCGGGATCTCTGGGCACCCTAACCCCTGGGCTGCAGGGAGCAGGGAGGCCCCTTACGGAGATAAATAGCCTCCCAGAAGCTCCTGCTCCAACGCGACTCCACCATTTTGGAGTAGCTGCCCGAGCCAGGCCACGCCCACAGCAACAGCGGAGATTAACTCCATAGCAGCTGGGCAGGAACCAGAAAACCTGTCTGCGCGCAGCTGCGCAGCACAAGCCACTAGAGGCCGCTGTTCTCCCAGGAGAGGAGGGCCACAAACCAACAAGAAAGGAAGTCCTTCCAGCCGTCACTCGTCCCAGTTCTGCAGACTATTCCTATCACTATGAAAAGGCAAAGCTACAGGCAGACAAAGATCACAGAGACAACACCAGAGAAGGAGACAGACCTAACCAGTCTTCCTGACAAAGAATTCAAAATAAGAATCATAAACATGCTGACAGAGATGCAGAGAAATACGCAAGAAAAATGGGATGAAGTCCGGAAAGAGATCACAGATGCCAGAAAGGAGATCGCAGAAATGAAACAAACTCTGGAAGGGTTTATAAGCAGAATAGTTAGAATGCAAGAGGCCATTGATGGAATTGAAATCAGATAACAGGAACGCATAGAAGCTGACATAGAGAGAGACAAAAGGATCTCCAGGAATGAAACAATATTAAGAGAACTGTGTGACCAATCTAAAAGGAACAACATCCGTATTATAGGGGTCCCAGAAGAAGAAGAGAGAGGAAAAGGGATGCAAAGTATCTTAGAAGAAATAATTGCTGAAAACTTCCCCACACTGGGGGAGGAAATAATCAAACAGACCACGGAAATACACAGAACCCCCAACAGAAAGGATCCAAGAAGGGCAACACCAAGACACATAATAATTAAAATGGCAAAGATCAAGGACAAGGAAAGAGTGTTAAAGGCAGCTAGAGAGAAAAAGGTCACCTATAAAGGGAAACCCATCAGGCTAACGTCAGATTTCTCAACAGAAACCCTACAGGCCAGAAGAGAATGGCATGATATATTTAATACAATGAAACAGAAGGGCCTTGAACCAAGGGTACTGTATCCAGCACGACTGTCATTCAAATATGACGGTGGGATTAAAAAATTCCCAGACAAACAAAAGCTGAGGGAATTTGCTTTCCACAAACCACCTCTACAGAACATCTTACAGGGACTGCTCTAGATGGGAGCACTCCTAGAAACAGCACAGCACAAAACACCCAACATATGAAGAATCGAGGAGAAGGAACAAGAAGGGAGAGAAGAAAAGAATCTCCAGACAGTGTACATAACAGCTCAATAAGCGAGCTAAGTTAGGCAGTAAGATACTAAAGAGGCTAACCTTGAACCTTTGGTAACCACGAATTTAAAGCCTGCAATGGCAATAAGTACATATCTTTCAATAGTCACCCTAAATGTTAATGGGCTGAATGCACCAATCAAAAGACACAGAGTAACAGAATGCATAAAAAAGCAAGACCCATCTATATGCTGCTTACAAGAAACTCACCTCAAACCCAAAGACATGCACAGACTAAAAGTCAAGGGATGGAAAATCATATTTCAGGCAAACAACAGCGAGAAGAAAGCAGGGGTTGCAGTACAAATATCAGACAAAATAGACTTCAAAACAAAGAAAGTAACAAGAGATAAAGAAGGACACTACATAATGATAAAGGGCTCAGTCCACCAAGAGGATATAACCATTCTAAATATATATGCACCCAACACAGGAGGACCAGCATATGTGAAACAAATACTAAAAGAACTAAAGGGGGATATAGACTGCAATGCATTCATTCTAGGAGACTTCAACACACTGCTCACCTCAAAGGATAGATCCACTGGGCAGAAAATAAGTAAGGACACGGAAGCACTGAACAACACAGTAGAGCAGATGGACCTAATAGACATCTACAGAATTCTACATCCAAAAGCAGCGGGATATACATTCTTCTCAAGTGCACATGGAACATTCTCCAGAATAGACCACATACTAGGCCACAAAAAGAGCCTCAGAAAATTCCAAAAGATTGAAATCCTACAAACCAACTTTTCAGACCACAAAGGCATAAAACTAGAAATACACTGTACAAAGAAAGCAAAGAGGCTCACAAACACATGAAGGCTTAACAACACACTGCTAAATAATCAATGGATCAATGACCAAATCAAAATGGAGATCCAGCAATATATGGAAACAAGTGACAACAACAACACTAAGCCCCGACTTCTGTGGGACACAGCAAAAGCAGTCTTAAGAGGAAAGTATATAGCAATCCAAGCATATTGAAAAAAGGAAGAGCAATCCCAAATAAATGGTCTAATGTCACAATTATCGAAATTGGAAAAAGAAGAACAGATGAGGCCTAAGGTCAGCAGAAGGAGGGACATAATAAAGATCAGAGAAGAAATAAATAAAATTGAGAAGAATAAAACAATAGCAAAAATCAATGAAACCAAGAGCTGGTTCTTCGAGAAAATAAACAAAATAGATAAGCCTCTAGCCAGACTTATTAAGAAGAAAAGAGAGTCAACACAAATCAACAGTATCAGAAACGAGAAAGGAAAAATCACGACAGACCCCACGGAAATGCAAAGAATTATTGGAGAATACTATGAAAACCTATATGCTAACAAGCTGGGAAACCTAGGAGAAATGGACAACTTCCTAGAAAAATATAACCTTCCAAGATTGACCCAGGAAGAAACAGAAAATCTAAACAGACCAATTACCAGCAACGAAATTGAAGAGGTAATCAAAAAACTACCAAAGAACAAAACCCCCGGGCCAGATGGATTTACCTCAGAATTTTATCAGACATACAGGGAAGACATAATACCCATTCTCCTTAAAGTTTTCCAAAAAATAGAGGAGGAGGGGATACTCCCAAACTCATTCTATGAAGCTAACATCACCCTAATACCAAAACCAGGCAAAGACCCCACCAAAAAAGAAAACTACAGACCAATATCCCTGATGAACGTAGATGCAAAAATACTCAACAAAATATTAGCAAACCGAATTCAAAAATACATCAAAAGGATCATACACCATGACCAAGTGGGATTCATCCCAGGGATGCAAGGATGGTACAACATTCGAAAGTCCATCAACATCATCCACCACATCAACAAAAAGAAAGACAAAAACCACATGATCATCTCCATAGATGCTGAAAAAGCATTTGACAAAGTTCAACATCCATTCATGTTAAAAACTCTCAGCAAAATGGGAATAGAGGGCAAGTACCTCAACATAATAAAGGCCATCTATGATAAACCCACAGCCAACATTATATTGAACAGCAAGAAGCTGAAAGCATTTCCTCTGAGATCGGGAACTAGACAGGGTTGCCCACTCTCCCCCCTGTTATTTAACATAGTACTGGAGGTCCTAGCCACGGCAATCAGACAAAATAAAGAAATACAAGGAATCCAGATTGGTAAAGAAGAAGTTAAACTGTCACTATTTGCAGATGACATGATACTGTACATAAAAAACCCTAAAGACTCCACCCCAAAACTACTAGAGCTGACATCAGATTACAGCAAATTTGCAGGATACAAAATCAACACACAGAAATCTGTGGCTTTCCTATATACTAACAATGAACCAACAGAAAGAGAAATCAGGAAAACAACTCCATTCACAATTGCATCAAAAAAAATAAAATGCCTAGGAATAAACCTAACCAAAGAAGTGAAAGACTTATACTCTGAAAACTACAAGTCACTCTTAAGAGAAATTAAAGGGGACACTAACAGATGGAAACTCATCCCATGCTCGTGGCTAGGAAGAATTAATATCGTCAAAATGGCCATCCTGCCCAAAGCAATATACAGATTTGATGCAATCCCTATGAAACTACCAGCAACATTCTTCAATGAACTGGAACAAATAATTCAAAAATTCATATGAAAACACCAAAGACCCCGAATAGCCAAAGCAATCCTGAGAAAGAAGAATAAAGTAGGGGGCATCTCACTCCCCAACTTCAAGCTCTACTATAAAGCCATAGTAATCAAGACAATTTGGTACTGGCACAAGAGCAGAGCCACAGACCAATGGAACAGACTAGAGAATCCAGACATTAACCCAGACATATATGGTCAATTAATATTTGATAAAGGAGCCATGGACATACAATGGCGAAATGACAGTCTCTTCAACAGGTGGTGCTGGCAAAACTGGACAGCTACATGTAGGAGAATGAAACTGGACCATTGTCTAACCCCATATACAAAAGTAAACTCAAAATGGATCAAAGACCTGAATGTAAGCCATGAAACCATTAAACTCTTGGAAGAAAACATAGGCACAAACCTCTTAGACATAAACATGAGTGACCTCTTCTTGAACATATCTCCCCGGGCAAGGAAAACAACAGCAAAAATGAGTAAGTGGGACTATATTAAGCTGAAAAGCTTCTGTACAGCAAAAGACACCATCAATAGAACAAGAAGGATCCCTACAGTATGGGAGAATATATTTGAAAATGACACATCCGATAAAGGCTTGACGTCCAGAATATATAATGAGCTCTCACGCCTAAACAAACAAAAAACAAATAACCCAATTAAAAAATGGGCAGAGGAACTGAACAGACAGTTTTCCAAAAAAGAAATACAGATTGCCAACAGACACATGAAAAGATGCTCCACATCGCTAATTATTAGAGAAATGCAAATTAAAACTATAATGAGGTATCACCTCACACCAGTAAGGATGGCTGCCATCCAAAAGACACACAACAACAAATGTTGGCGAGGCTGTGGAGAAAGGGGAACCCTCCTACACTGCTGGTGGGAATGTAAGTTAGTTCAACCATTGTGGAAAGCAGTATGGAGGTACATCAAAATGCTCAAAACAGACTTACCATTTGACCCAGGAATTCCACTCCTAGGAATTTACCCTAAGAACGCAGCAATCAAGTTTGAGATAGACAGATGCACCCCTATGTTTATTGCAGCACTATTTACAATAGCCAAGAATTGGAGGCAACCTAAATGTCCATCGATAGATGAATGGATAAAGAAGATGTGGTACATATACACAATGGAATACTACTCAGCCATAAGAAAAGGGCAAATCCAATCATTTGCAGCAACATGGACGGAGCTGGAGGGTATTATGCTCAGTGAAACAAGCCAAGCGGAGAAAGAGAAATACCAAATGATTTCACTCATCTGTGGAATATAAGAACAAAGGAAAAACTGAAGGAACAAAACAGCAGCAGAATCACAGAACTCAAGAATGGACTAACAGGTACCAAAGGGAAAGGGACTGGGGAGGATGGGTGGGTAGGGAGGGATAAGGGGGGGAGAAGTAGGGGGGTTTTAAGATTAACATGCATGGGGGGGTAGGAGAAAAGGGAGGGCTGTACAACACAGAGAAGGCAAGTAGTGATTCTACAACATTTTGGTATGCTAATGGACAGTGACTGTAAAGGGGTTTATAGGGGAGACCTGGTATAGGGGAGAGCCTAGTAAACATAATATTCGTCATGTAAGTGTAGATTAGTGATAGAAAAAAAAAAAAAAAAAAAGGGCAGTTCCTGTGTGGAGACCTCCAATGAGTTCTACACAAGGATATAAAGGGCATATAAAAGTGTAGGCAAAGGGTCTTTTTGTGTTTATACAGAGGATCAAAGCCTAATTGGGCTACCCCGAAAATGAACTAAGATACGATATGAAAAAGAACTTCCAACATCTGCACTCTCTGGAAGACTCATGCCAGAAGGTGATCATCAAAAAACCCCAACAAAGATCCACGCACTGCTACAGCTGTAGATGCACTCATCCCACCAGTTCCTGGACTTGCCATGGGAATGAGGAAGGAGATATCTAAGCTGGCCTGTGCATACAGTAAAACAACAAAATTGGACTGGATCTATATTGTTGGAACTCAACCATGAATTTGGAGAACTGCAAATTGTAGCGCTCCAAAGTCTTACAACTACAAACTATTTACTGTTAAAAGAACATATGGCATGTGAACAGTCCCCAGGAATGGGTTGTTTTAATTTGTCTGATTTCTCTCAGACTGTTCAAGTTCAGTTGGACAATATCCACCATAACATAGATAAGTTCTCACAAATGCCTAAGGTGCCTAACTGGTTTTCTTGGTTTCACTGCAGATGTCTGGTAATTACAGATATGTTTTGGTTATGTAACTATACTCCTATTATGTTAATGTGTGTGTGCAATTTAAGTAGTAGTTTAAAACCTATACATGCTGAAGTTACTCTACAAGAAGATATATCAAAGAAATAATCAATCTTCCCATGTTTTCTTCCGCCTGCTACTTCTATAGCTTTTCTTCTTCCTTCCTAATTACAACCCTTAAATAGAATTCGTGCTTCATATCAAATTTACCGAGTATCATAATTCTTCCAAGTGGTAAAGATACCTCAAGACAAATGCTGGGCATAGAAGCCACAGGGCATAAATATGCAAAGAAGTAAAAAGCTAACTTTTTCAAACAATAAGGCTTCTCTCTCACTTACCAACTTCACATTTCCCTGTATGGCCCCGGAAGATGACTGGTTAGCCAGAGACGGGTAAGATTCCTCAAGGGAGGAACAACCTAAGACAGGCACAGTCGCAGGGGGGCCATCAGGTGAGAAATTGGGGATCAACAGAGGTGAGGCTTAGAACCTCACCCCCCCTGTTCTGAGAGAAATCTTCTGCATACGTGGATGTTTTATTGCCCTTGTCTAGATTGGATTAACACATAGTCTACAGGCACACACCTGATCATCTACATTTGTTCTCTTACAACACTAAACTATGTTTTCTACCTTTATCTTGTGTCTACCTACCACTTCAGCATTTTATTAAAAATAATAATAATAAAGAGAGAAATGTGGTATCCACATATAAATCAAGTATAAAAACCAAATGAGTATTCATATTTGAACTGACTGTTTAGAGTTCATAATGCATGAGCAAAACCGAAAGTTTCTGTGATGACTGCCCTTGTACTGTTCACTATGTAACTTATTCATTATGTAAGAATTTGTTCTACATGTAAAAACTTGTTTGTTATGCCTCAGAAGATTGGAGACTGACAAAAATTAGGCTTGGGGTGGATTAATGATTGTACATTGAGCATTGACTCCCCTATACAGAATTTTATTGTCGTTAACAACCATTTGATCAATAAATATGAGAGATGCCCTCACAAAAAAAAAAAAAAAAAAAAAAAAAAAAGGACAGACTTCCAATGGTAAAATAAATTAGTAACTGGGATGTAATGTATAGCATAAGGAATATAGTCAAGATATTGTAACAGCCTGGTAGGGTGATAGCTGGAACCTAGAATTATGTATATAAATATTCTACCACTGTGTTGTACACTTGAAACTCATGTAATGTAATACTGTGTGTCAACTACCCTTCAATAAAAAATAATTATTTAAAAAAAATAAAATAAAATAAAAGGCCAACTTTATTAGTTGGGATCAGTCAACATCAAGTTTGATAAAGGAATGTAGAAACTCAGAATATAGATGGAAGGTATATGAATATGATTTCTGATTAAGATAAAAATAAGTAGAAGAGAAAAGCACAAATATTAATATTTCCTGTTATTATCTCATTATATAAATGTTATTGTATGTATAGTACCATTGTGCATTCAGGGTATTAAAACAGAAAATGAAGTACCTATTTTGTGTAACCAATGCAAGTACTCAGACTTATTTCCAAGATTGCTAGCTATTTTTAGTATTTCTAGATAGCTCACTAGAATCCAAAGTTTGATGGCTTTGATGTATGTGAAAAGTTTTATCTATAACATAAGAGATATTGAAGATGTATCCATCTTTTTATGATAGGTTTAAGTTAATCTAGTAGAAAAAATGATAATGTGAATATATCATACTAATATTTAGAAATATAAAGAAACTTTCACTTTTTACAATATGAATCATGGAGTATTATTGCTGGAAGGGACATTACAGATCAAATAACCCTAATGTATCATTTTACATTAATTATTGCATAAAAGTGCTGAGTCAGGATGAGCCTTGTGTGGAATTATTCACTTTTGGTTCTACAATTCTGAGATTATTGGGCCTTATGCAGGTCACTGTGGACCATCTATTTCTTAATCAGATGGCTTTCTTGCTTAGTAAAATAAGTAGTAAATTTATTTTTTAATAGGCCTAATATGTGAGTGTCTTTTTTATATGGCTCTAGAGGTGCATAGAGAAAGCAGTTGAGCATTATGATTAGAAGTTAAAATACTGATAGTAGTAATCATTGATAGTCATACCAGTGTTGCCTGATATCACGAAAACAAAAATCATGTAAATAGTTGTAGGTAATATGAACTTTTACATTTAAAAATATTATTAAGCATTATAAATGATAAAGCTGAAAAGTCGATATGGTACAGTCACTAAACTTAGTCATAAAGAACTTCTCTGTTGGCAGAGCTATTCGACTTCATCATGAGCATAATAACAATAGCAACACTGAATATCAGGTTACCTGTCCAAGATCACACAACTGATTAAATGGCAGACATACAAGTGTATTCCCCTCTCCAAACAATGTGCTTTTATTCCAAAAAATTTCTTTCCTTGAAGGGATGCTTTTCAGGCAGGAACATTTACATCATTTGTTTATATTATTGGTCTGTTCATAAAGAGTGCTTTATTCTTGTCCTTGAAAAGTTTACAGTCTACTGTAAGATAGCATGTAACTGTGAAATGTGTTAAAATCATTAAAGATCATATTTTCATAAGTGCGAATCAGTCAAAAGTGACGATGTAAGAAATGGCAAATGATGCTGAATTAATCAAATACTTTGTGAAAAAGGCAAATTTCACATCAGGTTTTGAAGATGATGAGGATGGATGAGGGGGGTAATTCCATGATTAAAAACACAAAGGAAGAAATGTGTGAATGTAACTAAGAGCTTAGTTAAATTATTTCAGAGATGAAGATAGACAAGTAGTCAAGCTGTCACTGGAGAGCTAGAAAACTGCTCAGATGGCCTTATATTATATAGGATAGAAAATACTACAACCAGGCTGTAGTTTCTAAAGGAGGAACATTGCATGATGAAAATGGATCTGAAAAAGAGTATTTCAGCAATAATGGTAATGTAATTAAAAAAAAACAATTAGCACTAGTACTTGGATTGCAAAAGTCCTTTTTTCATTCAATTCTCTCATTATCCTTCACAATTACCATTTTGCATTTATTTTCTCTTTATTCATTTTAATAATGGGACTCCCAGGTATTAGTTACAACATGATAATCCAGCAAAATATTTCTTAACCTTTTTTAGTGTAGTTGTATCCATGTACTCCCTTTGGGTCAGTGGTACATGCAAGGAAATAAGCAACTTTGGGTTATTATTTTAAATATAAAGCCACTAACTATGGATTTCTTATTTACCTTCTTCTGGTCTGGAAGCCAACATCTGATCTGGATGCTAGCCAACATCAATGAAGGACTAGGACACACACTGGGATCTGATAGAGCAAGCTGAATGGAACCCAGATGCCTCAATGATTTCTTGAAGCATTTCAGTTCCACCAGCCCTGGGAAATTTACTTCTGTACTGTTTTGTGGGAGGTAAATTCCCATGTCATTCAAACCACTAAATGTGGGGGGGTCTCTAGTTTCAGCAGTATAGCCTGAATGCTAATGTAGAAATTGATACCTGGAAGTGGGGCTTTGCAGCAATAAAACTAAAAATATGTGGTATTGTCTTTATATGTGCACAGCAGACAGGAATAAGGATATAGTCTATGCTGATATGCTGTGACACTTGTTCTGAGGAAAGACAGGTTGTAAGCGATAACCTGTAATAATTGGGAGTCACACCAAATGTCTGTGAATATATAGCTGTAGAGGAAGAGGATGGAAAACCAGAGAATTTTGACTATTCCTGCTACTTTCCACAAAATTTTATAAGAAAGAGATAAGCCCGGGTAGAAATCTGCCAGTTTTCAAGCAGAGGTAGAATCGAGGGTCTCCTGCTTGTGGCCTGTAATCTAAATTACTGAGAGTCAGGAGACTGAGAGAGACAGAAAAGTCAATGTTTCTGTATCCTAAACAGTAGGAGATGATTGTCACTTTAGAGCCTTCCCTGGTCACACAACCCAGATTCAAAAATTAGATTGAGGCTACATCCTCCCAATCAAACTATTATTTCACTTGGTAACCACTCCTGAGTTGGAAGTGACAGAGATGGGAAACTTAAAGGTGCTGATCGTGGTTGTCCAGTGTTAGTGTAATTAATTCCTTCACTGAACAAGAATAAAGCAAGTAAATGGAGAGTGGGAGGAGGTAACTGTGAGCACTGATGATATGCCAAGACAATGGAGAACTCCTAGCTGATTTTCTATTAAAGGCCTGTCACCAAAGAGTGACATCAGAGAGCACAAATAGGTTTCTGTTTGCTTTTGTAAACTAAAAATCATGTCCTGTTGTTGGAAGCTTTTTTTCACAGGTGCTCTGGAAAGTGTTTCATTAGAACCACATGGCAAAGTGCTCGGTGAAATGCACATCCTGGGTCTCACCCAATATCTAATAAACCAGATCTCTGCTGCCTATTTTTTTTTTGTAGATAATTATTTTTTATTGAAGGGTAGTTGACACACAGTATTACATTACATCAGTTTCAGGTGTACAACACAGTAATTCAACATTTATATACATGATAATTCTAGGTACCAGCTATCACCCTACCAAGTTGTTACAACATTTTGACTATATTCCTTATGCTATACATTACATCCCGGTTACTTATTTATTTTACAATTGGAAGTGTGTACTGTTTTTTGTTGTTGTTGTTGTTGTTGTTGTGGTTGTGAGGGCATCTCTCATATTTACTGATCAAATGGTTGTTAACAACAATAAAATTCTGTATAGGGGAGTCAATGCTCAATGCACAATCATTAATCCACCCCAAGCCTAATTTTCATCAGTCTCCAATCTTCTGAAGCATAACGAACAAGTTCTTACATGGAGAAAAAATTCTTACATAGTGAATAAGTTCTTACATGGTGAACAGTACAAGGGCAGCCATCACAGAAACTTTTGGTTTTGCTCATGCATTATGAACTATAAACAGTAAGTTCAAATATGAATACTCATTTGATTTTTATACTTGATTTATATGTGAATACCACATTGCTCTCTTTATTATTATTATTTTTAATAAAATGCTGAAGTGGTAGGTAGATACAAGATAAAGGTAGAAAACATAGTTTAGTGTTGTAAGAGAGCAAATGTAGATGATCAGGTGTGTGCCTGTAGACTATGTGTTAATCCAATCTAGACAAGGGCAATAAAACATCCACGTATGCAGAAGATTTCTCTCAGAACAGGGGGGGTGAGGTTCTAAGCCTCACCTCTGTTGATCCCCAATTTCTCACCTGATGGCCACCTGCGACTGTGCCTGTCTTAGTTTGTTCCTCCCTTGAGGAATCTTACCCGTCTCTGCCTAACCAGTCATCTTCCGGGGCCATACAGGGAAATGTGAAGTTGGTAAGTGAGAGAGAAGCCTTATTGTTTGAAAAAGTTAGCTTTTTACTTCTTTGCATATTTATGCCCTGTGGCTTCTATGCCCAGCATTTGTCTTGAGGTATCTTTACCACTTGGAAGAATTATGATACTCGGTAAATTTGATATGAAGCACGAATTCTATTTAAGGGTTGTAATTAGGAAGGAAGAAGAAAAGCTATAGAAGTAGCAGGCGGAAGAAAACATGGGAAGATTGATTATTTCTTTGATATATCTTCTTGTAGAGTAACTTCAGCATGTATAGGTTTTAAACTACTACTTAAATTGCACACACACATTAACATAATAGGAGTATAGTTACATAACCAAAACATATCTGTAATTACCAGACATCTGCAGTGAAACCAAGAAAACCAGTTAGGCACCTTAGGCATTTGTGAAAACTTATCTATGATATGGTGGATATTGTCCATCTGAACTTGAATAGTCTGAGAGAAATCAGACAAATTAAAACAACCCATTCCTGGGGAATGTTCACATCCCTTATGTTCTTGTAACAGTAAATAGTCTGTAGTTGTAAGATTTTGGAGCGCTACAATTTGAACTTCTCCTAATTCTTGGTTGAGTTCCAACAGTATAGATCCAGTCAAATTTGTTGTTTTACTGTATGCACAGGCCAGCTTAGATATCTCCTTCTTCATTCCCATGGCAAGTCCAGGAACTGGTGGGATGAGTGCATCTACAGCTGTAGCAGTGTGTGGATCTTTGTTGGGGTTTTTTGATGATCATCTTCTGACAAGAGTCTTCCATAGAGTACTGATGTTGGAAGTTCTTTTTCATATTGTAACTTAGTTCATTTTCGGGGTAGCCCAATTAGGCTTTGATCCTCTGTATAAACACAAACAGACCCTTTGCCTACACTTTTATATGCCCTTTATACCCTTGTGTAGAACTCATTGGAGGTCTCCACACAGGAACTGCCTTTTTTTTTTTTGTATCATTAATCTACACTTACATGACGAATATTATGTTTACTAGGCTCTCCCCTATACCAGATCCCCCCTATAAATCCCTTTACAGTCACTGTCCATCAGCACAGCAAATGTTGTAGAATAACTACTTGCCTTCTATGTGTTGTACAGCCCTCCCCTTTCTCCCACCCCCCCATGCATGCTAATCTTACTACCCCCCTTCTTCAACCTCCCCCTTATCCCTCCCTACCCACCCATCCTTCCCAGTCCCTTTCCCTTTGGTACCTGTTAGTCCATTCTTGAGTTCTGTGATTCTGCTGCTGTTTTGTTCCTTCAGTTTTTCCTTTGTTCTTATATTCCACAGATAAGTGAAATCATTTGGTATTTCTCTTTCTCCGCTTGGCTCGTTTCACTGAGCATAATACCCTCCAGCTCCATCCATGCTGTTGCAAATGGTAGGATTTGCCCTTTTCTTATGGCTGAGTAGTATTCCATTGTGTATATGTACCACCTCTTCTTTATCCATTCATCTGTCGATGGACATTTTGGTTGCTACCAATTCTTGACTATTGTAAATAGTGCTGCAATAAACATAGGGGTGCATTGGTCTTTCTCATACTTGATTGTTGCATTCTTAGGGTAAATTCCTAGGAGTGCAATTCCTGGGTCAAATGGTATGTCTGTTTTGAGCATTTTGATGTACCTCCATACTGCTTTCCACAATGGTTGAACTAACTTACATTCCCACCAGCAGTGTAGGAGGGTTCCCCTTTCTCCACAGCCTCGCCAACATTTGTTGTTGTGTGTCTTTTGGATAGCAGCCATCCTTACTATTGTGAGGTGATACCTCATTGTAGCTTTAATTTGCATTTCTCTGATAATTAGCGATGTGGAGCATCTTTTCATGTGTCTGTTGGCCATCTGTATTTTTTTTTGGAGAACTGTCTGTTCAGTTCCTCTGCCCATTTTTTAATTGGGTTATTTGTTTTTTGTTTATTGAGGCATGTGAGCTCTTTATATATTCTGGACGTCAAGCCTTTATTGGATCTGTCATTTTCAAATATATTCTCCCATACTATAGGGTTCCTTTTTGTTCTATTGATTGTGTCTTTTGCTGTACAGAAGCTTTACAGCTTAATGTAGTACCACTTGTTCATTTTTGCTGTTGTTTTCCTTGCCCGGGGAGATATGTTCAAGAAGAGGTCACTCATGTTTATGTCTAGGAGGTTTTTGCCTATGTTTTCTTCCAAGAGTTTAATGGTTTCATGACTTACATTCAGGTCTTTGATCCATTTTGAGTTTACTTTTGTATATGGGGTTAGACAATGGTCCAGTTTCGTTCTCCTACATGTAGCTGTCCAGTTTTGCCAGCACCATCTGTTGAAGAGACTGTCATTTCGCCATTGTATGTCCATGGCTCCTTTATGAAATATTAATTGACCATATATAACTGGGTTAACGTCTGGATTCTCTAGTCTGTTCCATTGGTCTGTGGCTCTGTTCTTTTGCCAGTACCAAACTGTCTTGATTACTATGGCTTTATAGTAGAGCTTGAAGTTAGGGAGTGAGATCCCACCTACTTTATTCTTAAATCTCAGGATTGCATTAGCTATTCAGGGTCTTTGGTGTTTCCATATGAATTTTTGAATTATTTGTTCCAGTTCATTGAAGAATGTTGCTGGTAGTTTCATAGGGATTGCATCAAATCTGTACATTGCTTTGGGCAGGATGACCATTTTGGTGATATTAATTCTTCCAGTCACGAGCATGGAATGAGTTTCCATCTGTTAGTGTCCCCTTTAATTTCTCTTAGGAGTGACGTGTAGTTTTCAGAGTATAAGTCTTTCACTTCTTTGGTTAATTTTATTCCTAGGTATTTTATTTTTTTTGATGCAATTGTGAATGGAGTTGTTTTCCTGATTTCTCTTTCTGTTGGTTCATTGTTAGTGTATAGGAAAGCCACAGATTTCTGTGTGTTGATTTTGTATCCTGCAACTTTGCTGTATTCCGATATCAGTTCTAGTAGTTTTGGGGTGGAGTCTTTAGGGTTTTTTATGTACAGTATCATGTCATCTGCAAATAGTGACAGTTTAACTTCTTCTTTACCAATCTGGATTCCTTGTATTTTTTTGTTTTGTCTGATTGCGGTGGCTAGGACCTCCAGTACTATGTTAAATAACAGGGGGGAGCGTGGGCATCCCTGTCTAGTTCCCGATCTCAGAGGAAATGCTTTCAGGTTCTCGCTGTTCAATATAATGTTGGCTGCAGGTTTATCATAGATGGCCTTTATTATGTTGAGGTACATGCCCTCTATTTCCATTTTGCTGAGAGTTTTTATCGTGAATGGATGTTCAACATTGTGAAATGCTTTTTCAACATCTATGGAGATGATCATGTGGCTTTTGTCTTTGTTTTTGTTGATGTGGTGGATGATGTTGATGGACTTTCGAATGTTGTAACATCCTTGCATCCCTGGGATGAATCCCACTTGGTCATGGTGTATGATCCTTTTGATGCATTTTTGAATTTGGTTTGCTAATATTTTGTTGAGTATTTTTGCATCTACGCTCATCAGGGATATTGGTCTGTAGCTTTCTTTTTTGGTGGTGTCTTTGCCTGGTTTTGGTATTAGGGTGATGTTAGCTTCATGGAATGAGTTTGGGAGTGTCCCCTTCTCCTGTTTTTTTGGAAAACTTTAAGGAGAATGGGTATTATGTCTTCCCTGTATGTCTGATAAAATTCCAAGGTAAATCCATCTGGCCCGGGGTTTTGTTCTTTGGTAGTTTTTTGATTACTGCTTCAATTTTGTTGTTGGTAATTGGTCTGTTTAGATTTTCTGTTTCTTTCTGGGTCAGTCTTGGAAGGTTGCATTTTTCTAGGAAGTTGTCCATTTCTCCTAGGTTTCCCAGCTTGTTAGCATATAGGTTTTCATAGTATTTTCTAATAATTCTTTGTATTTCTGTGGGGTCCGTTGTGATTTTTCCTTTCTCGTTTCTGATACTGTTGATTTGTGTTGACTCTCTTTTCCTCTTAATAAGTCTGGCTAGAGGCTTATCTATTTTGTTTATCTTCTTGAAGAACCAGCTCTTGGTTTCATTGAATTTTGGTATGGTTTTATTCTTCTCAATTTTATTTATTTCTTCTCTGATCTTTATTATGTCCCTCCTTCTGCTGACCTTAGGCCTCATCTGTTCTTCTTTTTCCAATTTCGATAATTGTGACATTAGACCATTCATTTGGGATTGTTCTTCCTTTTTTTAAATATGCTTGGATTGCTATATACTTTCCTCTTAAGACTGCTTTTGCTGTGTCCCACAGAAGTCGGGGCTTAGTGTTGTTGTTGTCACTTGTTTCCATATATTGCTGGATCTCCATTTTGATTTGGTCATTGATCCATTGATTATTTAGCAGTGTGTTGTTAAGCCTTCATGTGTTTGTGAGCCTTTTTGCTTTCTTTGTACAGTTTATTTCTAGTTTTATGCCTTTGTGGTCTGATAAGTTGGTTGGTAGGATTTCAATCTTTCGGAATTTCCTGAGGCTCTTTTTGTGTCCTAGTATGTGGTCTATTCTGGAGAATGTTCCATGTGCACTTGAGAAAAATGTGTATCCTGTTGCTTTTGTTTGTAGAGGTCTAAAGATATCTATTAGGTCCATCTGCTGTACTGCGTTGTTCAGTGCTTCCTTGTCCTTACTTATTTTATGCCCAGTGGATCTGTCCTTTGAGGTGAGTGGTGTGTTGATGTCTCCTAGTATGAATGCATTGCAGTCTATTTCCCCCTTTAGTTCTGTTAGTATTTGTTTCACGTATGCTGGTGCTGCTGTGTTGGGTGCATATATATTTAGAATGGTTGTATCTTCTTGGTGGACTGAGCCCTTTATCATTATGTAGTGTCCTTCTTTATCTCTTGTTACTTTCTTTGTTTTGAAGTCTATTTTGTCTGATATTAGTACTGCAACCCCTGCTTTCTTCTTGCTGTTGTTTGCCTGAAATATGTTTTTCCATCCCTTGACTTTTAGTCTGTACATGTCTTTGGGTTTGAGGTGAGTTTCTTGTAAGCAGCATATAGATGGGTCTTGCTTTTTTATCCATTCTGTTACTCTGTGTCTTTTGATTGGTGCATTCAGCCCATTAACATTTAGGGTGACTATTGAAAGATATGTACTTATTGCCATTGTAGGCTTTAAATTCGTGGTTACCAAAGGTTCAAGGTTAGCCTCTTTAGTATCTTACTGCCTAACTTAGCTCGCTTATTGAGCTGTTATATACACTGTCTGGAGATTCTTTTCTTCTTTCCCTTCTTATTCCTCCTCCTCCATTCTTCATATGTTGGTGTTTTTTGCTGTGCTGTTTCTAGGAGTGCTCCCATCTAGAGCAGTCCCTGTAAGATGTCCTGTAGAGATGGTTTGTGGGAAGCAAATTCCCTCAGCTTTTGTTTGTCTGGGAATTGTTTAATCCCACCATCATATTTGAATGATAGTCGTGCTGGATACAGTATCCTTGGTTCAAGGCCCTTCGGTTTCATTGCATTTAATATATCATGCCATTCTCTTCTAGCATGTAGGGTTTCTGTCGAGATGTCTGATGTTAGCCTGATGGGTTTTCCTTTATATGTGACCTTTTTCTCTCTAAAACTCTTTCCCTGTCCTTGATCTTTGCCATTTTAATTATTTTGTGTCTCGTTGTTGTCTTCCTTGGACCTTTCTGTTGGGGGTTCTGTGTATTTCCGTGGTCTGTTCGATTATTTTGTCCCCCAGTTTGGGGAAGTTTTCAGGAATTACTTCTTCCAAGATACTTTCCATCCCTTTTCCTCTCTCTTCTTCTTCTGGTACCACTATAATACGGATATTGTTCCTTTTGGATTGGTCACACAGTTCTCTTAATATTGTTTCATTCCTGGAGATCCTTTTGTCTCTCTCTATGTCAGCTTCTATGCATTCCTGTTCTCTGGTTTCAATTCCATTAATGGCCTCTTGCATCCTGTCCATTCTGCTTATAAACCCTTCCAGAGTTTGTTTCATTTCTGTAATCTCCTTTGTGGCATCTGTGATCTCCCTCCAGACTTCATCCCATATCTCTTGTGCATTTCTCTGCATCTCTGTCAGCATGTTTATGATTTTTATTTTGAATTCTTTGTCAGGAAGACTGGTTAGGTCTGTCTCCTTCTCTGGTGTTGTCTCTGTGATCTTTGCCTGTAGTTTTGCCTTTTCATGGTGATAGAAATAGTTTGCAGAGCTGGGACGAGTGACGACTGGAAGAACTTCCCTTCTTGTTGGTTTGTGGCCCTCCTCTCCTGGGAGAACAGCGACCTCTAGTGGCTTGTGCTGGGTAGCTGCACGCAGACAGGGCTTCTACTTCCTGCCTGGCTGCTATGGAGTTTATCTCCGCTGTTGCTGTGGGCGTGGCCTGGCTCGGGCTTCTGCTCCAAAATGGTGAAATCGCGTTGGAGGGGGAGCGGCTGGGAGGCTATTTATCTCCGTAAGGGGCCTCTGAGCTCCCTGCAGCCCAGGGGATTAGGGTGCCCAGAGATCCCCGGACTCTCTACCTCTGGATTAAGTGTCCCGCCCTGCCCCTTTATGACTTCCAAAAAGCACCCGCCAAAACAAATCAATGACCACAAAAAAAGAAAAATGTTTTCAAATCAAAAAAATAAAAAAATAATAAAAGTAAAAAATGGCCTCTCGTTTTTCTTTATTCTCCGGCACCAGCCTCAGACATATGCTCACCGGTCTTGCTGCCCTGTTTCCTTGGTATTGTGGTTCCTATCCCTTTAAGACTTCCAAAAATCACTCGCCAAAACAAAACAGCAAAAAAAAAAAAAATGTTTGCTCACTTTTCTTATGTCCTCCGGCACCAGGCCTCCGGTACCAGCTCGCTGTTCTTGCTGCCCTGTTTCCCTAGTATCCAGGGCCCCTGGCGCACGCACTGTGTCTGCGCTCTGGCCCGGATGGCTCGGGCAGCGTGTTCAGCATTCCTGGGCTCCCTCTCCCTCCCGCTCTGCCTACTCTTCTCCCGCTGGGAGCTGGGGGGGGGGCGCTCGGGTCCCATGGGGCCGGGGCTTGTATCTTACCCCCTTTACCAGGCACTGGGTTCTCACAGGTTTGGATGTGGTCTGGATGTTGTCCTGTGTCCTCTGGTCTTTATTCTAGGAAGAGTTGTCTTTGTTATATTTTCATAGATATATGTGGTTTTGGGAGGAGATTTCCGCTGCTCTACTCACGCCGCCATCTTGGCTCCCTCCTGCTCTGCTGCCTTTTTAAGAAAAAAAAAATGCAGGTGACCATTGTGCACACGAAAACTTGAAAACAATTTTTTCCTTTTATTAAAAATAAGTTACTACTGAATGTAGGAAAGATATCTGTCTTACTTGTTTTGTATGACAAAAGCAGAGTGTCAATTACAAGCAGACACGGACTGAACACATTTCATGATGAGATTGAAAATAAAAATAATAGTTATTTTAAAATATCTATTATTCACACAGATCTATGGTTATCAATCTAGAGATTATCAAATAACAGTATAACCATATCTACTTACTCAGCAGAAAACTAAACAAAATCACTTTCAATTCTGTTTTGTTACAGCTTTCAGAAGGAAAAAATATGCCTCCTTATGTAAAATATAATTACTTTGGTGAAACAATATTAACAGTTCTGAATGTTTTGGTAAGAAGTCCAAAAGTGAAAGAGAGAATGAGAGGGAGAGAATTTGTATAGCCTTTCTTTATGAAAAGTAATCATCCTGGCAGGGAGATGGCAATAGTAATGGCAAGAGATAGTAGTGCATAGTTACAAATGTGTCTTTTGAAAAACCTTAAACTATTTTTCCTTAAGCTTTAAGTAATGATATAAAAGTTAACTATCTGGCCTCAGTGATTAAGAACATTGACTAATGAACCTTTTTGTTAAATGAATAGTTATCTTTGAATTAAAATATTTTATACCAAGGAAGGGTTAAGTTACAAAAGGACATGGTTATGAACCATGTCTTTGAAGAGCCAATATTAGGGCATGGTAAATATAGAAATAATCTTTGCTGTTAGCATTATATAAATCTTTCATGATAATTTTTGCCTGAGCTAATTTTTAATTGCATTAACATGCCCTTGTGCAATATGTATATTAACCTGACAGCTCACTTATTAAATCAAATATTATTTGAGATCAAAATACAACTTTTTATAAACAAGACTGTATCATATTAAAATATTAGAATGTTACTTAGGTCTTTTCCTTGGTAAAATAACATATGGTGGTTGAATTATATGCTTAATGGATCTACCAAGAGAATAACCATATATCTTAGATTAGTTCTGCATCTTCAGCTTCAGTGTAATTGACATGTTCATCCCACAGGTCATTTAAAAAATTATTGCACTATTAAGATATGTCCCATCCTAACCAAATTAAATAAAACATTCAACATAATTTATCATTATAAAGAATTAGCTGTAACTTTTATCCAAATGACCTCATTTTCAATATGTATTTGTATTATTCTCATAGCAACTCTACTGATAAATTTAAATCCATGAGAATAGCAGTATCCAACTCCTTTGAATGCTTTTTTTGGGCTATTTCATATTACAAGATTTGAACACTCAAAAGTACTCAAAAAGTTTCCTCTTGAAGAGAGGCAATATCCTAAGCTAACTTCATAAGGACTTAGAAATAAGTTACTTTATAAGCTACTACATGATCAACCATCACCAGTGGGCAGTGTGGGTTTCTATGGAAATGACAGCCTGACAGCACGGCCGACTTCCCTTTCTTCTTGGAAAAAACTGCAGGAGAAAGAGGGAGCTACATTTAAGGTCGATAAATGAATAGAAAAACAAGTAAATGGCACATATAAATAAATACCTAATTTTTGGAAAAATACAGATTCATTCTTGAAGAAAAGTAAAAAGAATCAGACTGTGCTGGTCTGAACCTAAAATTGAGAAGTGACATGATCTACAACACAAATGCTTCAGGGACTGGCAGCAGTGGACAATGATAACACACCACATCAGTGGGCTGCTTACATTGCATCCCCTTTTGGGGAGGGCTAAGGGGGCAAAATTTGATTTTACATCCAAGAGGTATGTTTCACTCAAATTTTTCTCATTCCTGTATTTTTGCTAAGATTATTATTTAAAGTGGAAATTAAATTTTAAATAATTTAAAGAATTTTGGAAGCTTGAAATGGATGTAAAATGATTTTCAATAGCATGTATTTTTTACAGAGTGGGAAACAGCTCCTGACAACTTTTTTTCTGCTCTCCAAATTCAGGTTTTAGATGAAAAAAAAAATCACACCTTGGAAAAGCAGTGCATATTTTCCTACCAGATTTACAAAAACAAGTATCCTTCTCATTTTTGGCATGAACCAAATGTAAAATCATCCTAAAGTTTGTAAATAGTTGTAAAATTAAAAATTTAATGTCATGTTACAGAAACAACCTATACCATTTAGAATATATAGCTTTCAACTCTGAAGTGTTAACTAACTTCAGAGACTTTACACATTTTCTTAATCTATTGAAGCAATTTTTTGTGGGCCTCAAAATCTAAATACATCATGTAGTTTTATCAAACATGAATACACATGTCTTTAAATTTAACTCTCTATTACCAATATAATAGAGTTCACAAGGACTATTTTGGTTCCTGCACTATGATAAAAATTCATGCATTATAAAGATCTTGCATACTTTGATCTGAGATCTTCAGATGTTATATAAAAAATAATTAGAAAAACTTCATTATTTAAAACCTTCAAAACAATGATACATCTTATGACTTCAAAAAGTTGTTATTCTAAATGTTTTCAAAACAAAACATTCCTCACCATATGATTGTTTGATAGCTAAATAGTATAATCTCATGTGAAATTGTCAATGCATTTCAAATATAGGCATTACTGTATTTAAGATAGTAACGTGGGTCCCACAGGGAATATGACTGGCCTGACTGACTCATCTCCACACTCTTAGTTTAATAGGAACTTCTCTGTTTATTCACACTTATACTTTCATTAGTGGATTTTGTATGGCCCTTTTTGTGCTATTATTAACCACAGTGATCTTTCTTACCTGCACAAGGGGCAAAAGAGCACCTGAACTTTTTCTTGGATGACCTAGGGACATTTATTAGAGTCCAAAGTGATTGATAAGCCTGTTCAAGGATCTGAAGACTGTCTCAGTTCAAGCTTGATAAGGAGGACAAAGAAAACAGAGATGTATGTGAACAATCTATTACCTAGTTCTTTATAAACATATACACATTGTGATTGCTGAATTCTGTATCAGTTGCTCAGCATCAAAACTCCCTTGTAATCCTCCTCTCTTAGCCATGATTTTAGTGTACAGTCATGTTTCCCAGTGTTGTAAGCCAAAATGATATCTGAAGTCCGACAGTAGCACTCATTGTCATTCTACTATATAACACTAAAATTTTTAACAGTACTTAAAATGTAACAATACATACTTCAAACTTAACATGTACCTATGGCTCTGAGGTCATTTACTTAATAGAGGACCAATTTCAACACCAAAGTATTTTCTTAGCATTTATTTCACCTTGTTGAAGGATTTTGTTTTCCCCAAACATTGAACTTCTATATTAACATTTTTTCATGAACATAATAGTTGTGAAATTAAAGCAGTGGTAAAGGACAGTAATGTTAAAAATAAAACATTTGTTTCCAAACCCTGCAATCATGTGAGAACACAACACCTGGAGCAAAAAGGGTGTGAACCAAGGCAATCATCAACAGACCAAATAGGTGAAATGTTTTGAATCTGGAAGTCAGAACAAAACAATGTACTGTTCTTTCTGTACTGATAAGAAATTTGTCTCTATAAAGGTACTGAAGCTTTTCAATCCCTTTATTGACAGCAAATATGGCATACTTAAAAATATATTCTTCTGATAAATAGTTTGACAGAAGTGACCACATGCATTTGGGGGAACCTATATTCAGCAAACAATGAAGTATTAAATTCACTAGGTTATTTTTAGTTGACCCATCTGGTTTTATTTTTCTGAAGGCATGGTTATTCTGGGTGGAAGTGCATATAAAAGAGGACTATCTAAATTTTTACTTGGTATTTTCATAATTCCAGAAATATAAGAAATAGTACTTCTAGACAGTAAAAGTTAAACACACTTATGATACTAGTTTGTAGTTCATAAGGCAGTTGGGCACTTGTACATATGATACTTCCTTCATTTGTACTGCAAAACAACTTCCAGTGAAGGGCAGGTCCCTGTGAATGAGCTCCACATAGCAGAGTAGTGTAAGACAGTCAGAAAATAATTTGCAGTAATTGGGCAGCTTACTGAACAGGTAGACTCCACACAGTAATGCCTGCCTTTCTCTCCATAGGCCTATATTTAAGGAAAGCTTGAAGAGAATGAAAAATATCCTTATCAATGTTCATGGCAAGCCTGAACCTAACATCTGTCTGTACAGCCCAGAACAAAAGTGAAAATAGAAACTCACAAATTGTTAGTGTAAGTGTTAACAATTTGTAAATCAAACTTGAAAACTGTTAAAAAAACGGAACTCTATCTTTCTAACTTTGACACATCTACATTTATATACTCTGGAAAACCAAGTTTAAATTTAGAACTGTTAGTCTCCTTGGAGTTCAGTGCCAGATCCTGGCTTTCCAGAAAGTGCCAGTCTTGGGCTCCTACCCACATTATGGAACTAACATTCTTGAGAGGAGGTCAAATAAGTAACCAAGACAATTACAGATAGTGATATGTAGCGATGTGGAGCATCTTTTCATGTGTCTGTTGGCCGTCTGAATTTCTTCTTTGGAGAACTGTCTGTTCAGCTCCTCTGCCCATTTTTTAATTGGTTTATTTGCTTTTTGTTTGTTGAGGTGCATGAGCTCTTTATATATTTTGGATGTCAACCCTTTATCGGATCTGTCATTTATGAATATAGTCTCCCATACTGTAGGGTTCCTTTGTATTCTACTGATGGTGTCCTTTGCTGTACAGAAGCTTTTCAGCTTGATATAGTCCCACTTGTTCATTTTTGCTTTCGTTTCCCTTGCCCAGGGAGATATGTTCATGAAGAAGTCACTCATGTTTATGTCCAAGAGATTTTTGCCTATGTTTTTTTCTAAGAGTTTAATGGTTTCATGACTTACATTCATGTCTTTCATCCATTTCAAATTTACTTTTCTGTATGGGGTTAGACAGTGATCCAGTTTCATTCTCTTGCATATAGCTGTCCAGTTTGCCAACACTAGCTGTTGAAGAGGCTGTCATTTCCCCATTGTATACCCATGGCTCCTTTGTCATATATTAAATGACCATATATGCTTGGGTTTATATCTGGACTCTCTAGTCTGTTCCACTGGTCTATGGGTCTGTTCTTGTGCCAGTACCAAATTATCTTGATTACTGTGGCTTTGTAGTAGAGCTTGAAGTTGGGGAGCGAGATCCCTCCCACTTTATTCTTCTTTCTCAGGATTGCTTTGGCTATTCAGGGTCTTTGGTTGTTCCATATGAATTTTTGACCTATTTGTTCCAGTTCGTTGAAGAAGGCTGTTGGTAATTTGATAGGATTGCATTAAATCTGTAGATTTCTTTGGGCAGGATGGCAATTTTGACAATATTAATTCTTCCTAGCCAAGAGCATGGGATGAGTTTCCATTTGTTAGTGTCCTTTTTAATTTCTCTTAAGAATGTCTTGTAGTTTTCATGGTATAGGTCTTTCACTTCCTTGGTTAGGTTTATTCCTAGGTATTTTATTCCTTTTGATGCCATTGTGAATGGAATTGTTTTTCTGATTTCTCTTTCTATTAGTTCATTGTTAGTGTATAGGAAAGCCTCAGATTTCTGCATATTAATTTTGTATCCTGCAACTTTACTGTATTCTGATATCAATTCTAGTAGTTTTCGAGTGGAGTCTTTAGGGTTTTTTATGTACAATATCATGTTACCTGCAAATAGTGACAGTTTGACTTCTTCTTCACCGATCTGGATGCCTTGTATTTCTTTGTTTTGTCTAATTGCCGTAGCGAGGACCTCCAGTACTGTTGAATAACAGTGGGGATAGTGGGCATCCCTGTCTTGTTCCTGATCTTAGTGGAAAAGCTTTCAGCTTCTCACTGTTCAGTATGATGTTGGCTGTGGGTTTATCATAGATGGCTTGCCCTCTATACACATTTTGTTGAGAGTTTTTATCATGAATGGATGTTGAATATTGTCAAATGCTTTTTCAACATCTATGGAGATGATCATGTGGTTTTTGTCTTTCTTTTTGTTGATGTGGTGGATGATATTGATGGACTTTCGAATGTTGTACCATCCTTGCATCCCTGGGATGAATCCCACTTGGTCATGGTGTATGATCCTTTTGATGTATTTTTGAATTCGGTTTGCTAAAATTTTGTTGAGTATTTTTGCATCTATGTTCATCAGGGATAGTGGTCTGTAGTTTTCTTTTTGGTGGGGATTTTGCCTGGTTTTGGTATTAGCGTGATGTGGGCTTCAGAGAATGAGTTTGGGAGTACTTCCGCCTCTTCTATTTTTTGTTAAACTTTAAGGAGAATGGGTACTATGTCTTCTCTGTATGTCTGGTAAAATTCCGAGGTAAATCCATCTGGCCTGGGGATTTGTTCCTGGGTAGTTTTTTGATCACTGCCTCAATTTCGTTGCTGCTGATTGGTTGGTTTAGATTTTGTGTTTCTTCCTTGGTCATTCTTGGAAGGTTGTATTTTTCTAGGAAGTTGTCTGTTTCTTCTAGGTTTTCAAGCCTGTTAGCATATAGGTTTTCATAGAATTCTCTAATAATTCTTTGTATTTCTGTGGGATCTGTCATGATTTTTCCTTTTTTGTTTCTGATTCTGTTTATATGTATTGATTCTCTTTTTCTCTTAATAAGTCTGGCTAGAGGCTTATCTATTTTGTTTATTTTCTCAAAGGCTCTTGGTTTCATTGAATTTTTTCTATTGTTTTATTCTTCTGAATTTTATTTATTTCTTCTCTGATCTTTATTATGTCCCCCCTTCTGCTTACTTTAGGACTCATTTGTTCTTCTTTTTCCAATTTTGATAATTGTGAAGTTAGACTATTCATTTGGGATTGTTCTTCCTTCTTTAAATAGGCCTGGATTGCTATATACTTTCCTCTTAAAATTGTTTTTGCTGCATCCCACAGAAGTTGGGGCTTAGTGTTGTTGTTGTCATTTGTTTCCATATATTGCTTGATCTCTATTTTGATTTGGTCATTGATCCATTGATTATTTAGGAGCATGTTGTTAAGCCTCCATGTGTTTGTGAGCCTTTTTACTTTCTTTGAACAATTTATTTCTAGTTTTATACCTTTGTGGTCTGAAAAGTTGGTTGGTAGAATTTCAATCTTTTGGAATTTCCTGAGGCTCTTTTTGTGGCCTAGTATGTGGTCTATTCTGGAGAATGTTCCATGTGCACTTGAGAAGAATGTGTATCCTGTTGCTTTTGGATGTAGAGTTCTATAGATCTCTATTAGGTCCATCTGTTCTAGTGTGCTGTTCAGTGCCTCTGTGTCCTTACTTATATTCTGTCTGGTAGATCTTTCCTTTGGAGTGAGTGGTGTGTTGAAGTTTCCCAAAATGAGTGCACTGCATTCTGTTTCCTCCTTTAATTCTGTTAGTATTTGTTTCACATCTGCTGATCCGCCTGTATTGGGTGCATCTATATTTATAAAGGTTATATTCTCTTGTTAGACTGAGCCATTTATCATTATGTAATGTCCTTCTTTATCTCTTGTTACTTTCTTTGTTTTGATGTCTATTTTGTCTAATACTAGTACTGCAACACCTGCTTTTTTCTCCCTGTTGTTTGCATGGAAGGGGAGTCTCTTGTAAGCGGCATATAGATGGGTCTTGTTTTTTTATCCATTCTATTACTCTGTGTCTTTTGATTAATGCATTCAGTCCATTTGCATTTAGGGTGATTATTGAAAGATATGTACTTATTGACGTTTTAGGCTATAGGTTCATGGTTACCAAAGGTTCAAAGTTATCTTCTTGAGTATCTTACTGTCTAACTTAACCCACTTATTGAGCTTTTATAAACACGTCTCTTGATTCTTTATTTCTCTCCCTTCTTATTCCTCCTCCTTCATTCTTCATATGTTGGGTATTTTGTTCTGTGCTCTTAAGTGTTTCCTTTAACTGCTTTGTGGGTAGTTGATTTTATTTTTTGTCTTTAGTTAGTGTTTGGTTGGTCTTCTTTTTTTGCTGTGATTTTTTTTTCTCTGATGACATCTGTTTAGCCTTAGGAGTGCTCCCATCTAGAGCAGTGCCTCTAAAATACCCTGTAGAGGTGGTTTGTGGGAGGCAAATTCCCTCAACTTTTGCTTGTCTGGGAATTGGTTAATCCCTCCTTCATATTTAAATGATAATCGTGCTGGATACAGTATTCTTGGTTCAAGGCCCTTCTGTTTCATTGCATTAAATATATCATGCCTTTCTCTTCTGGCCTGTAAGTTTTCTGTTGAGAAGTCTGACGATGGCCTGATGGGTTTTCCTTTGTAGGTGACCTTTTTCCTCTCTCTAGCTACCTTTAATACTCTGTCCTTGTCCTTTATCTTTGCCATTTTAATTATTATGTGTCTTGGTGTTGTCCTCTTTGGGTCCCTTCTGTTGGGAGTTCTGTGTGCTTCCGTGGTCTGAGCAACTATTTCCTCCCCCAATTTGGGGAAGTTTTCAGCCATTATTTCTTCAAAGACACTTTCTATCCCTTTTTCTCTCTTCTTCTTCTTCTGATACCCCTATAATGCTAATATTGTTGCATTTGGATTGATCACACAGTTCTCTTAATATTCTTTCACTCCTGGAGATCCTTTTATCTCTCTCTGCTTCAGCTTCTCTGTATTCCTGTTCTATGATTTCTATTCCATTAATGGCCTCTTGCACCTCATCCTGTCTGCTCTTAAGTCCTTCCAGAGATTGTTTCATTTCTGTAATCTCCCTCTGGACTTCATCCCTTAGCTCTTGCATATTTCTCTGAAGATCCATCAGAATGCTTATGACCTTTATTTTGAATTCTTGTTCAGGGAGATTGGTTAGGTCTATCATCCCTGGCCCTCTCTCAGGGGTTTTCTGGACTATTTTGGACTGGACTAAATTCTTCTGCCTTTTCATGTTGATAGAGGTAGCTGTAGGCCGGTATCATGTGTTTCAGCTGGGAGAACAAAGTCCTTTCCTGCTTGCTGGTCACCTTGCCCTTCTCTGCAGCCTGTGTCGGTATCTTGCACTTCTGGAGAAGCTTCCAGGTTAATCTCCTAATCTGCTATGGGTGGGGTCTCTGTCAGAGTTGTGCAGAGCCCCACCTGGAGTGGCAGGCATGCTGGGTGCGCTCTCCCACAATAGCGGCGACCCTGCCAGGCTGCTGTGTGCCAACAGTGGCCTTTTGGTCTGGCTCGGGTGGCTGTGCACCGGGCCAAGCGATTCCTGGGAGTGCAGCTGCTCCTGAGCTACTCCTCCACCACCATCGCCGGCTTCCGCAGGCCTCTCTTGGGCCCCTCCAATGCTGCCACTGCCAGCGTGCACAGGCCGCTCCCGGGTTGCTTGGTCGCCACTACCACAGGCTTGCACAGGTTGCTCCCTGCCCCCTCTGGCACTGTCGCCACGTGCTTGTGCAGGCCGCTCTGTTACTGCCACTGCCGGCCCATGCGGACCTCTCCCGGGCAGCTCAGGTGTCACCACTGTGGGCTCGCACGGGCCACTCTGTTGCCACCGCCACTGCTGGCCCACGCGGGCCAGACCCGGGCCACTTGAGTGCCGCTGCTGCAGGCTCATGCAGGCCACTCGTGGGTCCGTCTGGCACCGCCCTTCCTGGCACATGCTGCCACTCTCCCACTACTGGGCCGGTGTGTCGGGGTCTGCCCCGGTTGGGGGAACAACTGGCAGGCTGCTTATTGCAGTGAGGGTCTTCAGAGCTGCACTGCCGCCCAGGGGATTAGGTCGCCTAGAGTTCCCTGGATTCCCAGGTGCTGGGGTGTGTGTGTTGGGACGTCTTCATCCAGCTGTGAGGTCCCTGTCCCTTTAAGACTTGCAAAAAGCACTCACTTTTCTTTTGTCTCAGGGACGCTGGTTGTCGGGACCTGCTCACAGGTTTTGCTTTTCCATTTCTCTAATATCCAGCACCCCATGCACTGTGTGTCTGTGCTACTGGTGCAGATTTCTGGAGCTGGTTGTTTAGCAGTCCTGGGCTTTCACTCCCTCTCCACTCCCACTCCTTTCTTCCCACTGGGGGGCTTGAGTAGTGGGGGCGCCTGGTTCCTGGTGGGCCTCGGCTCATATCTTACCCCTTTAGTGTGATGCTGAGTTCTCGCAGATGTAGATGTAGCTTGGCTGTTGTACTGTATCCACTGGTGTCTCTTTTAGGAATAGTTGTATTTATTGTATTTTCAAAAATATATATGTTTTGGGGAGGAGATTTCCGCTGAACTACTCATGCCACCATCTTGGTTCCTCCTCTGCCAAGAACTTTTTGTTAATAATTATATAAATTATATGGTTCCCTACATTAGTATGTTCCAAAAGCAATTTTGAAAACAATATATGAACTCATTTATTCTATGAATTTTAAACATCACAATTTATTCTAAAAATGTACAAAGAGGATAAGGTAATCCATAAATGGTTGTCATTTTTTAATAGCTTGTGATAAATTTTGTGGGACCTTTAAGTAGAGTTGCAAAAATGAATGTCTTTTTTATAAGGGGGGAAAATAAGTTCAAATACATTCTTAAATATAGCAAGTGACTTGAAATATTTACATTATAGATAAACATACACAATCATATGTAGTGGGATAGAATTTAGAGTGGCATCTCATTTTAAAAGACATCTGATTCTGGATTTTTCAGATTGAAGGTGAAAGTTGTTTAGCTTCTCTGTTAGGATTAACAAACGTGGCATTGCTTTTCCATTAGGATTAGCTGTCAACCATCAGCTGTAATACTAGAAAAATTGCAGCTCTACTCTGAACAAGCCCAGAAGATGATGCCAGGAAGTTACTATTAGGACCTATTCAGGTATGCAGAGCCAAAAGTCTTTACAAGGAGGCAAAAACCTCTATTGGGTGTTTGGCATGAACAAGTTAGCATTAGACTTCCAGTGAGATTATTCTGATCTAATTTACTTCATTTAAAGAAACGCTGTAAGGTTTTCCATTTCTCATTATCTAAATCTGGCTCCCCTGGAGATAGAAACATCTAAGGTGGCATTGTTCTCTTTGCAAATACAAAAAGAATCCCCTAAAACAAAGAGGTCACTTTTGCTTAGGCTTCTGAGATTTGAAATTTAGTATCTGCTTAAAGTATTCACCATCTGACTCAGAAAGGAAATATCATTCTAGTATTAAATTATATATAAATAATTATATAAACATTTAAACTTTTTATCAGCTTATGTCCACATGTATATAAACACAAATATCAGTGTATGTATATATATTAAGATATATTTTCCGTGGCTAACTTTTACTCAGCAAACATTTGCTGAATATTCAGAATTTTCAAAACACTATGCTAGGAGCTAAAAGAAGAATAGGGGTAACTAAAACCTTCAGGAAAATAAGGATTTTATTTTCTAGTAGAGAAGACTGGCACATACCTGGGAACTGAGACTGATGTAGGATATGAGGAAGTGGGAGGACAGGAGGAACACGGAGCATAAAATGGCCAAACTAGAGCCCCGTGTACTTAACAACCTCACTCGACAGACTGTGGGTGGACAATACTGTGAAGTCTGGTGAGGATAAAATGGAAAGTTTATGTTGTTAAACAACAAAAATTCCCCTGTGTAAATTCAAAGAGCAAATTGGCTTTATTCAAAGATACATGAATTTAGCAGCCAAAGGAGCTCTTGCCAAGCTGTAGGAAAGGGAAAGCTCTCAAGGTGGAAGGTGGCAGAAAAAGAAATCATTAGCAAAGAATGTGTTGTTTCAGGCAGGGTCACCTTCCCAAGGGGAATGGAAGGGGTCTACTGGGCAGATGATCTCACTAGTCTGATCAGGTAAATCCATGTTGGCTGGGTGAAGGTTACATTCCTGGGAGGATGAATCTGTAGTCACATTACGTGCAAGTTTTGGTTTGCTGACTTGAGACTTAGCACAAGTGACTTTGGAGCCTCTTGTCTCTTTTTTAAACAATGTTTTGTTGGATTCTCCCAGAGGAGGACGCCGCCCCAAATCACTCACGGAAGGCGTCTCTTGATGCAACAAGCAAGAGGAATTTATTCAGAGGCCAGCTAGCTGGGGTCCATGCGTTAGCCCGACGCAGCGGGTCTCAACGAGGACCCCGAACTCACAAAGCCAGAAGTTTTTATAGCATTTTCAAAGGGGCAGTATTTTCTACAGTCACAATACAGTGTTTTTTTTTCATAGACACATAAATTTTCGGCTGACGCCTCATCCTGGGGGTCTGGTTAGATAAAATCACTTTCGGAATGTTTAGGGTGGTTCTAGCAAGATAAGCTTAACTGATTGAGGTTGGCTAACTAAAGGTCACTACAATTAACACTGGCTGACTAACTTGTTTTTCAAAGTTCTAGTAATTTTTCTCCTTCTAGGTTAGAAAATGGTGTTTGAGCCTTTAAGATGGCTGTGCTTATGCTAACTTTTGATTCTTCAGGTTCTACAGTTTAAATCCTTTTTTAGGGAGACCCTTCACTAGACATAGGTAGGTGGTAGTATCATCAGTCATGTGGCTAGACAAGGAGTAAAATTTTTTGAAGGGAAACTTTATAATATCTATCAGCTCTTAAAATATGCATTTGATATAACAAATTTACTTCTAGAAACATACCCTATACCTCCCCTCCCCCAAAGGAAAAAGGACAAAAAATTGCATGTTTTTCCTTCTGAGAATACTCAAAATGGCACTGTTACAATATGATGAAATTAAAAACCCCTACCAGCTTTCTAAGAGGGGAAAATTGCTAAATGACATATGTTACAACCATACGATAGAATTAGCTGGAAATAAAAACAATGATTTTGTTCATAAATGTACTTAATGATGTGAAAAAAGAATGTTTACAACAGATTATTAATCTAGAGCAGTGCCTGGCACAGATAAGCAAGCTATACAAACACATTTTGCTCTTCTAAGAATGCCTTAGATATAGATGTATTTAGAAAGAATTTGTTTAAATTTGAAACAAAGTACAATTTAACGATTTTGCTTTTTCATTTTTGATGGATTTTAGATATAACTTACATGTATTGGTTAATATCTCAAACCTAATAATATTTCAGTGTGTTATCTATTTTTGTAATCATTGGATCCCACAGTGATTTGAGTTACATACAACTTCAAAAATCAAACTATAACTACACATAACAAACACGTGCCAAGTCATAGTTGTTCTCCTGTACTTCTAGTATGACTGTGTTGAAGGGAAATTAGAGCACTCTCTAAATTCAGATCCAATTTCTACCATGGTGAGTGGATTATTTAGAGCGAAGCTCTGCAGGCAGACAGTAGCCTTAGGTAAGCAGTATGTCACATCTCCTGTTTAGACTGTTAGGACTTTGAAGTCCTGAACCAACTGTAAATGAAGTTGTGACTAACCTCTTTTATTCTTCTAAAACAAACAAAAATCTCTCTTGAAAGTACTTCCTTTAATTTTGGACCTTTTTTTGCTTTCCAATGTTTTTCTTTTCTCTTGGTTGTTTCTACAAGCACCTTCAGTCTTTGGATTGCTTCAGTGAAGTGAGAATATAAAACAGCAACACTTAGCCACATAATAAATAAGTGTATTAGTATTATTTGTTGCCTCCTTATCTTGCAAAGATGATATTTGCAAGTAAAGTGTTTCCTTTTTTGTTTGTTGATTCTTGCGTCTGTAGCCCTAGGCCTCCCTTTATACAAATAGCCCTCTGGCTTTTATACTATTGCAGATCAGGCTTTCCTCGAAAGGTCATAAATTCCTTAGTGCTTGGCAAACAAATATCTGGCCCAGGCATAAAACAGTGCCAAAAAGAAAATATCTGGTGATGTTAATGAGTTAATTTGTCACTCTGTAATTATTTAGGTACTTTCCAAAGCCTATCCAAACACAAGTCTAATTTAAAGATACAGTTGACCCAAGTTCCTTTAGCAGAAAAACCATAAAATGCAGATCCAACATAAATTAGTCAATGGAATTTACCTGCCTTTGTATTTAGTGCCCTTTAATATTTTGAGTTTTATCAAGGTAGTCTATGACTTTGACCACTGAAGTTGGGTATCTCTGATCTAGCATCAAGGCAAGGTATTTGCTATCACTATTGAAAATATTCTTCTGAAGCTTTTTAAAATGTTGCATTCAGAAAAAAAATGACCTCAATAGCTCCTGACCATGGCTAGGAGTTTTTCTTCCCTTTTATATATTTTTATCAACCCAACTATCTTCATTTTATATAGGATAGAAAGGATAAGATTCAAGCGTGAACCCATTTTGCGCCTGCTAGCAGGGGAATGTGGATGGGGCCAGGGAGAGCCAGGAGTTAGTAGGTTCCTTTCAGACCAGTAGAACATGAACTATCTTCTTACATTTAATCCAATTCCCCTCTAGGTAGGTATCTCTAATGCATTTAAAACAGGACAAAAACTTTATCAAATAATTGCCTCTATTTAGAAGGTCCTTAGTATACATAGTTTTTCCATTCTCCCCTTCAATAACTTCTGTATTTCTTGCCAGTCTTGTAGGTGACCCCATTAGCAGCATAGCTGAGAATTCACAGTTTGGAGTCTTGTTCAGCCAAATTAATTAAGTGCCATTTTCCTCCTGGGAGGAAATGAGCTGTTTAGATAAATATATTAATTGAGTGTTTGTTTCTGCTTATTATAATCATATATAGAATCCCTTGGCACAGTTAATACCTTGTTCTAAAACCCTCTTTTAAGTATTTCATTCAGATTTTTCAGTCAGCTTTTGAAGACACCTGTAATTTTCTCTTCTATGAAAAATAATTTATGGTATACTTTTCTTCCAAATTTACTATAGGTTTACCAGCTTTATATTACTTCTTGGCTTTGAAGTAATTTCAGGAGACTGTTGATCTCAGGCTGATTGTGTATGCAGCCCCTCATGCAAAACAGGACTTGGCTCAATTTCCTTAGTCCCTTGAAGTCTGGCGACTGACATGACCAAGATGAGTCCCCATGCCCCCTCAGGGATTCCACAGCGCAGATACTGCACTGTAAGAAATAGTGTGTGCAGAGATGGATATGGCATAACCCTTGCCCTCAATAGAGATAAACCACAAATAACATGAAATAGGTGTGAAAGGAGCACTGAAAGGGGAAGAAGAAGGCTTCATAGGAGCGCTACTAAATATTATAAACTTGGACAGATGTGTGAGAGGGAGAGTGTGATGACTTCATTTGAAATACAGTGAAGGACAAGAAATTTAAAGGTATGTTTAAGAAATAGCCAAAGGCTGGTTTGCCTAAAATGCCTTCCCTGGGCATCTAAGTTTACATAGTAACTGATCAAGGTCAAGAGTGTATTTAAACCCAGACCCTGGAAAACTTTTAATTCCTATCTAGGAAGTTTGAGTTTTAGCATGCAGTGGAAGTCTTCTAAGGTGTTCAAGCTAGAAAGAGATCTATTCAGAACTGTGGCTTAGGAGAGAATATAATTGACATTCTAACTTATCTTCTGCAACATCAAGGGACAGTCTCTTAAACAATGGCCATATTTGCCTACCCATCCTTCATGCATTACACCATTCAAACATTCAAAAAACATTTATTAGGTGCCTATTGCTATGTTAGTGATATAGTATCAGTTACCCAACCTGAAAGATGCCGTGTGTTAGCCACTGTGGTATACAAAGATGAATCAGATATGATGCTATCATTCATAGGCCAGAACACAGGATAAGAAAGGACATAAATAATTAAAGAGTGCATTTTGAGAGAGATAGAGGATCAGGGAAAGGTATATGAAAGGTCACCTAAGCACTGGACTCAAAAGTTACACTTTTACAAGGTTTGTTTTCCAGGTCTTCTTAATAAATAGACACATATAGAAAAATGGTTTCATTTTAGTGGTTCTGGTTTACACAACTACCCTCAAAGTACCTGCTGAAGAGTGACAACAGTGCCTATTATTCTTGTAGAGAAAATCCAGTGAATTATCTCAAAGTATTCAGCTATATTTGGGTTGTTCAAATGCAGTTTTTGAGGGTCATAAAAAAAGGGCCTTACCAATGTGTTACCCAGTCATATAATGCCCCAGCAGACATTTATTTATCACATTTTTCATTAAAGTGGAAAAATGACTCGAGACAAGAAGAAATTAATGAAAGAAGGATGCCAAGAGTCACAGTCAGGAAGTTGATACAGTGCATGAACCTTAAAAACTTTTTAAAGAGCTACTGTCTGTCTCATAAAGTCACAAATTTTTTTCTCCTTAATATTCTCATTTGGTTTGAAATTAGGGAGTAAAGCTCACTACTGTAAATGACTTTAGAGTTTCTTAGTCCACCCAGTCTTTTCTTTCTGGAGACTGGCTCCTTTCCCTGCTCCACAGTTCACTGAAGCCCTTTTGAGGGGCAGGGTCACTGAGTTCTGTCCATCTTATTTTGGGTTGACTTTGTGAATCTCACATCTTTATAGTAGATTACAGGGATAAGTAGATGTTAAGGCAATAAAGGTCTCACACTGCACAGGCATGTGACACTTAAAAAGGATATTTGACCAAAATGAAAGACAGCTTTAGAAATGATACATGTGATAAATAGAGCACATCCCATGACCTTGCAAAGAAAATATTCATAGTTTCTGTTGCAGTACAAATAACACTGATGCCTATTTTAAGGATGTCATATTCTTAATGAGTTAAAACATTTCATCATCACTTTAAGTATATTTGGTTTCATGTACACGTTTTAGAGTTAAATGTTTAAAAACTCACCAGTCTTGCTCTCCTTTCATATCTTCCTAAACTTTAACCGCTATCTCTTTTATAAGCCTATTTTTCTCCTTTCATCTCTCTGACTTGTGTATTTTCTGATTGTGTCTCATTGCTTTGTGTTTTATACTTGGCACTTATTTGAGGCTTTTAATCTTCAAAGCTCCTAAAAACATTACCTAATTAATCCTCCTCACAGTCTTATAAGGAAAGTCATTATTAGAATTTCTACTTTTACATGTGGAAAAAAATAAGGCAGAGGTTAAACGACTTACAAAAAATCATAGAAAGTGAGCTTCATCCTGCATGGAGATTCATGTGCTCTATCACTTTGCTCCTGTGATTTCCCTTTGGTGTCTTCATTAGGGTGTTTTCTGTTATAATACATTTACTTTGATGTTGTAAATTTTATTTATTCATATTTCAATCTTTCACAAAGAACAGTGGATTTCTAAATAATAGGCTCTCTGTTAATCATGTATTTTTCTATTTGCTCAATACTTGGTTTTGACTTGTCCTATTTTTGTGTTTATCTGTACTTTTATAACCTCTTCCATATTTTTGTTAACCTATTTGCAATTGCACTTTAATCCAAGACTTAATTAACTAGTCCATGATTATAATGAGAAAAGCAACAGCTTTAAAAATCATGTTTGTACTGACTACTGATTTTTCCATTTACTTTATATAAATTTGTCAAATTATCAGATCTATGATATCTTTATATATTAGAAAACAGAACTACTTCCCCAGACTGCTGAAAGGATGAAATAGGTAACATATATCAAGTGCCTAGCACAGCACCTGAGCATAGTTGTTTCAATTCTTCTTTCTTTTTATTTATCTCCATCACTTTAAAAAAATTAATATATGTTTTACATATATTAAAAATATCTGAAGTGTATAATTTTATGATTTTTGACAAATTTGTACACCCATGTAACCATTATTTGGCTCAAGATATAGGAATTTTCTATCTTACTTGAACATTTCCTAATCACTGTTTCCAGGCAACACCTACCCCGAGGTAACAAGTGTTCATTCTGATTATCATCATCCATTAGTTTGGTCATTCGAGGACTTGAGATAAGTGAGACATTCAGTGTGTATGTTTTTCCATCAATCATCTTTCACTAATCAGGTGTTTTAAGATCCATCAATGTTGTTGGATGTTGTATCAGTGCCTCTAATTCTCCTACTGGCAGGCATTTAGGTTGTTTCTAATTTAGAGTTATGAGTAAGGCTTCTTTGTTCGTTCTGGTGAAAGGCTTTTTGTGAACTATATTTTTATTCTTGTGCAAATACCTAGGAACAGAACTGCTGAGTCCTAAAGTTTGACTTTGTAAACCCTGCCAAATAGTCTTACGTAGTGGTTGTACCTATTACACTGCCCCCAGAAACAAAGTTTTGTCGTTCCACATTCTTGCTAACACATAGATCTGATAATTTGACAGTATTTTAAATTTTTGTCATTCCATTGGGTGTGTAGTGGTATCTCATTATGAATTGCTTTTGTATTTCTCTGATGACTAATGATGTTGAAAAACAACTGGTCCATTTCTTTTTTGTAGAGTACTATTATCTCTTCACTTAACAACATTATTTTTCCTTAGTAGATTTTTATTCAGATTTGAGAAAGTAATAAACAAATAAGAAATTTTCACTTATTATTATAATTTTAATTTTATAAAAGTTATTACAATGGAGATTGCTATTCTGTTAAAAGCAAGAAAAAAATGTATGGCCAACCCTCCTATTTTAATTATCAGTATTCCCAATACAAAACTGGCAAGAACCATCAATTATCCCTTCCTCATAGAACAAGCATTGAATTTTCTTTTGAAGACAGAAGAACCTTTGGATTTTCTAGGCTTTAATCAAAAGCTGTTGGGTTTTTTTTGTGTGAAAATGGAAAGTAATGCTGGAACAATTAACAGAATAGTGGTTTTCTTTAAACTATGGGGGAGGTTGGTAGACAACGAGTACTGAAAATGGGAAAGGTATTTTTATATTTATTAAAAGTAGACATGGATTAATAATTTGAGGAACAATGACAGAAAATGACAATCTAAATTTGTGTCTTCTTATTAGAAATTAGAATATGTTACATCTAAAGATGGTATCAGAAAGGAAAGAGAAAAAAAAAGATCAGGGACCACCAAACTGGAGTTCAAGTTGCTCCTGAGAAGAAATCATTGGCACTTCTGTTATATCTTCTCCCACTTTCCATTACCTAGCACATTTTTTTTCTCTGAACAGTAAATGCTCAAATAAATAACTATTATTTTACTAGCTGTCACTACAAAATAAAGTGCACTTCAGATGTTTTTCTTGAGCACAGTTACTTCAGCCTTTCTTTTCTACTTGTCAGTTATCACACACTCACTTTGGAAAGTACTGATATACAAGTGTTTTAAAAATGGGATAAATGTATGTATGTTATAGAGATGAGTTCTATACATACTATAGCTGATTTCATGTAGGCTTTTTAGTCTGGTAACAGCACAGTGGACCAGGTGTAGGTTTCAGCTAGCTAACTACTGACCAAGTTAGCTATCAGTGATATTACTGATTTCTCAATTAACAGCCTAAAAGAATGGGAAAAAATAAATTGTCCACTGGCCTTTTATTATGTGACTTGAGAATCAGATGTCATATAACTTATCTGTCTGTCTGCAGTAGATAAATGACAGATTAGATAGACATAGAACAAAATGAAAAGAAAATCTCCCAGAAGGGACTGTTTTCCCATAGTAATTATATTTAATCTCTCACAATTAATAATATGAAAAGATTGCATTCATTGATTCCTAACATTTCTTGAGTACTCATAATATTCTAAGCCACTGTACTCAAAATTGAGTTAATGATAGAAAACTAACTAGAGTTAATTCATACCCACATGTCCAGCTTTTTGTGCTGCCTTCAGAGTAGATGCTGTGTGTGTGTGTGTGTGTGTGTGTGTGTGTGTGTGTGTGTGTGTGTGTGTGTTTCATAAAAAGGGAAGCAGATGCAACCCCAGGACTTTGAAAAATTGCAGCCATGGAAAGAAACAGTAAATTCTGTTGTTGGTTAAAGGTAGAAAGCTGGAAAATTTTTTTAAATAGCAAATTTTCTAAAATGTTATACTTCAAGTTCCCTAAAAACAGACTATGAGAAGGGGATTAATGTGCAAGTAATTTATTAAGGAAGTGCTCTCAAGAGATACTACTAAGGGAGTAGGGGAAATAAGACATAGGAGAAGCCAAGCCAGGGTGTGTGTTTCCAGATGATTCCAATTCCAGTTCCTAGGCTAACCCAGTGGGGGAGCCCTGAAGTATAAATTATACCTATTTGCCTACCTTTGAGGCAATGGGCCTGAACAATCATACTTCCTTACCAGTCAGTTGCTGGCTATAGTGCTTTGAGGGAAGTAAATAAACTCTCAGCTACTTTCATTTTTCTGGAATCTCTAAGTCTTCTGATCTATTAAAGCTCCAAAGTAAGAGCACCAGAAAATAGAAAAGAGAAAAATTCAGTTGATGAGATTGTTCCTGCCGCTGGCCATTTGCATAAATTTTGTGTGTTTCAGGCACTTATGTTAGTCAGAAAACAAACACAGAAACAAGAATGTATATGGGACAAGGCAAGTGTTCCAGTATCTCTCAGAAATAGATAGGCTAAGAGTGAGCAAGTCTGGAAAAGTACATTACCTGGTTTGGGCTTTTACAAGGTTAAAAAAGCAGGGGATGCTTTAGTCTAGGAGTTGAAGCTCTTGGTTTTCCAAAGAAATAGCTATTGATCCTGTGAGTTTTGCAGAAAAAAAAAATCATAATGCTTTATAAAGCCATTAGAAGCAAAACATAAAGAAGCTGGGGATAGAAGTACAGGACCTATAAAAAGGACCCAGGGGGATCTAGACAAACATAACATTGCTCAATATAACTCAAATTTGAAGAGAAGCAGACTCAGCAGTTTAGTAGGCAAACAGGGGTGTTGGATAAATGCCGGGAGAATCTGTCAAAGTGAACTATTTGTTTCACCACACTATCTCAGAGAAGGGAGAAATAACTCCAGTTGTTCACTATTTATCTCTGTACATCTTGTGAGGAAAAAATAATTATTATAATTATACAGTGATAATTATCCCAATAATAGGAACTTTGTGGAACTTAAGACGAAGAAAATTCTGCAGTGAAGGATCTGATGGAAGCTTCAGGGTTACAGAGATGTGATGAGGGTCAGAAGTAACTATTGTGAAGAGGTAGGTGCAGTGGAGGAATATATGAGCACCAAGTGAGAATCACCCAAAGAAGCTGATTCTATCTTACCTATTAATATTAGAGACAGTAAAAGAGTAGTATGGTTTCTTGCAAAATTAATGTCAATGGCTGTGTATACATAACCATCTAAAATAAAGCATTAATGTATTTAAAATGATTATGCAAGACCTAGAGGTTAATTTACTAGTAAGGTAGTGAAGCTTGGATTCAGGGCCCTCATTTGTATGATCTCATTTGATGGTCCTCAGAAATGTGTTTACATAGTTATATATTTTTGTTGAATTTATAAAAATAAAATACTCAATTGGTTGAGAACATGACTCAATGATTAATCCTATTTCCCCTCCCCACCCTACCCCCTTTTGACTGGTAACATTGGAATGTTCATATGCATTTTAAGATCTGGGTAAGGGACAGTGGGATTGGGGACACATTTTGTTTGGGTTTATTAGCATATACTCATAAGAATTGCAGCCATTTCAGTCCTCTGGTATGAGAATGCCTTCCAGGAACACTCCTACCCTAATGACACACTCAATCCTGGAAGTATGTGTTTTAATGGAGGAGAAACAAGATTTAAAATGTTCAGGGCCAGAAGATAGTCTGTGAAAAATTTTCTAATTATTAAACTTGTAAAACTGTAAGTGAATAATTTGGTTCACATCTACTTCATGTTAAAACTAAATAAAAATTAAATCAACCATGCCAAAAAAATACCAATTAATATTTTCTTCTCTCTAAAAAATATGGCAAAATTGTCATCACATGAAGAGGTGATAAAATAATACATATCCAGGAAATATAAGGGAAATATATTATAGAAGTATGTTAGGCTGTTAGCAAAAAAAAAAAAAATAGAGGGGGTTACATAATATTTCTGGATTTTGTGATGTATGTGGTATTTTTCAGCCTTTTGAGAATGATATGTCCTAATTTCTTTTCTTGACTCTAAATATGTATCCATGTTAATACCTAATTGTATCTTTTTAAATTTGAATCTGGCCCTGGCAGCACCTTTTTAGGAAGAAAATACCTTAATGAAATAACCCAACAAATAGGAACAATACAAGAAAATTCAAATAGTGCATTTACAAAAAGGGAAAGCATAGTTTGTAAAAAGGTCAATTCAACCTGAATTTATATATAAATTGATGTGATCTCAACTAAGATACTAAAATAATGTTTTAATTCAACAGAAAGTATTACATTTTATTTAAAGATTAAGCCTGTGAAATCATCCAGGTACATCATGATCATTATTTCTTCAGGCGCCTAGACCCAGGGTCTCAGTGACCTCATGCAGACTCTTACTTTTCTCCACTTCACATAATTAATTTCATATAGATTTAACTCTTGCTCTCCTTATTTGTTTCCATATATTCAAAGAAGATAGTCTTAATCTGTTTCAGCAAAAATTCTTTAAAACTGCTTCTGATTCCAGCAGAATAAACTCTTCAACGACCAGTATACTCTATCTCAGGAGAGATATCCCGGCCCATGGACAAATAAATCATGAACAGGGGTTTAAATATCCTATATGGCTGACTTAATCATTACTCACCTTTGTGTTGGGAATGGATGTACTGTGGCTGACATCCCCAGTGATAAAGTGATGGTAATGTTCTGATTGGCTTACTTGGATCACCATTCACTCTTGGAGGAAATACGGTGCCTGAGAGTGAGCTTCCAATATGGTACTGGGGTGACAGCTGTCCCAGAGGCAAGAGTGCCAGATAACAGACATGCACTATTTCATTGACTGTGAAATGCCATCAGTGATAAGAAACACTGTAGTTATGTAATGATAAAGAAGAAAAGATGTTGCTAGTTAAACTATATTACTTTTTTTAATCACTTACACATTTTATTTAATTTTTATTGAGTATCTTTAGATACAAGAAAGTTATGCTTTTGTTTACATTAAAAAGAAAATATAAGTGAAATGTATTGGTTAAAGTACCTTTAAAATATTTTCACATGCAGTGTCCAACCCTTCTGAACTGTTCAACTTCGAGTGTGTTTGTGTGTGTGTGTTTCCGCACATCAGCCTCTCTGCCAGTGAGTTTTGGTATTGCACCATTTCTTAAAAGAGTGTGTATTTAGACTTTCCTCCAGACTAGTCACACTTATTCTGCAAGTTTTGATGCAATGTGCAGATAAAAGAAATGCTTCATAACTGCCACTTGAACAATGTTAAAATATGACAAAATTTGAATCTTAGTATCCATAAACATATTATGCCAGTTAAATATATACCATGTCAGTAATTATTCTTTGTTATTTTGATGTACTTTGTTTCAGTTCATATTAAAAATATATTCATCTATTATATAAAGAGAGGGACTTCTATTAATTGTCACCACTAAATTAATTTTCTTGAGGTTTTCTCTTATTTCCAAGACTTTTGGGAATATAATTCTAGTAGTTGGATAGAGATTACTTAAGTGATAAATATTTTTGAACTGACACAATCTGTAAGAACATAACATAATAAATTGCCAGGCTTTAACACTGCATTTCCAAAGGTATAGCTATACTAGTAAATAAAAGTATATCCTTTTCTATACGAATTCTGAAAATTTGATTTATATTCTGATGTAGGCATAATAATATTCCCCTAAATGTGTCCAATCCTAACCCCTGAGACCTGTGAATATGTTATGTATGGTACAAGGCAAAGGGGAGTTAAGGTTTCAGATGGAAATAAGGTTGTTAATTAACTGAACTTGAGATGTGGAGATTAACCTTGATTATCCGAGTGTGTTCACTCTAATTACAAGGATCCTTTTAAGTGAGAGACACAGGAGAGTCAGTGTCAGAGTGATACTATATGAAGAAGACTCAACTAGCCATTTTTGCTTGCTTTGAAGTTGGAAAAAGACCACCAGTTAAGGAAGGCAGTAGCCTTTAGAAGGTGGAAAAGGCAAGAAAACAGAGCCTGTGGAAGGCATACAGGCCTGCCTACACCTTGTTTTTATCCCAGAGGCCGATTCAGATATCTGATCCTCAGAACTGGAAGATTATACATTTATATTAGTGTAAGCCAATAATTATGTGATAATTTGTTACAGCAGCAATAGAAAGCTGATAATTTCTTAACTAACTCTTCCTATTTTCGGAAAGAATTATGCTAATAATTAATAGACATTTGTTGAGTTTCATAAAACCAACATTTTTTTTTTACAATTTCATGTTTCTAGAGAAATATCTCAATGCAATAAGAACTCGTGAACAAGGCTTGATTCTTCTAGGAGTTTATAGGGAAAAAAATGCCTGTCTTGATCTTGTGCTATCTAGCCACTCATTATTACATTTGAAAGGGAGGGAAACACTCAAATCTTCCTGAGAGTGTTCTTGATTGGATAAATCACAGGTTGGTTAATCTGTCAGACTACCTTTCCAGAGAATCAAGGATCTTATTACCAAGAATCTGTTCAGCAAGGACCATTGCGGGTAATCAAACACCAAGACACGTTCTGACAGTGGTAATTAATAATATGGATTTGTTTATTGGCCTGTAAAATTGTCAGAGTATGTGTTTCCCATCCCAAAGGCATCTTTTAATGAACAAATCCAAAAAGAACCCGTCACAAAGAGTGTCATCAAACATTGTACAGTGATAGTTAGGCGGGATTTCCACTATTCTTAAAAATAAATTTAGCTTGTATCCTCCAGTTTACAAAAAAAGGTAACATGGGACTAGAAGTAAATAAATTTGGCATTGTTTTTCCAAAAAAGTTTAATGCCTTGTCAAAGGTTCTGGCATATGCTAAGCAATGGAAATAGTTAATTCAATACAGGAAAGTAATCTTCTAACAATAAATTATCATCTGCTGCTTCTCTCATTAGCAGTTCTGTCTCATCACAGTGATATGCGCTGAAAGTGATATTCTCTCTTTCAGAATCAAAGGTAATGTAAGACCAGCCATCATTAGCCCTCGCACTCTAAAATGTTCAGATATAACATAAATCCCAGAAATGGGGCAAGGTTTAGCGGCTGGGAGAGCGGGGCCAGGGAAAGAATTTGCAATTGTGAGTGCTTCCTAGCAACTGTTTCCATAACTATGCAAAACACGGCACGGCACTTCCGCCCTACCTTTCTCCCCTGCCCTGTTTCCCCTCTCATTAAGCGTAATTTTACTCAATGGCAAAGACTAATAAAGCAGAACCTTTTGATGAACTCTGAATTTCTGTGAATGCCTTTGGCATTTTCTCAGTAGCCAGTTACTATAACAATTGTAAAGTCATGGTGAGCACCCTTAGAGTGGCTATAAAAGGTAATTATTTCTTTCTTTATTATTATTATACTGGGTCAATTAAGGGAAATACAGAGCTATAATTTTCACAGATTTACTATGGGATCTTGTGGAAGGTCACTTTGCTTTACCTTATCTAGAAATTCGTTGGGTATATTATAATCTATTATAGCCCACAGGTAATAAGAGTTGTCTACAAGGAAAATTTCATTAATAGGCTTTTAAATTGTTGGGGGAAAAAGGCAAGCTGTTTTGTGGTAAAATAATCTGTGTAACCCTGCAACAAATAGGCACAATGTAATGTATAATTGATATAACTCAGATTTATATGTGTGTGTGTATGTGTGTGTATATATACACACACATTTGTATGTATACAATGTATATGTATATATACAAACACACATATACCAATTAGAGGTATGTTTATATATTTTTTAATTGCTCTAGAAGTTAAATTGAGATCGTTGTCTTTAATAGTACATTAAAGCTCTAAGCAACAATACTATTTAGAAGTGTGACTTTGTCACCCCTCCTAACACAGTCCCTTGCACATGTGTAACTAGATAGTATCAGTTTATTTACCAAAAGTTTCCTCCTGTATAATTTTAAGTTTGCTCCCTAAATTCTTCATTTTGTTAAAGAAAGCTTTGCATTCTCCTTTGATGTATTGTTACTGACGGTCCCAATGTCATGCAATAAAAAAGTGCTTAATTCCTAGGAATCATCTAAGCTTGAAGTTTTTCCTCAATCTCTTCTGCTGCCACTATGCTTTATCAATGCCAACATGCCATATATTACATTTCTTCAAAACATTTTTTTATGTTAGGTGAAAGCTATGTAAGTCTATATACTTTTCCAGGTTTTATTAGTGGTAAATAACAGCTTAATATTCCACCTCTTCATGAGCAATATGTAGGTAATGTTACCAGAACTCTACTAGATACATGATAATGGTAGAAGTCATAGTAATAGTAATAGCTATAAATTATAGAGTCCTCATTCTCAAGCTCCCTACTAAGGACTGTACTGTTATACTCATCTGTGTGTTTCATATCTCCCTATGAAAGATTCACATTTATTCATTCCATTAATCTAAAAGGGAAGGGAAAAGAGGCTCAGAAAGTTAAATGTTTCAAAAGTCACCCAGTTTGAGCATATAGGACTCAATGGAAACTCAAAATTTCTGATTTCAGAGCTTTAGAATTTAACTTCCTCCCTGTTTTAACCCCAAGAATGATCTTAATTGAACATGTCCTTAGCAATTTGGTACTGGCAGTTCTAAGAAAGGCAGATCTTTAACACAAAACCATGCCATATAATACAGCAGATATTGTCCAGTAGATTCAATTGGTACAAAAATTTTTAAAAACTTTTAACTTTTTGTTGTTAGTTTTAAATGAGCCAAAATATTTGTTTGGGGTCAGTGACACATGAAAATAGTCTCATCAATCTAAAAATTAATTCACCAGAAAACACTGCATGAAATAGATAATCATCAAAATGTTAATGATCAATAGTGTTATTTGGTTGCTTGCAGATTTTGATTGCCTGACGTTTGCTCAGCTTTCTGATTTTAAAAATATTTTGCTCTTGGATTTAATGAAGCAATATGTGGCAAACCATTTCGTAACTCAGTTTCTCAGCTCTTTCCTCCCGCTGGAGGTATGTGAAAAATTTAAGGGCGTATGTGAAATATTGGACTTGATTCTCATTATCACCTGCTAATTACCTACTGTGAAGAATGTGTTGCATGATAACGACACATTGTAAAACATTGATCAAAGCTTCCCCAAGCACACAGACGTTAACAGTGTGACTTCTTGCTTTCAGTGACTAGGTTGTAACTGAAGGGGAAAAATCTAGGGCCTGCTAACTTCATAGCTACTGTTGTCTCTCAATACCCGAGTACCTGTTTTATATATATATATATATATATATATATGGGAATCCTTTTATTAATTGTTGTTTTGAATCTACAAGAGGATGAAGGAAATAAAATCATCTTAAAATGGAATCACTTAACAATGTGAAGTAATTACATAGCCATAGTCTGGGAAAATGCTATGTAGCTTAATTACATCACCCAAAGATGATCAGACCCTCTTTGCCTGGTATTTATACCTGCTGCATGCTGCATATATTTATGTCTAAGTAATATATACAGTAAAAAGCCACAAGTTTGTGCCAAAAACTGTTTTGCCGGAGTACTCATCCATACCTGTGGGTATGTGACTCAAAAGATGACAGCAACTGTAGAAATTCCACTCTGCTTTTAAAATTAAAAAGGAGAAAATTCAATGAATTCAGATCAAAATATAGAGACTTGTGATGATTTTCATGGCAAATCTGACAACAAGACCGTACCTAAAACTGGACTAACAGAGTTTAGAATGATGAAAGGTTATAGTACTACACAGGCAAACAACAAAAAAGGTTTTATTGGTGTTTCTAAAGTTTATCACAAGTTTGTCATATTTTAGTCTTATGAATTGTCCAGGTACTAAAAATAGAGCTGTCTTAATAATAGCTCTTCAGGAGAACCAATAAACCAAAAGAGGGATTGCTAAAATTTCTAATTTTTCTCAACTTGGTAATTACTGAAATGTTGGAATAAGCAGCAATCCCCAAACTGGAATAAACACTATAGTTACCCAGTGGAAAAAAAGAAAAATCAAAATTTTTCTCTCTCCCAGTCCAGGCTAGGTATCACTGATATCTGTACAATGCTGCCATCACATGTATAGGCACACTTATTGCAGGATTACTCGTGCTAAAGCTGGGACGTTGCAAAATGGAATCTTTAGGCCCTTAATTTAACTCTGGAAGGGAGAATGTTGGTGGGGCCTAGACATTTGTATTTCTTAAACACTTCCCCGGTGTTTATAGACCTGGGTTATGTGGAAAATCTATCACCTGTTTTATTTGTTTTTGCTTTTGCATTTCTAACTTACTATAAGAAAGAATTTTTTTTCTCATTCCATTCAATACTAATGCAAGGAAACTATCTTTTCCTTATACCTTTCCTTATTTTTCCCAGCTAGGAGTCAGTTTCCTTCAGTCCCTCCCTACCTCACAATCCCTACTCCACTATCACTCATAATAGTCTCATATATTAGGTACATCAACCTTTCTCCACACTAAAATAATCTAGATTAGTGATTTTTGGTTGTTTTCACACTTTAACATGCATCGGTGTGGAGGGCTTTTGAAATTCAGCCTGCTTGGTCACTCACCCAGAATTTCTGATTTGGTTGGTTTGAGATTTTGCCAAGAATTTGCATTTCTAACAAGTCCACAAGTGATGCTAATGTTACTGGTCCAAGGATCACACTTTGAGAGCCACTCCTTTAGAATATTAGAGTATTTCCTTAAAAGATAAAGATCACAGCTTTGAACAATAGTGTTAACTGAATTTGAAGATTCCATTAGCCATTGCTTTAAGTTGAAAATGGTATGGATGCTTAAAGCCTAGATCTCCTTTTATCTTTACTTTCTAATAAAGTCTGACTTCTTTCAGTCTCTTCACACTTTTCTTGACACAGGAGAAAGAGAACAAACTGTCCCCCTTGTCTGCCCCCCTTCTCTTATACCCTTCAAACTGTGGGTCAATCAATATTACCACAGGGAAATTTTGCTTATTCTGACAATCAGGTTAAATTCCTCTGTTACAGAAAATTTTGGCTGTCATAACATTGATCATGACCACAAGCTACTTTGAATGTTTAATTGTTGTGTATTTCCTTGATAAATTGCAAACTACAAGAGTAAACTAGTAGTAAATGTTGTCTTTTATAATCACCTTCATGTTCTTAGTACCTAAAACACATTCCTGAGACATAATAATTCGGTCAGTTATGTGTCAGGTATAGTGTCCACTGCTTGGCATATAAAATAATAAACAAGTAATTAAAACTGAGTCCCAGACCCCAGTGACTCCATTATGGTGTGAATGACCAATGTGCCAAAAATCTCTGCATACACTAGGTGTTAGAGTTAAGATTTTAATATTGAGTACATTGCTGTCTATAATCTGGATAATTGCTCTGGATAATAACATGCTCTCCTCTGTGCATTATATATGATATAGCTATTCAAACCACTAATTTTAAAAATATTCATATGACTATGATACCAATTGAACAATGCAACTGCACTGTAAAGCTTATGGTTTTCATCTTAGCTCACTAGTTATTTATTCCATTAGGGAAGGTATATATTAAGTAGCAGTGATTCACACAGTTAGTAACATGTAACCTTGCCCTTGAAATGTTATCTGTTATTCTTGTTGACAGGAAACACAAATTAGTTATTCTTTCTTTTCAAGTGAATATGAAAAAATATCATGTATTCTGGCTACAAAACAAAGCATAAAAATTATAAAATCTGAAATTACTGGTTTTATTCATATTTATACAGAAAACTGGAAAAATAATGGAGGGTACCAAATACAGACATAACAAACCAATTCTATTGTAACCCACCTGCTTCCTTTCAATCGTGTAGCAACCGGATCTTCCCAAGGATCATTTTAGGATGATCTATTTAAATCATTCTAGACCCTGCTTTTATAGCTAAAATCAAAGTTTTATTCATACTGTAGTATAAACACACATACACCCAAACATACACATACACATTAGGAGAAAAATAATTCTTGTCTCTCAGTATTTTTGTCTTTCAATGCAGCCATTGGAATTTATCTCCAAATCAATTATGACAGTAAATTGTCTTTTTATAGGTGTCCAAACAAAAAAATCAAGGAAGTTTACAAAAGATATAATTTACTGGCATTGGGCATAAAACTAATCTAGAAAATTTATGTTGTTTTAAAATGAAACTCAGAAAAATGTACCATCTCATGGATTTATCTGATATTAGAGCAGCAATTTTCCTTCAGAGAAATCTGGTGAGAGTACTGATTAATTGGCTTAACCTAGTGGACCTGCTATTCAATAGCAGAACTATCCTAAAACTCATGTCTTTAAACTTGTAGCCCTCTGTAATTTTACTAACATGATAACACTTCAACAACTATTTATTTCATTCTACTCTCCAGATGCCTGAGATATTTGATAAGTATTTATCTTCTATACTTAATGTAAAATAAAATGAGTAATTTTGAGACAGATTGACAGTTCCTTAGAAGCAGTAAAAAGTGCTATGTTGAACATTTTTTTCTAAAAGGCAGTTTGCATTCTGTTTCATCTTCTCTAAGCTAGCAGCAAGCACATCGAAAATTTATTTGAGAACATTACTTCATCCTGTAAGATAAAATTTCAAAAATCATGTGCTACCCTGATTTTTGCAATCAGGCTGCAGGACCATTCACAATTTCCAGGACAGTTTTATGTAGAAATATTGAAATCACAACAGAAAACAATCACATATCTATCTATATTAATTTCTTTTTACCAAAAGTTGTATTCTCCATTGCCTCATTAATGCCTACATTAATAAGAAATCTTGGAGGTTTTACATTCTTTTCGATTTTAAAAACTAGTTTACTTGTTTGAAACTAATACTTTTAGACGTTTTTGATTAGTTTCTTGCAACTTATGGGTATTGATATCTTGAAGCAAACAAGGTAACATGGTGTCTTAAACATTTTTCCATTCAGAAGCAATATCTCAAAAACACGCTATCCTCTCCACTGATCTGAGAAACCTGTTTACAACACTGCACTCAAAAGTGAGAATGGATTAATAGATTAGATTTTTTTTACTTTTTGGAATGCAGTTTAACTCCTATTTGCCAGACATTGGATCAGTTTAAGATCATTGGCTACTTTAGATTTTCAATTTATGAGATAGTAGCTGAAAATTCATCTTTATTCATAGTAAGTAATCTGATTTAAAGTATATTGATAATACTATGCAGAGCAAAGTGGACCCATTAATTACATTAAATCATTCTGGTACATGAATTTAGACATGCATTTAAGTACTTTTGTAAATGTTCTGATTTATCATTTTTTAAGAAAATGACACTTGTATAACTGGATTACTTATAAAAATAGAAGTCCAGGAGAAATACTAGCACATGTTAAAAGAGTATAAAATGGCCTTATACATTAAGTATATAAAGTACAGATAGGCAGTAGAATCACTTTCATTACTGAGGCCTTGAGATAACCAAAGTTATCATTTTGTTTGGTGGATTGAGAATTTTATTTAATCATGTTTTTAATGAATAAGGAATAGTATGCTTTGTGTTGTTGGTAACATGTTTTTTCCCTTAAAAGTTAATTGACATAGAATGTGCACCAACAAGATCCCTAATGTGAACTGTGGACTTAGGGTGATAATGACATGTTGATGTACATTCATTTATTGTAACAAATGTACCACTCTAGATGTCAACAGTGGGGATGCATGTGTTGGGCCAGCAGTGGTGCATCAGAACTCTCTGCACTTGCCACTCAGCTCTGCTGTGAACCTAGAACTCCTTTCAAAAACAAAGTCTATTTAAATGTGTATGTGTGTGTTTGCATGCATACTGATATATATATTTAAAGAGAAAGAGATATCCTATGTCCAATAAATGCACATTGCATAATTATTATAACAGTTAATAGCTATTTAGTTTATTTGAACAGATTTCTTTTGTTTGTGTCCATGTGTTCATTACTTCAACAAATGTACTATATTTAAGATAAATCCCCAAACATAGAATTATTGAGTCAGAGAACTGCACATAAAACGTTTTGATTCATAATGCTTCATTCCTTCTACAATGTTCATTTTTGTCTCAGTTTAAGACTTAATGAGATCTCATGGTTATTGTAATTTTCACTGTTGTGACTATGAATTGAAACATTTTTATACAGTTCCTCAATTATTTTTTTCATTCTTTCAACTACAATTTCCAGCTCTCGTATCTGAATGGAGATATACTAGGTCCTGTGTATCTAGTCACAAAACAAAAGGTACGTAAACCCTTGCCTTTCATGAATTTTTATTATAAAAAAGGAGAAACAATTAAAAAGAATAAGCAAAGTGTATCATATGCTAGTGATTGATAAGTATGAAATAGAAAAAGATAGCATGGATGTACGGTTGTTGAAATTTTACGTAGGAGGATTGGAGAAGTCTCACAGAGAATATGACATTTAAACAGATTTAAGGGGTGTGGTGGCTTGATCTGTAACAATACTGACAGCAGTGGTGAGAAGTGCTCATATTTGGAGGCAGGTCGGTGAGATTTGTTGACAAGTGGATAATGCTATGAGGAATAAAAGAAAGGGAGGAAACCAACAGTGAAGCCAAGGATCATTTTTTCAAACACCTGGAAGGATGGTCACCATTATAATGAAGAAGAAAGTAGTAAGAGCAAGTATGGGAAGAAAAAAATGGATTAGGCATATTACTTTCTAATGCCAGTTAGACATCAAATGGAAATGTCACCAAGTCAGTTAAATATATGAGTCTTAATGTCAGTGGGAGGTAGTCCAGACTGAAGATATACTGGAGCTCTTTAGTACACCAATGGCAGTTACACCGTGAGCCTGTATACAAACAAAGGGAATGAACACAGATAAAGGGAGAAAAAGGGGCAAGGACTGAGTCTCAGGGTGCTCCTGACATTTAGAGTGGGGAGAGAGAGTGAAGGTCCCTGAAAAATAACAAAGTATAATAGGCAGCAAGAAAGTGTGATGGGGAAGAATAATGGAGACAGTGTTTTATGAGTGAGGGAATGAACACTGGGTTAAATACTGCCAGGAGAACAAGTGAAATACAGTTTGGGAACTGGCCACGAGCCTTAGTGTTCACAGTGACACTGATAAGCGGTTTCTAGGAGCAATGAGAGAGCAAAGCCTGAATAGAATGGGTCAAAGGGATAAAGGCCTAAGAGGAACTAGAGAACTGTCGTAACTCTTCTGGAAGATTTTCTACAGAAGGAATCAGAATAGTAGAGCTGTATCTGGACCAAAGGATATGATGTTAAAAAAAAGAAATGCTTTTACGATGAGAACAACTACAGTATCTTTGTATGACTGGCATCATCAGCTGGCGATGTAGGAGACAGAATGAATGAAGCTGTTAACTATTGAACAAGAGAAAAGTGGTAAAAGGCCTTATCTAGGAACTGTATATTATATTTTTCCTTTTACTCAGTAATTTCAGTTGTGTGTGTGAATAACCATAATAACAAAAAGAAACCTAGAAATGACCTGAATTTCCATTCAACAGAAGAATGAATGAATAGTTTGGGGTGTATTCATACAATGGAATATACATAGAAATAAAAAATAGGCAATTTGATGCTACATTAATGGGAAAATTTCAGAATCACAAGTTTAAGTAAAACTGGATTACTTACTTATAAAAATAAAAGTCCAGGAGAAAGACTAGCACATGATTAAAGAATATAAAATGGCCTTATACATTAAATGTATAAAGTACAGATAGGCAGTAGAATCACTTTCATTACTAAGGTCTTGAGATAACCAAAGTTATTATTTTGTTTGGTGGAGTGAGAATTTTATTTGATCATGTTTTTAATGAATAAGGGATAGTATGCTTTGTGTTGTTGGTAACATGTTTTTTCCCTTAAAAGTCACTGAAACATATACAGACTGCAGTTTTATTTATAGCAATGTAAAAAAAACAAAACTAAATCATAGATGGTTTATTGATACATATGTATGTGCTAAAACAGTAAAAAAAGAAAAAAGGGGTATAATTCTTCCAATATTCAGAATAATGATAGCCTCTGGCAATGAGTCAGATACAACCAGGGAAGGGTGCATGAGCAACCTTGCAGTGTCTGATAATTTATTTTGGTAGGTACATATTAATGTCTATTTTATTATTATTCAAACTAAACCTCTATGTTACCTGTATAATCATCTCTATTTTGTTTCTTATAATTTTTGATATAACTCTTTTTCTAGAACATGAAAATCTTTTCTCCTTTTATATCATGAATCTCTTGAGCTTTGTGATTTTGATATATTTTGATGTCTGGCAAGTTGGTCGTACTTTTTCCCTCTTTTAACCTTAACTCAGAAAGCTCTTTCCCTTTATTTGGTTATCTCATGATTTTTTTAAATTTTATTGTCACATCTCTAATTTCTTTGAAAGTCTGAAGTAGATATCTAAAATAGCTTCTGTTTTTCCAAAGTAATTTTTAAAACATACACTGTCCCCAAATCTCTTTGCATATTAGTTTTACCCTTTGTTTTGCAGATTATTTTTGGTATTTCATGTTTTATGTTGATTTTTTACCATTGTTACTATTATTCTGGAATGTTTTATTGTGTTTATTTAACTTGGTCTAGAGTGACACTAAATTATTGTTAATGAATTTCTGTTATGTTTCTTCATTATTCACTGATTAGAAATTCCCTCTATTTTCCCTCTAAAACTCCTCTCAGAGTTCCAAAAACAATTGTAAATTTACAATTAAATTCTTATCATAAAAAACAAAATGACACATTTAAAGCAAAATTCCTCCTAAACCATCTACTTTTCCAACAGTTGCCCTCTCCTCAGAGCTCTTAATATTTTCTCTCAAAATTAATGTATTAATATATTATAAATCTAGTCCGAATAAGCAAGAATTTATTTTTCAAAATTGATGACTGAATTCCCAAAACTAATATATCAAAATGTGGATTTGTATATATCTAGTTTACATATGTCCACTTTTTGAAAATATCTTATTCCTTTCAATTCTCTATTTCTAGGTATATAATCTCTTCTCTCATAATAATTATATTCTTTTCTCATTGTAATGATTAACACTGGTTTTTGTTTCATGCTTCAAGTCTTTGTTAGCAAAACGCAGATAGAACCTACTCTTGTTCTACCTACTATTCTAGTAATTTGTCATTAACAACAATGTTGGCTGTTGGCTTAAGACAGTTAATTGAATAATTTTTTTAATACAATGATGATAATGATTATAGCTAACATTTATTGAGAAGCCTTAGCAACATGTCATATACCAATATAAACATTTACATGCATTATGTCACTTCATCTTTTTAACAGCCCAGTGACATAATGCAGAAGTGAAGAGTCTGAGAACTGACCGCTGTCACAGAGCTAGTTAGTGGTACAGGTGGAACTCAAACTTAGCATGGTATGAATGCAAATATTCATGATCTTATTTAAATGGTTACCATGGTTTTTATATAATAATATTTTTTAAAGATCCAAAACTTATTAGAGAATCAATTCCCAAAGCAGGTATTTTGAAGTATACTAAAATGGTCATGATTCAAATAGCATGTACCAAAAGGTCAATAAATTGTTTGTTGAAACAAGAGAAAGATTAGTTGAACTTGCTTTACCTTCTTCACTATTTTCTTTTTTTTTCTCTATTTCTGTTTCATCTCTGTCTCACTTAAATTACACTTCCACAAAATAGAGTTGTAAGCCTTTGAGAGATGTAGCCTATGACCTTTGAACTGAGCCCCTCACCTTGCTTGTGGTGGGCCATTGTGCATTTGACCACCACCTGGGCTTGGATCACACTTCATGGTCACTTAAAGTTCTGGGCTGGCTTTGTTTTGTGTAAAAGTTGTTCTACGGTTCTACTTTTGCAAATATCCAAGCTTTAATCTTCTCCTTCATCTTAACTAAGTTAACATTTTTATTCCATGCAACCAAAATTACATTTATTTATAATCCACAATATTTTCTGGTAGAAAGCAAGGCAAAGAGTAACAAAAACCCAACTACCTTTCCCAGCACTCTAGTGAGTGATAGGAAGAAATTAGCTGGGTTTTGTATAATTTCCCTAATACATATTCCTTTTGATGTGTGTTGCTTACTTAATAAGCTAGTTTGTTACTGATCATTTGCATCTGGAGGAACGTAGTATCATACATGATAGAGCGGTGAACTCAAGCACTACTGGCCTAAAGCCAGAGCAAACACAAGCATTTGTCTTGGGCTGTAGCACAAAAAACACCAGGAAAGCCAGTTTACTTCCAAAAACAAAATAAAAATGAACCAGGAAATAAAGCCAGGAGTGAGGAGGTAAGATGAGAGATCATGAATTTAGGACACAGTTCTAACAGAACTGACATGCAAACACAGCCACACCAATATCAGATATGTGATTTTTCTGAAAATTATTTAAATTCTGAGTCAAACTTCTTGCTCAAAATAAGGACAACTCAAACCTGGTAATAGTATTTAGATTAGACATAAATATGAAAAGCTAGCAAATATCTAGCACATATTAAGCCATAATTAAGTGGTATCATTTATAATTAACAGGTGTACGTAATTACAGTGAATCTGCAAGGCATATACAGTGTGGTGGGATCCTGAGACATGTAGTAGCTATAAGAAAGTCTGAGGTGGCAGTGGCTATAGTGCCAGAGGCAATGGCCAGCCTCCAGCTGGCTCATGGCTCCATGGGACGCACACTGTCCCCGTGGTACCATACTGGCTGTGCTTTGCCTGCCTTGGCTGTTGCCCAAGCTTGCTTCTCTAGCTTTATTACTTATTCTATCTATGCTTCACTTGAAACCCTTCCAAAAGAAGTCCTTTTCTGCTTAATTTGTTTCTGTTATTTGTAACTGCAAACCATGACTAGTAGAGAATTTGGAGTGGTTTCTAAGTGCACACCTACAGGAATAGGGAGAAGTCTGGGCTTGTCTCTGACATATTTGGGACTGAAGGTAATGAACATTTAAATTAGTATTAAAAACAGAGATTTGTGATTCCACATTGTACAGTGGGGAATGAACTATCCAGTCTATTTCTGTGGTCACCTGAAATAAAGTGACTATTGAAAAAGTCTTTGGCGTCTAAGCGACAACTGCTGTAAACCAGTATGAAGTGCATGAGGAGGATAAAATGGTCACTTCTAACACACTTAAAAAAAAAAAAGGATGACAGGATCAGATTTCTAAATTCTCAGCTCAGGGGAAAGATGGAAATTCAAGCCTGGGTTACTTTTAAAGGGAATCAAGGAATCTCACTAGAAGAATCTAACATTTGTTCCAGGAGGTTGTCAGATTACAAAAAGAAATTATTCCCTAATCTCATTAGTTCTCTCATGTGAAATTTAAGACACTTGTGAAGGAGTTAAACACTGATAATTGGAAAGGGGATGCATAGGCGATTAAAGAGACTCAGAGTATCCTGAAACCCAAATCAGTTTATCTACCCTGTCAGAAAGATTATTCCGCCAGCTTCTGGGACAGCCTTGGTTGACAAGTTTCCTTGAAAAGAGAAGCAATGGCTCCTAATGCCTCCCACTCTCCACTTCTCTTTGGCTTTAGCTGGTAACTCTAGATTTCAGCACTCACCAGGAGAAATTTTTAAAAAACAAACAAAAAAAGCCTAGAAGGAAAAGTCTTACAACTCTAAAATAATTAGGGTATTTCAGTACCTTTGACAAAATTCCATGGAATATAATTAAAAATGGATTCTGAAGGCACTGGGTCATGCAAAATTTAGAAAATAAGCTCAGAGACATGGAAATGTATCCATGCTTTTCACTCTAACTGCAGTAGAATTAAAACTCCAGGGGTATGGAAATAAAATGCCAAGTCATCAGGGCCATAGCAGCAACACTGGCGCCACAAACCAGCACTGTTGTTCTAACCCTGTGCTCCTGTGATGCTCTCTTGTTCCTGCCTGGTCCCTCTAGCTCCTTCTGAACCCAGTTTCCAGCCTTCCCCCCGATTCTGTGACCTACCTAACAGACTTCTGGTATGTTTCTTTTGACATAAGTTAACCAGTGTTTGTATCAGACTAGTACAGTAAATAGCAATGATTTTAAATCTGTTACTCATTCTCAGAATACTGTCACATAAATATTTTGTTATTATGAATAATAATGAACAAAGTTTCTAATGGTAATCAAGATGCATTTTTTTAGTTTGCTAGTATGCAATTGAGCTCTAGTACACAGATTATAGAATAGGTGTTACATATACTTTCAGCAAAGAGAAAGTAAATTATTCTATTCCCATTACTAATCTCTTACCTTTTGTCAGTTATTATGGAATTAAATCCAGGATTTATTTGCACAGTTATAAATTCAATTATAATTTTTCATAATAATAGTCAAAGTTCTTCAGAATCAGTTCCCTAAAATATAAACAGAAGACACTAGAGAAAATATTTAAGTTCCATATGATATCCTAAAAATGTGGATAGTAATTTGTTCAATCCTTAATTTCTTCGTTATCCATTAAAGCATCATGCAAATACCTAAAATTGATTACAGTTTGAAATCATCCATCACAAATGTCAGTATAAGGTTCTTTAGGTGTTTTAAGACCAATTTCCAATATGCATGTTGGGATTGGGGGTGGACTTTCCTGCACCAACAACAGTAGGCAGCCCTCTGAACACCAGCTACAGCCCTACAATTCAACTCATTTCTGACACTGTCTACCCAGAGATTGTACTAGAACCCACACCAAGGGTCAGTCTCACAGACTGCCCACCTACTCCCTTAACACACCAGTCTCAAGTCCAGGCCATTCCCTGTGCTTCTGACCTACTGGCTATAAACTGCAAGTTTCAGTGACTGTGGCTATAGACTGGTTGTCGCATGGACTTCTGACCAACTGGCTATAAATTAGAGGCTCCCAAAACCCCCTCCTTAGATTCAGTTTATTTGCTAGAGTGGCTCACAGAACTCAGAGAATGTGTTTACTCACTAAATTACTGGTTTGTTATGAAAGGATGTAACTCAGGAACGCTCAGATGGAAGAGGTGTATAAGGCAAGGTATGGAGAAAGTGCACAGAACTTCTCCAGTTCTGCAATTTGTAATAAGAAATATAGTAAGAATATGTATTTGGTCTTCACCCTTGTTTCTGACTCAGAGCTTCTAAAACCCTTCATTCTCCCTTACTTCCACCTATTCACCAACAAGAAGCTCTCTCAACCCTCTCCTTTCTGGTATTTTTTGGAAGCTTCATTACATAGTCATGATTGATTAAATCTTTGGCCATTGGTGACTGATTCAAACTCCAGCCACTTTACCCTCTCCCCTCTGGGGAGGTCAGGGGTTAGACTGAAAGTTTCAACCCTCCAGTCACATGGTTGGTTCCCTTGGTAACCAGCCTGTCCTTAGGTGGAGTCCAAAAGTCATCTCATCAATGTCACAAAAGACGTATTATATCTCCTATCACTAAGCAAATTCTAAGGGTTTTAGAAGCTCTGAGTCAGAAACAAGGAAGAAGATCAAATACATATTCTTACTATATTTCTTATTAAAAATTGCATTATTACAAGGAACTAAAGCTTCCAACTTTGGCACAAATTAAAATAGTGTTTATTTGACTACACTACATTAAAAAGTTTGAAGTCATTTGTTTTCTACTCATTAATTGACAGGGTAATAAATATTAAAATGCACTTAAGTAGTGAATATTTGTTAATGTTATTAACAACCCTATTAATATTTTTAAAACAAAGATTTCAATGTCATAACCATTAGTTTAGGATTATTTCAAATTCTAAAAATCTACCTCATGTAATTTTGCCTATCCTATTCAGTAATTATTATATTACACTGTGATTTTTTTTCCTTCACATTCATTACTATCTAAAATTATTAATTTCTTTAACTTGTTTAATTACCAATTTTAATCTATCTAGGAGGCAATCTCCATCAAACAGAGACTTTGTCAGTCATTCTTACTGCTATCAACCTATTACCTACAGAAATACTCCAAACAAAGTAAGTATTAGATAAACTCTTGCTGAATTGCTAGTGTGTTTGGTGCAAAAGAAACATATATATATATATATATATACAAATTCTGAGTTTCTGGCTCTATGACTTCGGTAAAATACTTTCCTTTCCAAGTCTCCATTTACTCACAGGCAAACAAAAGATAATGGTATTTCCTCGGAAGGTATTTCAAGTGTAAAACTAGATAATGCCTAAAAAAGACTGACATACAGAAGGAGCCCAATATACGCTATCTCCTTTCTTTAAACTATTGCATATATTAATTCCATGATTTTACTCACATACCTGTTAGCACTAAATATGAATATAAAGAATAGAATTAATACTTACAAATGCATTAGGCTATTTTTTAATATTAGTATATTCTATACATTTCAGTTAACTGACCTCTAGTTAATTGACATTGCATATTCCCTATAATGTTTACCAACTGATAACCATGGTAAACTAAATGATCATGGTTAACACTCTTGTCCTTTGCTTGTTTTTCTTCTGAGAATTCAATTTACATGCTTACCAAAAGTCATTAGCTTTTCCTTCTACATCTGTTTATACAAATTGCCTTATTACATTGCATAATAAGTTAAATATTAAATTTATATTTAATATTTAAAGTGACATTAAACCAGTGAAGTATAACTGCAAAAAAATAAAATATTAAAGTTAAATTTAAATGAATGACTTTGGAAAGTTTAAATCAAGGTAGTTGCTAAAAAATTATGCTGAAAAATTTGGTGTGGTTAAGGCAACCAAAAAGTACTGGGGTAAAAAAATCACAAGAATTTTAAAGGATTATACATTTGAATTGCTGTCAGTATTCTTCTTAGTTGCCTCAGTCCATTTTGAAGAAACAAATATTTGAAATTTTACACAGTGATTATGGCTATGGTTTATGCAAAAAAGATTGGAAAGCCTTTTTTTGATCTACATGGAAGAAAAGACCTAGGGCTTACAAAAATGATGTTATTTATATATTTTTCTTCTTAAATTAAACAATCTATGCATATATGTTATATTTAATGAGTCCCCATGTAACTTTTTCAAATATACAACAAACTTCCAGTCTTGATTATGTATGATAAGAGGATTTCTCCCAAACTTTCCTCAACATAGTAGTCAGACAGTGTATAAGTCCTCCTGTCCTCAGTTGGAGGACCTGTGGATCCATGTTATTGCACAGATAGGAGTTTGACAAGTTTTGAGATAATGTAGTGAAAAGAAGATGGACTTTGATCTAATATAGACCTGACTGACCCTTAAAGTTTGTCAGTAAACATGATTCTTAATTTCCTGAGCCTCTTTCTTCCATTAATTTATTTGTTGCAGCAATCTTAAAATGTTATTATGAAACTTAAAACAGATAGTTTGTGAAATTGGTTAACAGTGGCAGGAAAATAATAACAGGTCCTCAGAAATTCTGTTTTACTCAAATTGACCTGTATGTTTAGTTTTTACATTTCTTTAATTGAATATGATTTTTAGTTCTCTCCATTGCCATGTTCTTATAATTACTATAATAATTAACAGCTTCATGTTTCTTTTTCATGTAAAATATGAACCTTCAAGCCAAAAATGGAATACTGTATATGCCCAGCAAGGTTGTTTTCCTTCGTTCTCTTTTAGGGAACATATATAATTGCATAGGGTGTATTAAATGTCAAATGACAGCATCCCATATTTGTTTATAGGAAGTATTTTTAGACTATCACTTTGAACAAACCTCATGAAAAGTGCTTACATATTTTGAAGTAAAATAGAAACACTTTCACTTTATTTCTGGCATCTTGACAATTCATTAGTTCCAAATTCCAGAAAACATATATTTTTTTTTCTTTCTGAGATTGAGATGTTCCTTTACCAACGCTGCAGGAAAGAGAGCATCTGTGATTTTTCTCTATATTGCTGGTAATTATAAGCAGGAGGGAGTCACAGCTCAACTACTTGTAGGTGTGTGCTTGGTTTGGGAGGAGGTGTACTTGGAAAAGAAAAACTGAGCTTATTATCTATGGAATAAGAAAATACTACCCAGCACAAATCTCAAAGTTTTTCGATTAAGCCAAGTAATTAGATTTTGGAATATGTCCAGTGAACTTCCACTCAAAAGCCTAACCCGTGAAATTCTATGGCACTTCCAAAATGAAAGTGCAAAAATATTAAATGACAATAAAACAGACTAGAGTATGCACCTATGACAAATGCTATAGGATCAAGAAGATAAAAACAGACTTTCCAAATTTTTTACAGCATAATTTCTTCTAATCAACTTTACAATAGAATTATATTTATTCTATTGTAAAGCAATCAGGTTGAGTAGTCTTATGCTTTCATATGTAAAATCATGCCTTTAAAATGGGATGGCCTTTACCCACTATAATATTTCATATAACTGTATGGTGGAACACATGTTCTCACAAAATTGTCTTTTTGAACACTTTTTTTGTGGGACAAAAATAGAATCAACCATTGTTTCTTGATATGAGATTAGGTAACAAGAAAATTTGAAAAATTTGCAAGGAGGAAGCACTGCTTTTTTTCTACAGGTTAAATATTTGAAAGATGTTTTAGATAATATAAATTAACCTTCATGACATCTCTAAGAGGCAAAATAGTAAACATCTCTGTGTATAAGTCAAGAATTAAAATAAGAGCTATCATTTAAAATGTTTTTCTTTCAAGCTGAAATGTTTCACAGTATGTTTATCCTCATGATTTTACCTGCACCTTTATGTATCTTCTCATACTTACTCTTTCTTTTTTCTAGAAAGGGATCGAGTCAAAAGTTTGTGTGTATGTAATCATCTTCCTGCTTCCAAATATCTAATAGTGTGCATTTTTACACTATCAAAGAGAATCAATATTGGCAATGATGAGAAGTGGTCAACAAAATAAAACTGAATTCATTGTTACAGCACAGTAATCGCTGTGATGATGGAATGTAAGTGCCACCTGTGTATATAAGAGGACACATGAGACCATTTAAATGAAAACACCTCCTAATCAAGAAAGATAGCTCTTCAAACACCCTGTGCTTGTGGACAATGCACTGTTAGGGAGTTACAGACAATCTCTGGATATTTTTCCCCAAGCCATGTAATGGTCCCTGAAGATGCCCTGTTATTTTCCTGTGCTTCTCTCAAAAACAGGGAAGATGTGTCATAGCCAGAAATACACAAAGTGCTGGTGTAAAATGGTACCTTACCCTTTCACAGAGGTTTAACAGAGAAATAAAAAGTGAGAGGAAGAGGGATGATAGACATCATTTGTATAGTGCTGTGGAACATGCTTTTACACTCTGAAGTGCCAAAAGGGGGAAAAAAATCAGTTAGAATGAAAAAGAAAATCGAAAACATCACATGCAGCTATGTAAATATTACTTGGCAAACTGTTTTATTTTTCTTGATAAAATTACAGTGAGAATCTGCAGGAGGACCTGCCACAGAGCTCCGAAACAAAGAAAATTTGGACCATGTAATATGCAAGTTGACTTCTGACAGTTCTGTTTTGAACTGAAGAAATGGAGAAAAATGCTCATTGCCCCCTAGCAGTGCTTATCCTTTCTGACTGACTCCTGTTGGAGATAGATGCTTATGAGATTTTGAAAGTTCTCTCTACAAAGTTCTTTCAACTAGACCCCGTCTGCCCTGAAAGTAGCTGAGTGTTTCAGTCTCTCATCACTGTAGCTGAGCCCACTGGTCCCCACATGTCCACTGACTTGTCATTACTGGGAGTCATCACTGAAGTACTATCATTGAGAAACAGGATGCCTTCTCCCACAACAGACTACGTATCTTGTGCCTTTGCTATCAGGACCTACAAGGTCTGGAGGCTAAGAAGTTCATGGGTAAATTCAGAGTCTGGACCATGGACCACATCCAATAAAAAGACAAATTGTCCTCCAGGACTACCTCTTTGGTTCAGCAAGAACGGACTGGCAGATCAGAGGAATCTATGCTCAACAGCTCAATTTGTTCTGATACTGTCAGCATCTATTTTTTTTTCTACAAAGAACACACTATTTGATATCAAAATGCCAGTGTTAACATATTAAGTCTAGGACTCACCACTCATGTAACCTTAGGATCTCAGTGGCAAGTACCACTTCTTTTTAAAAGGAGGAGGTTGGGTTGATGATATCTAATTTGGGTCCCGAATTCTTAGTGAGAACTTAGAAATGGGAATAGTGACCAGAAGAATATGGGAAATATTCCCCTTGGTCATCATCCCTGTTTTGTCTCAGGACTGTTTTCTTTTCTTTTTTTAAAAATTCTAACCCTAAAGCTGGGGAGGGGTTTATTAGGTCCCTGAAGTATCTCTGCCACTATTCTATATTTGCCTTATATTTTTTGCAGCATAGATCTTGGGGAAAATTCCCTGGTAAAGAAGACTTCAACAATCTGAAGAAGTTGTATATGGGTAAATGGGAAAGAATTCTGGGGTGATAACCTTGTCTCAGTGTGGCCACCACTAATATTGTCCTTGTATTTATCCAGACATCCCTCTGCTCAAAATCATGCATGTGAAAGAAACCTCAATCCAATGTACTGAAATCCATTTCCATGTAGATTCCCAAGTTCAACATAGCAGAAAGCAGCAGCCACCAAGTAAAAACACCTTAACGAGAAAGGTGTAATGCACGTGCAAAAAAAAGTAATGTGCCTTTGTTAAGGCATATTTTATATATTGTAAAATTCACATACTTTAAGTGAACAATTTCGTGATTTTTTTTTCACTAAATTCACCAAGTTGTGCATCACCATCAATCAGTTCTAGAATATTTTTATCACCCAATAAGATACCTCATGTACATTTAATGTTAATCCCCATCCTACTTCCCTCCGAAAGCAACCACACTAATCTATTAGTGTAGAGTCCAGAGGCTAGATTTTTACACCATGTTTAAATATTTTGAACAATGGAGGTCATTAAAGTGGGTAAAAGAGGAGAATAATGGTTTGGATGTTTGTTTCAGAGAGTTCTCTCATAGTTTAGAGATGAGATATTCAAGATGAGAGTCTGGACATCAGGAGATGCTTTATGAGAGTCTTGCGATAACCCAGCTACATATGATGAGGCAGAGAGCTGTGGTCAGGGCTGGTCAGGGCTGGGCCCATGCATACATATCAAGCACAGGCAGCTATTTCTTTGTGGTGTGAGTTCTCTGGAATAGCATGAACCAAGAGAGAGGTTCCCAAAGAAGAACACATTTATTAGGAAAGTTTTATCCCATGTGTCTGGTAGTCTATGGAATAGGTAGTTGGTGAAAAAAGAAAGATTTTGTTTATATATATTTTCTAGGAACTCTATGCATATGGGCATAAAAGAAGAACATGAATGAAAAGTTATTCAATTGTGACTTGTAAATGCTTGCACACAGCAGATAAAAGTCCAACCCTGGTGAGAAGTACACTTAAATGTGAGGCTACCTGGGGGACGAGATAATCCAGGTAAAGTCAACCATTCTAAATATATCAGGGAACAAAACAAGCTGACCCAGTGTGAATATTACTTTGTGTCATGAGTTGAGGTTGCTAAGATCATACCCATGCACAGCTAATTTCTGTCATGGACCTGCCCAGTGATTAAGATTAAAGTCTACTTTCTCAAATATATCTGTTAAAGTGTTAATATGTTTCTTAGGCAAGTTGTGATATTAATCCATTATCACCTATTGGCCAGTAGCAAGTTAGTTAGACGTCACAAGAAAAAATAAAATACCATAAAAAAACAGGAAATGAGCCAAACAAGTTTGGATGGAACTGTCCTCAGCAATAACATTATCAAGAATCCTGACTTGAGCCCAGAGAGCCTGGGACTCCAGAAAGAGACCTTTCTCAGTCATGATATGTACATATACTAGGTACTTAGAGTTCCTGTTATATTGCCATTTCTGCCATGCTTCTATATGCTCTTGTACTAGTTTATGCTTCTGTATACTCTAAATGAATTCTAAAAGTGAAACTGTCCTTTTGTATTATTCTTTTTATTTCTCCTGATTTTTGTTGTTTTCCCATGATTTTCCTCTTCAGTCTACTGATTTATAGACATTTATTCAAATTTATTGTGTGGAAAGGCCCTGTAAGGGCTATGAAGTGTTAAATAATGATGACTACGAGACATATAAGGAAATCAGCAGTCATTCTTCTCTTCCTTACTAACAAAGCCCAATTTTGTTCAGGGTGCAAATGAATCTGATTAAAAGTTTGTTATTTCTTAGCTCTCCCTGGCAGCTAGAAGTGTTCATGTAACATAATATTGTCCAAGAGTATAGAATTGGGAGTAACCATTTGATTATTTAAGAAAAATAAAAAAACAACTCTAAAGAGAACTGACCCAGCCAGCACATACTCTTTTACCTTCTGCAATTCTGGTTTTTCCTGCCCAGAACAGGGCTGTGATGCTGTAAGTAGAATAGCCATCTTGTAACCTTGAGGTAATCTGTATAAACTAAGAAAATCCAATCGAAAAGATAAGACTAAGGGTCTCTGATGGCCTTGTGCTTTACCTCTCTAGTCTCATTGTATGAAGCAAACAAAACCTCATAGCAGAAAGCAACTGCTAATTGATATAGGAGACCTAGTGTTAATACCTATATTGTTAATACCTATATTAGAAGTAATAAAAATAAGATATTCCAAGGATATAGCTAGACATTCATGTCCTTAAGAATGGCCAGTCTTATTGGGGATATCAGAAATAAATAAATAGTTACACTTTTGTAAGATAAATTCTATATTGGTTGTGCAACCATTGTGTTACAGGTCACTTGATTTGAATGAATGCTTCTCAAAGGCGGTAAAACTTGAATGATGACTTGAAGATTGAGAAAAACTTCTCTGAGCAGTCTTACAGAGATATGAAAGAGATCCCCGAAAAAGGGAAACCCAGCAGAGAGGAGTCTGTGAAAGACACAAGTCTGATTGGAAGGATGGGGAGAGGTGGATGCAAGCATTTCAAAGCAACTGCAGTCTTGTGTGCATATCCCAGAAAGGGGGAAAGATGGGCTGAGTCAAAGTCTGAGTCTAAGGGTAAGTACCCGATGTTGAAGATTAACATAGGGCATCCTGAGGAGTTTGTGCTTTATCCCATGGCTGGAGTCTACAAACTGGCACCCAGCAGTAGAGTCCCTGTTTTGTGTGGCATTCACTAAGTTTTCGTGTTTTAAATTTGAATGTGTTTAGGTGGGATGTGTCCTGTATCCTTGCCAAGGTTCGACAACTCTGTTTCAATGGTAGTTACTACTGCACGTATTTACATTAAGTATCTGGATCCTGAAATATTTATGTTTGTGACCTCTTAGAGGAAAATTCAGCCAAGTAATAAAATCCCTGTGGAAGATTAGAAAGCTTGAGGATGTTGAGATGTAGTGAAGAGTACAGATATGCAGGAACAAGTGGAAGGCAGGTACTTCAAATGAGGAAAGGCTTAATTTCATAGAAAAACTCTTACAGGAAGAGGAAAATAAATACGAAAGAATAACATGAAAAATGGTTAATTTACAAGGTAATAATAAATTATCAACTTATTCCAAGTTTTAGCATCTTCAACAATGAATATAGCGTATAAAATGTGCAAATAGGAATATATAATATATAACCTGTGAGCATTCTTACCAGTGTGCTAATGACCTGTTTGTGTTAGCACCATAGGCTTTGCCTCCAGCCTTAAAATATAGTCAATTATTACCTTCTCAAACTAATACTAGCATGTTTTAACTGGACTAAATATACTCTACAGAGAGGTAAATATTATACCATTTCATTTTCACTCTCAGCTTCTAAAATACCCACAATTATTCATAATTCAATTGTAATTCTGAGTATGCTGTAATGTACCTTTGAGTGAAAATCATGTACTTGTGACAGTGTTTAAGTTTATTGACTCACAAAATTAGGAATATCAGAGTCTGAAGCAAATTTAAAGTACTTTCTCACATGTACTTAAACAACGCATTATCATTTTTTCCCTCTTTCTCCAAACATAGTTGTATCTTAGATAAAAACTTTTTGAGATGATTTTACCAGTTGCAAAATGAACCAAATATAACTGGGATTTTAAAGCCAGTACCAACTCTAATGGAGAAATACAACATACAGAGCAATTTCTCTCATTCAAGTAACGACTGTCAATTTGTTCATTATTTGGACTAACTCCCCCTTCTACCTCTTGGCCCATTACCAAAAGGCAATTTGCATTTAATAATTATTCACAAAAATTTTTTGTGAGGGTGATATTTTTGAAGATTTAAATGGTGAGTGCTGTCTCTGTATTCCTCGTTCATCCAAACTAAGAACAGGTAACATTTGCATGAGCAGCATCTTATTAGATAGCTGAGAGATTACCATGATTTAAAATTTAGAATATATTTGTAGTAATATTAATAATAGCTACATTATTAATTTAATTAAGCACATAAAATAAAGTTAATTGAATATGAATTTATTTAATTTCACAAATTAATTTACCTTATTTAATCTTCAGAACAGCCCTGTGTATGGTAAGAACTATTATCTCAGTTTTACAGAGGTAGTAGCCAATATTTACTGACTTCTACTTATATGTTTAGTTTGCAACATCCCTATGTGATAGTTACATTTTTAGAGAAGAAAACCCAAATTTAGAGTGAGAAAATGGTTTGCCTAAATTGTGAGGTTGGTTATGGCACACTTGTAATTAAAGATCTCATATCCTTGATCACGATGTTATGGTTATCAAATGTGTCAGTCACTGTAAAGAAGTCTAGATGCTTTAACAGATAAGCTTCAGAATTTCATTAGACTAACAAAAAATAAAAGGCTGTATTGTTTACTCATGTTACAGCCCAAGATTCAGTGCAGTTGAAATGTCTGTCAGTAAGAGGATCTGAGAAGTGGAGTTTAGCTGTATGATCAAGAGAAAAATGAAACGGATTTGATATAAATATTTTCTTTGTCGTACCTTATTTAAAAATCTTGACTTTTCTGTGTGGAAGAGGGAATTATTGAATTATCTTAAGTATGGAATTATATTAGTAAATTTCTATTTTACTATTTCATTTAACTTTAAATTTCCATTTCTATTTCAATTATGACAACAGTGACATTACAAAGAAAAAATCTATTCTTTGGTCTATACAAGGTCGAGACCAAAGAAGTGGCAATGATTTGGGAGAACCAATATTCACGGGAAATGGTGAGAGAAGCAGTGAATACAGTGGCTGTAGGAATTAAGAAATAGGGAAAGCCTCCAGGATGTATTTGGGGGATAGAATCAAAAGGACTTATTGAGAATTGGATAGGAACAATTAAGGAGAAAAGGGGTCAAAGATGCTTCTGAGGTTTTAAGCTTTAGACAAAGTGTGGGTAGTAGTAAGGAATATAATGTAGAAGTGATTTTTCTACAGTTTCAAATAGAAGTTCTTGGCCAACGAGGCAGACATATTGATTATGCTGTATGTATATGAGCTTGTTCACATTACTCTAAAAACCAGCTAACATCAAAACCAAGAAAAATTAAATGAGTTGTAAATTAATCTGGTTTATTTCATTCAAAGATTCATTCAAAAAATACACTTGAATTGTGATCTGTATGCTAAGCTCTGTGCTGGAAGTTAGAGGAAACAATATAAAAGACACAATAATTGGGTTCAGGATGTTTAGGTCTAGGGGAAGACAATCATGATTCAACTTAAAATTAATGATAAATAAGACCAAACTTGTAATGTTATAACAATTAATAGAAAATGAATAAAAACTCAGAAGGATGGTAAAAGACGGTCAAAAAATATTCAGAATAGTTTGAAGGAGGGGTAAGACTTAAGCTAAGCAGGAAAAGAAGACATGTTTAGTCTGAAGGAAGAACATGCACATACACTGAGAAGGAAAATTGGGAATGACATGATTAAGGATAGCAGGGAGATGAGTGTGGCCTGAGGAGAGAGCCGAAGAAGGAATGACAAGAGACAGAGCTTGTGGTAAAGTTGTTAAGACCTGAAAAATTCTTACATGCCATAAGCCTTTTGAAGACTTCATCTTGAAATTAAAGGAAGCCACTGAAGGATTCTTAACAGAAAAATGACACAAAGACCCTCATGAGAGAAATTACAGAAGATGCCAATAAATGGAAATACATCCCGTGCTCATGGATAGGAAGAATTAATATTGTCAAATGGCCATCCTGCCTAAAGCAATCTACAGATTCAATGCAATCCCTATAAAAATACCGACAGCATTCTTCAATGAACTAGAACAAATAGTTCTAAAATTCATATGAAACCACAAAAGAACCTGAATAGACAAGGCAATCCTGAGAAGGGACAATAAAGTGGGGGTATTGTGCTGCCCGACTTCAAGGTCTGTTACAAAGCCACAGTAATCAATACAATTTTGTACTGACACAAGAACAGACCCATTGACCGATGGAACAGACTAGAGAGTCCAGATATTAACCCAACCATATATGGTCAATTAATACACGGTAAAGGAGCCATAGATATACAATGGGAAAATGACAGCCTCTTCAACAGCTGGTGTTGGCAAAACTGGACAGCTACATGTAAGAAAATGAAACTGGATCATTGCCTAACCCTATACACAAAAGTAAACTCAAAATGGATCAAAGACCTGAATGTAAGTCATGAAACCATAAAACTCTTTGAAGAAAACATGGGCAAAAATCTCTTGAATATAAACATGAGCAACTTTTTCCTGAACACATCTCCTCAGGCAAGGGAAACAAAAGCAAAAATGAACAAATGGGACTACATCAAGCTAAAAATCTTCTATACAGCAAAGGACACCATCAGAAAAACAAACAGACACCCTACAGTATGGGAGACTATCTTTGTAAATGACATATCTGACGAGGGTTAACATCCAAAATATATAAAGAACTCACACACCTCAACACCCAGAAAGCAATAACCCAATTAAAAAATGGGCAGAGGATCTGAACAGACAACTCTCCAAAGAATAAATTCATATGGCCAACAAGCACATGAAAGATACTCCACATTGCTAATCATCAGAGAAATGCAAATTAAAACCACATGAGATATCACCTCATGCCAGTTAGGATGGTCAATATCGAAAAGACCAGGAACAACAAATTCTGCTGAGGATGTGGAGATAAGGGGAAACCTCCTACATTGCTGGTGGGAGTGTAAATTAGTTCAACCATCGTGGAAAGTTATGTGGAGATTCTTCAAAAAACTAAAAATAGAAATACCATTTGACCCAGGAATTCTAATTCTAGGAATTTACCCAAAGAAACAAGATCCCAGATTCAAAAAGACATATGCACCCCTATGTTTATTACAGCACTATTTACAATAGCCAAGATATGGAAGCAACCTAAGTGTCCATCAGTAGATGAATGGATAAAGAAGAGGTGGTACATATACACAATGGAATACTATTCAGCTGTAAGAAAGAAACAAAGCCTGCCACTTGCAACAACATGAATGGAGCTAGAGGATATTATGCTCAGTGAAATAAGCCAGGCAGAGAAAGACAAGTGCCAAATGATTTTCCTCATTTGTGGATTATAACGATGAAGCAAAACTGAATGAACAAAACAGCAGCAGACACCCAGACTCCCAGAAGGGACTAATGGTTACCAAAGGGGAGTGGTGGTGAAGGGTGGGTGGGGAGGGAGGGAGAAGGGGACTGAGGGGTATTACAATTAGTACACCTGGTGTCAGGGGGTCATGGGGAATACCATGTAGCACAGAGAAGACAAGTCGTGACTCTGTGGCATCTTACTACACTGATGAACAGCAACTGCAGTGCAGTATGGGAGGGGACTCAATAATATGGGTGAATGTAGTAACCATATTGTTTTTCATGTGAAACCTTCATAAGAGTATACATATCATGTTTACTCATTATTAAGGTCATTCTTACAAAAGCATGGAGATTGGTAAGAACAAAATTAGAGGCTTGCCAACCAATCCCGGGGCTTTTGGTGAAGTCTAGCATAGAGGTGTTAATGGTCTGAAATTGGCTGAAGTGAGGATGGAGAGCTGGGGAAGAATTCAAGAAATATTAGAGGCAAAAATGGGTAGAGTTTTATCCCAAGTGAGACTAAAGGCTAAATGAGAGAGAAGAAAGAATAGTTTTCAACTTTTGACTCAAGTAACTAGATATTTGATGTTGTTATTCAACAAGATAGGAAAAAATGAAAAGATGGGCAACTATGGAGAGGGAGGAACAAAATTAGTTTTGTGCATATAACTATCTCTGAGGTATTCAAGTAGGGATGTTCAGCAAGAAGTTATAATTTTCTGAGTGTAGTATAATATCACTCAAACTTCATGTATTATCTATTCCTAACCCTACTTGGCTCAGTGCTTTAATGAGGTCAAGTTAAGGGTCTCAGTTTAATTTCTTCTTCTTGACTTAACTGGTAGACTTCTGCCAGTGACAAGAATAGTAAGAGAGAAAGAAAGATTAAATGCAATTACCATAAGTGATTGTTGGTTAGTAGTATCATCTTCCTGTTTAGAACCTAATTATAAATTGGAGAAGCTCAATATTTACCTTTTTATATCTTATGGCTATTTTGTAAGGAAAGTAACTTGAAAAAATCTAAGCCACAAATGAAATGACACCTAAGAAAAACCCACAGGATACTAATTGATAGCTTATGCTGATGCCCATATATTTACAATTATAAAATATTATAAATTGAGCCTTAACTTTATCTCCTTCTCCCCCCAAAAAAATCAAATAATGAAAATAAAAAATGAATGGATATCAAGTCACAAGGAATGTTATGTAATACAAATTACAAAATCACAATATAGTTACACAAAATTATGATCTTGAGATGAGTATGTATTCAACCAAAGAAACTGCATAATTGCAAAGCAGAGTCTGAAGCAGCTGGATTAAATAATGGGAGTTATTTGAAAACATATATCTGTTTGGAAACCACAGCTTTCTGAAAACTTTTGCAGAAGTTACCAGCACAGTCTACATAATTTTACACATTTACTGAAAAATCTACATTTGGCAAGGTTGACGGAAGAAATTAGAAACGGAACTCTCTGAAATAGAATCTGGAGGAGAGTCTGTTGGTAGGTTCCGGACGTACAGTTTGGTGGAGTAGCAGTTTAAATATATGTAAATATTAGGTATCACTAATTCAGTCTCACAGTCACTGCAGGTCACAGTGGGTGTGGTTCCAGGACTCCCTATCTTGCGCCATCCTCTTGCAAGAAAGCTCTGAGAAGAGCCCTTCTTGCAAGAGCACTGGAAACATCCCCTGACCATCATAGGCTCTATAATATCATTAGGGGAGAATTATTTTCAAAAGAACCAGAAATTTTCAGCAACATGTCTTAAAATATTGCTTTCTTTGCTCTTTGGTGCATATAGACATGGTACCAGCAATTCCAATCTGTTTCTTTGCTCCTTTGTGAAAATAGCTTGTATGAGAAGATGTTTTCTTTAGAAACTATGACTATTTCAGTTCATGATTTGATATCACATAATCTCTAAGCAATCTCTTACGTTAGTGCTTTAATCAGAAAATCTCTCTGCTGAACAAAGTTTTGTTATTAATATGCAAATGAATGCTGTAAGGCAGATGACACTTTTTCCCAAACCACATTCAATTAACATACCAATAACTTTAGGGTGCTCCTAGTGTAATCAGAATTAGTGTTTTACATGACAGATTTTTTAACACTTCTTAGACTGTGAAAATAAAGAATCTGAAGCTATCATTTATTACCATGACGTAAATGCAAAATGTGTATGTTGAAAGAATGGAAGAAAACAGTTGAAGATGAAATAAGTAAAACAATGTTATAAATGCTTGTTCAGCTTCCTGAATTGATTGTGAACTTGGGAACCATGTGATTACTTTAAAGAAAGCATTTAGTATTAAAATAAACAATTGTATCCATCTGCTATATCAGAATTATGTAATCAAGTTCTCTACCCTACAAATGAAAATAAAACAACAAAAATAAAGAAAATCACACAGATCTTATGACAAACTGCCCCAACTCTTCAAGAACCACCTAAAACAAATTCGTAAAGTTGAAGTATTTGAAGAGATTCAAGTCCAGAATTAAGAATTAACCTGAGGACATTATCTGCAGACTCCATATTAAATGGAAAAGGAATTATTCAGCTTCTAAACAAATTACCGATCAGAGTTTCTGAGTAGAGCTATTATTTACCTGCCATCAGACGGGTGAGAATCAATATGGAACAAAACACTGAAGTCTCTTTACTTTCTGTGTGTTGGGAAATAATTATATGAAATTTCTTTATACAGTCTTATTTGCACCGATTATATTGTAGTCACTGTTGTAGGTTCTGGAGCTATAGTGTGAAAAAAATTTATTTTAGTTCTCAGTGTAGCTCTTGTATATACTGGATATCATTTTAAATAATCTGTATTTTATAATACCAATGCTGTTATCATGGATATAACAAAACAGTTTTGTGGGGGTTTTTTTTTTTTTACTAACTTATTTGAATTGTTCCATATTTTCTATCACACACACATTTTGAGCATTCAGACATACCAGTTTCTAATAGAAGTGTAATGATTTGTGCGTGTCAGCATGTTTGCTGGTGAGCTCATTATTTTTAAAGTAATGCTGACTTTGATAATGGGTTTCTCCTAGGAAAAAGGCTGGCACCCCATTTCCTTGTTCTAGCATTCAGTGTGAATGTAAATCACATAAAAACATAAAAATTGCTCTCCTGAACATTTCTAGTACTCACAGTCAGCACTCACGTCGTTAGTATTAAATGGATCAGGGTGGCTTCTCTACAGTCGAAAACAAAGATTTATTTGAATTTTATGTGCCTTAAGTGGATTCCCTTAAGACACTTAAGAAAAACACATTTATTTGAATTTCAACATATTTATTACTTCAAACCTTAGTTTGGGTGCCACTCTGGCCTAGATGTAATGTAGACACATTTAACAGGAAAGCTGATCCCTTAATTAAGTGTAGAACTCCTCACTCTTAGTACCCGAAGGGCTTAAAATGTATTATTTTAAATATATAATACTTCAGCCTGATGTTTCACACACGCTTATGGTGCTTTAGTGGGGTATTGTTTTTGACACTCACCAAACTGGAAATCTAATATGCTGCTGTCCAGCAACAGATCTGCAACATAACTTTTTCAGCAGCTCCTGTTGACATGCTGCTATTTGCTAATTGCTCTTAGAGGAGTACCACATTCCCTTAAGACACTGCTCTGTACTTCTTATGTCCACATATTATGTTTAGTTCTAGTAAGAGTTTAGAGAGTGTTTACTATTACATAAGAATGAATTAAGAGAGAAAGATAAAATCCCAGTGACATGAGACACACGGCCCAATAACAACAGATTTTTGTTGTTGGTTGGTCAGTTGGTTTGGGGTTTTGTTTTGTGTGTATGTGTGGGGATTTTTTTTTTTTTGATGATGAAGGACATTGATAATTTGCATGGCAAAATTAAGTGAAATTTAAAAGCAAAAGCTAAAGCAAACAAACCCTTGCTAGTATACTTTCCAACTAAAAACAGCTGCCCTATATCCTACCTATAGCCTAACCTTAAATCTAATCACATTTTTCTTTATTCTACCTTATGTCAGCAAATCAGTATATATTAAATGAAAAGATTTCAGTTCTCATTTTATTTGACTGCAAAGCAACATTTACCATTCCTGTTTACTTGCTTTTTTCTCTTTTTTTGAAGCACACTTTGTACTTGGCTCTATGACATAACCATTCTGTGGCTTCTCTTTGACCTTCTATCTGCTTCTTCTGAGTCCTCAGCAGACCAATCTTCCTCTACATGGGTTTTTCATGAAAACCTAGCCCATCAATATTTCTCAGTGGTCTTCCTAAGAGATTTCATCTACTCAAAATTAAAATACCAAAAAGTAAAATATCTTCAACATCGCCAAAAAGGTCCTGTGTGTGTGTCCTCCTGCTTCATATTCATCCTCATTTCAAACCAAGCCCCCCTCTCTCCCTGTGCTCAGTGACTGTGGCCTTCCTCCACTTCTGTGATGTTGCCCGTAATTCCACACATTACAGGAATTTACACCTTGTATGTCTGTCTCCCTTTTTTGCTGAGTTCCTTCTCATCGTTTAAAATGTAAGCTCAAGCCCGACTTCAGGACTGAAGACACATTGCTATTCTCCATTTGTGTGCTTTTGTAATTTGTTTCCACCACTGAACTTTCATAAAAACAGGGCTCTTGAAATGTTGAAGGAAGTTATTAATAAAGGAGGTGATCCAAGCCCGATGTGAGTGATTTTCAAAGGTCCCATTAATGACCGTTTTTTTGACAGTTGCTGACCCTGAAGCACCTGGGAAATATTATATTCTGCAAATAGTTGTATGTGTAACACAAATTAGAAGTGGTATAAAACAAATTTCATAAATACATTCAGTTGTCTTTTTGTCTTTATAAGTCCAAACAAGAAAAAAATCATAAATTTCTTCATTAGCTTCTCTTTTAATATAATAAATTAGTTAAATTAAGAATCCATCTCCTTGCTCTGCCTTTTCTTGGTATTCTCCCATGAGATGTCTTTCTATCAAGATAAACACTAATTTCACCTTCAGCACCAACTTAAGCCTTTAATATTTTTGTTTAAATAATAACAGATGTTAGTTATACATTCATAGCTTCTATTTCCAGCTTCCAGCATATGGAACCAAATCATCTCCTATGTCACTGAACTGACTTAAAAATGGGTTCTGCACACCATAATATTTGCGATTTGTTATTTGGATTCCTGGTGAAGAATTGTTTCATATTTAGGATTTAGCCAATATTCTCAACTACTTTCATTCCAGTCGCTTTTTCATAGATTATTGTGTGTGCAGATCAGTCTCCAAAGCTCATTTTGAGGATAAGAGATTCATTTTATTTTCTGTGTATCTATTCTCTTCCACTTACAAAATACAGCATAGTTTTAAACATATAATAAAGGAATAATTTATATTTGTTGGCATGTTAAAACTTACTCACTGTAAGGCATTATCTTTCCCCAACATCCCATGTTGGGGCCAGAACAAAATTATGGAATTATCTTTGTAGCCTCTTCCCATTTCAAAAAAATCACTCTACCACCTTAAAAAAACATTTGCTTTCTTGAAGCCCATATCATGTTATATGTTCTCTTTTGTTTTTGTCAGTCATCCTCCAACCTTCCACATACTCCCCACTTTTCTCAAGAAAATTTTAGTCCCTGGTTCACTGTTTTCCACTTTACTCAAACTCTTGTTAACATCCTGATACTATATGAATAATTCAACATTCTCATATCAGAGATGCTGTGTCATTTAAAGTTAATGATCTTTATTTTACCATAGCAAGGACCCAACAATGTAGGCTTATTTTGGACAATTCCACAAAATTTCTGTTACAATACTGATAGGATCTCTGCCTGGCATTTTCATCCATCCGTGTTTCTGGTTTCCATTCTTTCACTGAACTTGCATTGTTTCTTCATCTGTCCTCTATTTCCTCTGTTTGTTTCTAATCATTGTAGCCTAGCACTCCCGCCTAGTTTTATAATCCTTTTTATTCATCCTAACCACTTTGGTACACTTTTCTAAGTATTTACTTCCCAGCACATTGGATTGTCTTAACTCCTTGAATCTGCTGTTCTTCCTTTGCTAGTTTAAATCCCTTAGTAACTTCAATTATTTGTGTTAATTCTTGCTTCTGGGATGGCATCACTGACAAAAATAATGAAACTGATATTTTTACGATCCCAATCTCATTGTCCAGAAGTGCTTGGGCATGGTTATAGAATGCTGAGGATCTGGTGCAGTAAATACGTGTTTCAAGGAAGAATGGCGAGACATTGTCAAATATTCCAAATTTGGTCAAAAGAGGTTGAATCTCAGTCTTTAGAGAATTGGTAATATTTGGAGTTACTGGAGAAAGAAAATGAAATTGGTCTCTCCTAGAAATTATAAATTTATCTTATGATTATATAAAAAACAAGTTATTACAGTGTGAAGGTATGTTAGTATACAATCAACAGTATAGAGGGAATGAAAATGATAAAAATAGACTTTATGTTGGGTGTAAGCTAAATATTTTTAAGGGATTGCCATTAAAAATATTCGTTAGTTGTAATTCCCAATCCTGGCTATTTTGGATAATCATCTGTGGTATTTTTATAAAATGCTGAAATCAAGGTTTCAGTCTTGAGTTTATAATTCTCTAGGTCTGCAGTAAGGATGAAGAATCTCCATTTTTCATAAACACCATTAATCACTGTGCTATATATACATACAGGTCGGAGAATCATTATCTTATAGGAAAGAAAACTCATCTTTATCCCTCAATATATGGAGTTCTACTACTTGTTCCCCTGTTCTCATGGTCAGTCATTTTAGGAGAAATCTCTAAGATGAGAACATTTCCCTATTTATTCTAGTAGAAACCATTTCTCATGGGCTGAAAAAGCAGCCCCCTTTGGTCCACATTTCCTTCAGTCAGAGATGTTTTACATTGTTTTCCTGTCAATCACTCTTTCAGTAACAATTGCCTATCAATTTCACCTCTCCTGTCAAACAATTTTCATGGTATCTATGATTTATGTGGCAGGAACTGCCTTTCAGAGCAAGGTATCAGCTTTAAACACAGTTTACAGGACTAGGATCTCCTCAGTGATGTACCAGTAATGATTACCCTGAATGCTGTTGAGTAGTTTGAACAGCGTGAGGTTCAAGTAAAAATTCTCCCAACATAATCATCAGACAAACTCAGCATGTTGGATTCCTTTTGCCAAAAAGGGGTGAACAAATAAAAACCTCCAAATTCAAGAGAATTTGGTTTATATCTCAAAACATTAAATATTATTTGATCAGTTATTAAATTAAAATGAGAGATTTCAAGGGATAAGATGCCAATAAAATATAAAATGACTTTTTCAATAATTAAAATTTAACCTTATCACTTAAATAAAAATGTGCCATCACTTTGCAATGACATTTTAAATCCAAAGTATTAAATTAATTTTGACTCAGATATTATGAGTCATTTGAATAAATGTTTACTTAGATCCAAAAAGCAAGTGTCATTTCTCGGCAATGAACTTTCTGGTTGTTCCATCAGCAAAATTAGAATGCTCAGTATGCTGATTCTTGCCACAGCAATACCAACAATTCTCCCTGCTTCCTGCCGCTCCACTTGCTAAATAAATAATAAAGGAAATTTTCATGAGTTTTCTGCCCTAACATACCCGAAGAAAACCAAGGAAATTTTCATGATTTTTCTGCTCTAATGTATCTGAAGAAAACCAATATACTCATATTAGAAATATATAATTTGCAAGATGAGAGTTTAATAATCACCCAGTATATCCAGAATTGTTTTAAATCTGACTCCACATTCAAATTTTTCTACATTCTCTTACTAATCCCCCACAGGACCTTCTTCCTTCTTCTTGTCTTGACAATTATTTTACTAGAGCCAACAAATCATAAAACATAAACAAACCAATTAATAAATTTAGTAGAGTCTATACACATAAACAGAATCAGAAATGAGAAAGGAAATATCACTACAGACATCACAGAAATACAAAGAATTATTAGAGAATAATATGAAAAATTATATGCCAACAAACTGGATAACCTAGAAGAAATGGACAGCTTTCTAGAAAAATACAACCTTCCAAGGCTGACACAGAAAGAAACAGAAAATCTGAACAGACCAATTACCAGCAATGACATTTAATTGGTAATCAAAAAACTAAGAAAAAATTCCTGTACCAGATGGCTTCACTGCTGAATTTTATCAAACATTTAGTGAAGAAATAATACTCACCATCCTTAAAGTTTTCCGAAGACTAGAAGAAGAGGGAATACTTCCAAACTCATTCTATGAGGCCAACTTCACTCTAATACCAAAACCAGGCAAAGACACCACAAACAAGGAAAATTAGAGACCAATATCCCTGATGAACATACCATGCAAAAATACTCAACAAAACATTAGCAAACCAAATTCAAAACTACATCAAAAAGATCATCCATCATGAACAAGTAGGATTTATTCCATGGATGCAAGGATGGTACAACATATGAAAATCCAACAACATCATCCACCACATCAACAAAAATAAGGACAAAAACCACATGATCATCTCCATAGATGCTGAAAAAGCATTTGACAAAATTCAAAACACATTCATGATAAAAACTCACAACAAAATGGGAATAGAGGGCAAGTACCTCAACATAATAAAGGCCATATATGACAAACCAACAGCCAACATTATACTTAACAGCAAGAACCTGAAAGCTTTACCTTTAAGATTGGAAACAAGACAAGAATGCCCACTCTCCCCACTTCTATTCAACATAGTACTGGAGGTCCTAATCACAGCAATCAGACAACACAAAGAAATAAAAGGCATCCAGATTGGCATGGAAGAAGGTAACTGTCCCTGTTTGCAGATGACATGATATTCTACATAAAAACCCTAAAGAATCCACTCCAAAACTACTAGATCTAATATCAGAATCCAGCAAAGTTGCAAGATACAAAATTAATACACAGAAATCTGTTGCTTTCCTATGCACTAATGATGAACTAGCAGAAAGAGAAATCAGGAAAACAATTCACAGTTGCATCAAAAAGAATAAAATACCTAGGAATAAACCTAACCAAGGAAGTGAAAGTGATAGATCTATACTCTGAAAACTACAGAACACTCGTGAGAGAAATTAAAGAAGATACCAATAAATGCAAACACATCCTGTGCTCATGGATAGGAAGAATTAATACTGTCAAAATGGCCATCATGCCTAAAGCAGTCTACAGATTCAATGCAATTCCTATCAAAATGCCAACAGCATTCTTCAATGAACTAGAGCAAATCATTCTAAAATTCATATGGAACCACAAAAGACCCCGAATGGGCAAAACAATCCTGAGGAGGAAGAATAAAGTTGGGGGGATTATGCTCCCCAACTTTAAGCTCTACTACAAAGCCGTAGTAATGAGGACAATTTGGTACTGGCACAAGAACAGACCCATAGAACAATGGAACAGACTAGAGAGCCCTGATATAAACCCAACCATATATGGTCAATTAATATATGATAAAGGGGCCATGGACATACAATGGGGAAATTACAGCCTCTTCAGCAACTAGTGTTGGCAAAACTGCTACATGCAAGAGAATGAAACTGGATTATTGTTTAACCCCATACACAAAAGTAAACTCAAAATATATCAAAGACCTGTATGTAAGTCATGAAACTATAAAACTCATAGAAGACAACATAGGCAAACATCTCCTGAGTATAATAAGCATGAGCAACTTCTTCCTGCCTGCATCTCCTCAAGCAAGAGAAAAAAAGCAAAAATGAACAAATGGGACTACATCAAACTAAAAAGTTTCTGTATGGCAAAGGACACCATCAACAGAACAAAAAAGCAACCTACAGTATGGGAGAATATATTTGTAAATGACATATCCAACAAGGGGTTAACATCCAAAATAGATAAAGAACTTACACCTCAATACCCAAAAAGCAAATAACCCAATTAAAAAATGGGCCGAGGATATGAACAGACAGTTCTCCAAAGAAGAAATTCAGATGGCCAACAGGCACATGAAAAGATGCTCCATATGACTAATCATCAGAGAAATGCAAATTAAAGCCACAATGAGGTATCACCTCACACCAGTAAGGATGGCCAGCATTGAAAAATCTAAGAACAAATGCTGGCAAGGACGCAGAGAAAGAGGAACCCTCCCACACTGCTGGTGGGAATGTAAGCTAGTTCAATCATTGTGGAAAATAATATGGAGGTTCCTCAAGAAACTAAAAATAGAAATACCATTTGATCCGGGAATCTCACTCCTTGGGATTTATCCAAAGAATACAACTTCTTAGACTCAAAAAGACATATGCACCCCTATGTTTATTGCAGCACTATTTACAATAGCCAAGATATGGAAGCAACCTAAGTGTCCATCAGTAGATGAATGGATAAAGAAGTTGTGATACATATACACAATAGAATACTATTCAGCCATAAGAAAGAAACAAATCCTACCATCTGCAACAACATGGATGGAGCTGGAGGATATTATGCTCAGTGAAATAAGCCAGGCAGAGAAAGACAAGTGCCAAATGATTTCCCTCATTTGTGGAGTGTAACATCGAAGCAAAACTGAAGGAACAAAATAGCATCAGACTCATAGACTCCAAGAAGGGACTAGTAGTTACCAAAGGGGAATGTTGTATGAGGGTGGGCCAGGAGGGAGGGGATGGGGATTGAGGCATATTATGTTTAGTACACATGGTGTGGGGGATCACAGGGAGCACAGTGTAGCACAGAGAAGGCAAACAGTGGATCTGCGGCATCTTACTACACTGATGGACAGTGACTGCATTGGGGAATGGCTGGGGATCTGATAATATGGGTAAATGTAGTAATCACATTGTTTTCTCATGTGAAATCTTCATAAGAGTGTATATCAATAATACCTTGATAAAAAATTTAAATAAATAAAAAAATAAATAAGTTTAGCAAATAATACACAAATATTTATAAAACTATCAGTTCTTTCTTTTGGAAATTGTTGTTGCAATGTAGTATTTAATGTAGTATTTCAATTTATATCAGTGCACTTTATAAGGCTTGTATAACTCCAGGGGGAAAATATGTTACCAGCCAAGGGCAAATAACCTTTGAAGCTGAAATCAGTCAAAGTGAAAAATAAAGTGGGAGAAACCTGTTTATTGCTAACAAGCAGTCATCTGCTTCTGCTCACCCATGTTTCTTGCAACCCGGCTGCAAAAGGACCCCACCAAACCTCTCTATTCCAGATACGCCCTTGCTCCCCACACCCTTGTAATCATCTATTGATATTGAGATGGTTACTTCTCTCCACCCTTTGGAAACACCTATTGATATGGAGATTTACTAAGGCCAGGGGAGAGATTCTGGAAATATTGCAATTTTACCCACAGCGTGTTTACTGGTCTTAGGGAGGCCTGGAGTGCCTGGTAATCAAACTATTCTACTTGAATTAAAATATGTCACTTTATCAAAACAGTGGTGATGTGATGTAAATTTAGAGCTGAAGAAATGTCAATCATTGCAACCATATCTCAGTAACATTAGAGGGCATCCAAGTGGATTGTCCAGAGAAATTCTTATTAAAAATATCTCTTGTTCTATTATCTATACTTTGAAAGTTGCTGAGACGCTCTCACCCTGCTACCCCAGTTGAGCTCACTTTCCTGTGTCTCTTCACAGTTCCTCCCTCTAACCTATTTCTATTTTTCCTATGCTAGAGTGGAAAGTAGTCCATCCTTCACTCTGGCCATTTTCCTGTGATAATCTGATTGAGTTTCCTTTGTCCTTCCAGCCCTTTTGCCTTTTCACAATCTTTATCATGCAAGTCTGCAGAACCAGACTAGGTCAGAACTCCAGTGAGCAAAGGTAGGAGAAAGACTGGAAAACACGTTAATAATTTTTTTACTCTTTCCACAGAAAGGTACATGATCGAAATAATATTAATGCATTCAGTTAAGTCTTGAGTTTGAAATGCTAAACATCTTAAAAGATGGGAAGAATTGGTTTAAAAAATATTGAATACACTTGATAAAATATAAAATATGTAAATAAAAATATAAGTAATATCACGATCATCTGTAGTCTATGATGTATTTTATACTATAGAATTTATATGTGTTTTCCAAAAAACCCATATATATAAAATATTTGTATATATGAATGTTATTTATTTATATATGGTATTTTTCATTATATATTTTTATATATAGTATAATATATAAGTATTATATAGAGAGAGAAAGAAAAAGAGAGAGTTTATTTTCCATATAGAAAACTCCAAAACAGATTGAGTTTTAAAAGAAGATATCTGGTTGGTGACTCTATGCATATCTCAGTAATAATGAAACTACTAAGAAGGTATTCTAGGCATCAAGTTTATATTCTACCTGAATGTTTAAAATGTGGCTGGTACTTAAAGAAATAGCATTCTTAAATTTTATATTAAAAGATGAATCTTAAAAGCTGGAGCTAGAACTGCAAGTATTTAGATTATTGACACCTGTCTGATTTCTAATATTAACAACACTTTCCTGATTTCTCATATTATCTTTAAACTCAACTTGTTATGTGAACAATTAAGACAAAGCAAGGAGATCTAATTCATTCATTTTTGTTTAGCAGGTCTCTGTTGGGGGGGAAGAAATTTCCTCTATCCCTCCAGGTTCTTCCAGCTGAACTAAGAATCAAATTGACATGAAATACATTAACATGAGAAAAAAAACAAAATGTAATTATGTAACTATGGGGATGCCATAGACATGGGTTCCAAAAACAGGGAGAATGAGGTCATCCTGAATCATCCTGAACCAAGGAGAAGGGGACAGCGGTCTGAGACTTCAAAGAAAAGGGGAAGCAATTCACAGGAATATGTAAAGAGTAAATGTTTAATAAATAAAATACTTGATAAGGTCAACAAGAAATAATGAGGAGTCACAAAGAGGAATTTAACAAACTTAGCCACATCCCTCCCTGTCTACCACCCTAGTTTATATTATAATATAGCTATCTATGGTGATAGCTCTCCTCCTGGAATAGATCCTCCATCTAAATTACTTTTATGCAGTTGTGGGAGTGGAGGGGGGGCAAACTTTCTTTCTGACCCTTTAGGGCCTTAATCGTTCTCAACTCTGAAGTAAACTGCATGTCACAATGGCACATCTTTCTTTATTTTATTTCATCATACATCTCAATTACTTCTATCCAAAGCCACAAAGATCATTTAAGTATCAGAAATGTCCTATCAAGAATTTAAAATCACGTGATTATATTCTTATCCACTAATTTAGCCCTTGGGTATCCAATCTGCGATGCCATTAAAGGACTGCTGATATGGTTCAGACACAGTTCTCCCTTGAAGTGATCCTTGGAGACTTGAAGAATCAGCAGTGCAGTTTGTCACCTCCACTAACCTATAGGTGTGACTTCTTTTATTTTATACAAAGCTTTCCACAAGCCTTGGGAAAGGCAAATTAAAATCACTGAAGGAGAGATGATCAGCCAGATGAGTCAGAAAATAAACCTAGGGGAAAAAATCATTTAATAGTTGCTTCATTTTTGTAATCAAATGCTTTTCTTAGATGCCAAAAGACTGTAGGTCACCAGAAGTTATTAAACAGAGGTAGTGTGATTTCCCTCACTTTATTTTCATGTATAGTCACATACTTAAATGTTCAATAAATATTTTAAATAAAAATATTAAAAATGAAAGAAACCTAACTTAAGGCTTTATTCTCGATAGTAGTAGAATGTACATGAAGAAGTAAGATGTATTTGGTTGTCTGAGTGGCTTGCTCTAAATCACTTCAAGGCGATCATCAGCATTCCAGACTATGAAGTTCCACAGAGTAAGAGTGTGCCCAGGCTGGGCCTTGATAGCTATCTAATAGGCCTAATGTTGAAAAACAAGACTCCATTTATAAAAACATCATGACTGCTACTTGCAAATAGTGAGTCATAGCTCAGCAAGCTCTCTCAAAATTCATGTCTCTACAGAAAGCATAATCCGAGAAGTAAAAAGCTGCAAATTAGAATACGGGATTCTCTTTAGTAGTGATAGCCAAAGCTAAATTCTATAGTCAGCATTTATGTCTTACATAGTTTCCGGAATCTGTAGTTATGTTTTTCCTCATTTTTAGGAAGACAGATGGCAATTAATGATTTTTTAAAGTGATTTCATTATTTCAACTATGCTAGTGAAAGTATATTTCACCCCCCCCCCACACACACACACATACACACATGCAAGCAACTACATATTCAGAATCCTAGAGATTTTGTAATAGGTATCACCAGAGACAAACCTCAAAATTGTCACAGTGATCCAATTATTTTTCATTTTGTATTATTTTATTTTAAGTACTACTTATTCCATTTCCAAAATCTATTTTGTTGTCTTTTTACTCAAAGCAGCCAATTTTCAAACTGCCTCCCTGTGTTATGAATTTAGTTCTTCATTTTTATCTTTTAATATTTCAAACATTAAAGTCTTTTGCAAATTGCTTTGTCAGCCCCAGCCTATCACTTGTGAATACTCCAGTGTGACTCACTCTCATGACAGTAACATCATCTTGTAATTGGCGATCTTTGTGAGTTGATCCTCAGAAGACTGGCCTCTTGAGAATTTCTACATACATTGGCTCTGGATGGCCCAGTGATGGCCCTGTGATGTTCTTCTGCAGCTGTCCCTGCCAATGCCTTACAGAGTTCACTGATTCAGGATCAGCTCTCAGTCTCCAGGCCGGGGTTGCCGCATGTCATGACTCACACAAATCCAGCTTTTGCCACTGCTAAATGCGTGTTCTCACTGCCAGAGTTTCGCCAGGACTCTTTCTATCTGTAGGGCTGAGTATATCTGCCATTGATTGTTTATTACAATAAGAATTCTAGTTTTTAATAGCGCCCCTTTTTAAGCCCCTAAGTGTCCCTGCCTGGATGATAATTTATGTAGTCCCTTGCATACACAAGGCCTATGACCTCAGCCACCTACCTGTACTGTATTAAAACTTCAGTCTCTAAAGCAGGGATACTCAAACATGAGCATGCATTTCGTTAAAACAGATTGCTGGGCTCCTTTCCAGAGCTCTGATTCAGAAGAACCCCTGTGAGGTTTAAGAATTTGCATTTTGCAAATTCCCATGTTAATAAGTATTACAGTCTAGAACCAAACTTTGAGAGCAACTGACCTAAGAGGTGTGTGTGTGTGAGTGTGAGAGAGATTCATTCAGATACACATGTGGACCTTTGATCCTTTGTAGGTTAGACGTTTTTCTGTCTGCAGGGACCAGAGGTCCTCCTCCTTGGTCATTGTTACTGCCTCCTCCTCCTCTTACTGCTGCTATTGCCTTTCACACATCAGTTATTCATTAGTTTGTTTCTATTTTACTCTTGTTCAATTCCACTGGAACCCAGATGCAGAGAATCGTTTCATCATAGACCTCATTCCATAGTATTGCCATGACTGGTTTTTCAAGGTCTTTCTTTTTTTTTATTGCCCCATCGTATCTTTACTTTCATTTCCTCCACAAGATAGGAAACTACTATAAATGTTTCATATAGAGGCTTTAAAATTTCTGTTTTCTTGAATTCTTATAAAAATATACATGTTATTGTATATGTATATGTATATACATATTTCATATTAGTGTAATAATAATATATTATTTTTAATGCTTTATTAGATTCATTTAGCTAAAATTGTATTTGGTATTTCACTTCTGTGTTTACAAATGGAAAATTTAGTTTTTTTAGTCTTTTTTTGTTATTTTTATTATACTTTGACCCTTTTTTAAAATTGAATATGGTTGACATACAATATTTTGTTGGTTTCATGTATACAACATATTGACTCAACAGTTATTTACAGTATTAGATGTTCATCCCAACTAGTGTAGTTACTATCTGTCAACATAGAAATGTTACAGTATTATTAACTGTATTCTCTATGCTGTACTTTCATCCCTTGACTAATTTATATTATGATTGAGATTTTGTGCATCTTAATCCCCTTCGCCAATTTCACCCAATCACCCCAAACCCTCCCCCATTGTAACCACCAATCACTTCTCAGTGTCTGTGAGCTACTGCTATTTTGTTCATTTTGTTTTGTTTATATCATCAACAACTAAGTGAAATCATATTGTATTTGTGTTTCTCTTCCTGGTTTATTCATGTTGTCGCATACGGCAGGATTTCTTTCTTTTTTATCCCTTGTGTATATGTACCACCTCTTCTTTATTCATTAATCTGTTAATGGACATTTTGATTGCTTCCATATCTTGGCTATTGTAAGTAGCAAAGCAATAAACACAGCAGTGCATATGTCTTTTTGAGTCAGAGATTTTGTTTTCTTTGATTAAATTCCATGCTGGCTTATTGCCTTATTTCTTATTATCTGATGAGTATAACTAAAGCTTTACACTATTCTTCAAGTAAAGGTTTAGTGATGTCCACAAATCTTGTTATTTAGTATTTTTATTATTTTGAAGTTTCCATATCAATTTCTCTTTAACCCAAAAGGTAGTTAAGAATAATCTATTCAATTTCAGACATAGTAAATGTAATTGATTACCAATCCCGTTGTAATTATAAAATGGAGTTTATTTTTAGAGCAGTTTTAAATGCACATGAATATTGAGCAGAAAGTACCAAGAGTTCCCATATACTGCCCACTACTCCTCCAGAAGTTTTTCCTTTATCTTGCATTAGTGTAGTACATTTGTTAAGTTGATAAGCCAACATTGACACATTATTATTAATTAAATTCATACTTAATATTAGTGTTCACACTTTGTCTTGTACATGGGTTCTATGGGCTTTAACAAATGTATAATGACATATATCCACTATTACAGTGCCATACAGAAGAGTATTTAGTGTGCTAAAAATCTACTGAATCCTACCTATACATCCCACTCTCTCTCCACTGAGTTTTGTTTGAATAGTCTAGTATATGTAATATTGTTACCTTTGTTAGACCAGGACACAGTTAATTTTGTAACCTCAAAAAGAATGATTTAGAGGTGTGCGCTGAGTGCATCTATTGTGTTAGTTAAATCTTCCACGTATACATTATTTGTATGATCTCTAACATTTTTGGGATGGGTGCTTTAAAACCTTAAACACTGATGTATCTCTACCCATAATTCTGCCAGTTATTGTTTATTCTGGCTAAATTGGAATATCCTTGTTTATATTTAATCATTTAATTTATTTCTTCAGCATTCTTTCTGAGTGTCTACTCTGTGTCAGTCAATTTAGGCACTGGGCACAAAGCATTGAATGAAACCTACAAAATAGCTACTCTTGGGAAGCTTACATTCTTTGGGGTACTGATGAGCAAGAATAGAGAATAAATAAATGTAACATGTAAGATATGAGATTGCAATAAGTGCAATGGAAAAAATTCAGCCAGTAGTATGAAAAAAGTTCTAGGGGATGAGAATAGGATCTTTCTAAGCAGATTTGATTTGATTGATAACCTGAAATAGATGAGGGACATAGCAATGTAAATATTTGAGGAAAGAGCATACTAGACTAATGGGCCAACCTATGCAAGGGTCCTGAAACAGTAGCTAATTTCTTATCTTCATGAATGCATTCTTAATTATTTTCTTTACCAGTTTGAAATGTTGAAGAGGAAAGCTTTTTTCCTCTGCCATTCAAGGTTCTTCTTACTGACCTAGGAATTAAATTGACATGAGACAGATTAACAGGAGAAAATTAAATTTCATTTTGTATGTACAGGAATGATACATGCATGAGATGTTCAAAGACAGAATGGTTAAAAGAGGTATATACGGCATCCTGAGCCAAGGAATATGATAGGCACCTGGGGCTTCAAAGAGGAGGACAATTCGTAGGACAGTAAAGAGCAAATGTTCCATAATTAGATGTTTGCCCAACCGTATAGGTGGGTCATTCAGATAAAATTTAACTCTGGCAATATTTCTAGGAAAGTCCCCAATTTAGATTTTTTTAGGTAGTTAAGGGAGGGGTATATTTTCTCTTTGAGCCTTCAAGGTCTTGATTGTCTTCAGCTCAAAATAGTCCAGATGCCCAAGTGGCACATTTTGGGGAAGTGGCGCATTTTGTTCTGAACCCCATCCATAACAGCTTTGATAACATTCTTCATGATGTTATTTACTTTCAATTCTACTTTGTTTATATTCAGTTCCTGCCTATGATTGGTAAGTTATAGCTATTTACCCAACATTCATTTTCTTCCCTTTCTTATTAACAGAAACCACAATTTACTCAGCACAACAGTGTATCTGGATGTCTATACTTTCTGTGATATATTGAAAAATGGCCCCTCAGAATATCAGGCCTTAAACCTGGAACCCATAATTTTTACCACATTGGAAAAAGTTTGCAGCTGTGATCAAGTTAAGGATCTTGAGATAGGAGATTATCCTGGATTATCTGTGTGGACCTAAAAATGCCATCACATGCATCTATATAAGAAGGAGGCTGAGAGGTATAAGAAGGAGACTGAGAGGTACTTGACCCACTGAGGAGAGAAGGCAATGGGAAGACAGAGACAAAAGATTGGAATAATGTGTCCAAAAGTTAGAGAACATTGACAGTCACTGGAAGCTGGAAGAGGAAAAGAGTTGAATCTCTCCTTGAGCCTCTGGAGGGAGTGTAGACCTGCTGACACCTTGATTTGGAGTTTTGGCTCCAAAACTGTGACATAATTAATTCTCTGTGTTTTAAGCCATCCAGTCTGTGGTCATTGTAGTTTTTGGCAATAGTAAATAAACACATGTACACGTACCTACCTAGACATCCTTGCAATTAAAAGTAGCTGCATGGAACAGTCATTGACCCTGAGTCCTAAATAGCACTCTACTGATGGTTTCTGGGGAAAGTATTATTATCCTAACATAGATGGTATTCCTTCCTCTTCTTTTGTCTCTTCCTTCCTGTAACATGTATGCGAAATAGGCTATCACCTCCCTGAATACTCTTCTTAGAATGCTGTGTCTCCCTTGATTGACTACCTAATTCTCAGGGCTTGAGTGGAAGAAAGGAGAAAAAATGCTTGGGTCCTGGTAATCAGCCGGTAATTGTTTTCATCCTTTCTTCACCCCCATAGACTGTTCTCTGTTGTGGCTGTGATTTTTCTGCCCTCAGTGGTGTGAGGTCAGGCAACAAATGGAGAAAAATGAGCAGAAATACAAAACTCTATCCAGACTGCCTGCCTACCCCCCAAGTCATGGAAGTTCATCCTGTTTAACAGGAGCTAGTGTTTATCTACCATACTACATCACACTGCCATCTTATCCTCGGGTGTTTCTCACACTTGATTGCTATAATTATTTAATTCCATATACTTTAACTTCCTCTCTGACATCTCCAGACTTGAGCTGGGGGAGAGATCCAGTACACTGGGTTGGTTTGTCATCTTGTCATGAACCAGAAATTTCAGATACTTATTTAAACTTTCTTTTTATGCTGGTGTTAAAGTTTTCTGTGTATATATATAAGCAGAAACAGGCTTTGCCATGTCTGTTGAGTGTACCTTTTGATTTGAAGTTACATTTTATAACTTTATATTTGTGAGTTTAGTTCTCATAAAACTAATTGTTTTCTATATTTTCTGCCCTGATTTTACATATTAAATTGAAAGAAATAAGTTATGTAGCTCTGAGGGGGGGAAGGGTGTTCCTTGCCAGGGGTGAGTCCCCTATAAATTTGGTGAAACTGAAGTAAGCCAAGGAAAAGGGTAGGTTGGGATAAAGGGTAGGTTGGGAGGAAAGGCTTTTATTCCTTACAGTCACTTGAGTTAGGATGCCAGGCCCCGCCCTGTCCATCTCCTTCAGCCACTGGCTCAAGGTCTCCTTCCCCTACCCACCCCTTCTGGCAGGAACTCCATAGGCAGTTCCTTGGTGATGGCAGATGCCAAATCAATTATGTACTAGGAACAGAGGGGATAAGAGAATGGCTGTTTTCTCTCCATCCCTTGTCTTGGAGGCTGCAAGGCTCTGCAGTGGTAAACAACCATTGATATGTAAATGGACTAAGGATAGGCAGAGATTTGGGAAATTCTGACATTTATCCATAGCTACTTTTTAAGGTTGACATAACTGGAATTGATTGGGCCAGGTTTGAACCTGTGTCTGTCATATCTGTAAATTCTGCAGGGACTAGATTAATATAATACTTTTATACTTTCTTTCTCCTACTCAACGCATCTCTTGGAGTCAGCATTTGGCAAAAGACACATTCACAGTGGCAAAAAAAAAGATGGATGACTGTATAAGCGACAGTATTGGTCATAAGAAAAGGTGTAGAAGATAAGGCACAGCTTTGCCTACTTGCAATTCACTTAAATGTTTTAAAATTGTCTTTAATGAAATTTTATCTCCTTGAATAGATATAAAACTGAGTTTATCATTTAGTTTCTCTTTGTCTCTGTTATCTGAAATGTCTGCTTAGGGACAGCACCTCTGCCTGAAAGGTCTATTCTGCCAAATGAGAACCTTTGACTGAATGTACGTGTGTGTGTGTGTGTGTGTGTGTGTGTGTGTGTGTGTGTGTGTTTCCCCGTACCAACAAGCAATTCTCAAATACCAACAGGGTGTGAAGGAATTCAACTCAATTCAACTCAATTCTGACACTCTGTGCCTGGGTATAACATCAGATTCCACAGGATCACCCTCTATTTCAGGTGCCATTTGCAAGCTCAGGTTGTTACCTGTGCTTGTGACCAACATGGAGGTTACCATCACCCCCTCCTTGGATGTGATTCATTTGCTTAGAATGGCTCACAGAACTAGGGAAACCCATTTACTCACTAGATTATTGATTTATTACAAAGAATATTAAGGGATATGAAACACCAGGCAGGTGAAGAAATACGCACAGGGTCCTGAACAAAGGAACTCTCTCCTCCTAGAGCTTGGGGTCTGGAGTTGTGGCACATGGAAGATCCCTGCTTCCCCAACCTGGAAGCTCCCCACACTCCCTCGTTTTTTTTTTTTATTAATGGAGGCTTGATTGCATAGACATGATTGATGAAATAATTGGCCATTGGTGATTGATTCAACCTTTAGCACCTTCCTCCCTTTGGAAGTCAGAGGATGGGACTGAAATTTCAAACCTTCTACTCACGGTTGGTTCCCTGGCAAACAGCCCCCATCCTTCAGCACAAAAAGTCACCTTCATTAACATTAACCAGTGTGGTGGAAAGGGGTTTGTTATGAATACCTTCAGGTATTACCTTCAGGGCCCTGAACTGTTTTCAGTAACTGAGGACAAAAAAACATAGCATAATGAAAGATGCAACCATTGCTCTTGTTGCTCAGGAAATTCCAGTGGATTTGGGAGCTGTTAGCCAGGAACTATGGATGAAGACCAAATATATATGAGAAATATATTTTGGTGAACTGAATGACTAAATATATTTATTTCTTATAAATCACAATATTACAGAAGTAACTCTTAATTTTTACTAAAGGCTGTCCAAAGCAAAAGTATATATTTTTAGGTATATAAAAGAAAGATTTCTAAATTGAATACAGGAAATAGAGACTAAGATTGTGAAGACTCACCTTGAAATTGATGTGGCTAAAGAATTTCTAAATCGAGACTGTGATTAACTCTTACATTCTAGAAGAGCACTTCCCTGCATGCATGGAGATCAGGTAGGAGTTCACAGTAACACTAATTTTAATGATCTTTCTTGTTTGACTGAAATATTTGAAGTGTCTTTCAAGGGACTACATCATTTCGACATGTACATTGCTGAAATTTTAAGTATGTGTTCTAAAAAATACAATTACAGTTTTTCTCAATAGTAAAAGTAACATAAATATCTTTCCTCATCACATAAGAAATGGAAAACAATTTGAATTAAGTTATCAGTGAATATCTCAGTGCCTAAAAAAATGGGCTATGGAGTCAAGAGACTTGTGTTTGAATACTTTTTTGTCACCTACAATCTGTGTGACCTTGGGCACTAAACCTATCAAATATCAATATTATTGTATATAAAATGGGAGTAATCATAACTTTCTCATTAGGCTCTTGCTTAATTCCTTTTTATTAGGCTGGAATCTCCAGAGAAACAACACCAATAGGCTATCTCCATATAGATATAAATACATAGCAATATCAGTATTGATATACAACTATAAGGATATTGAAATATATATAAATCTATCTAGATATGCCAATTATTTATCTATTTATCTATCCCTACCTCTTTCCAACAAGAAGAGAGAGACTTATTTTAAGGAATTGGCTCACATGATCATAGGGGCTGACATGTCAAAATCTACAAAGCAGGCCAGTAGGCTGGTGACTATGGTAAGAGTTGATGTTGCAGTCTTGTGTCTGAATTTTGCAAGGAAGCGAGCTGGAAATTAGGCAGGGATGCTATATTGCACTCTTAAGGAGAATCCTGAGTGTGATGAGGGAGGATCTGTGCCAATTCCTCTCTCCTAGTTTCTGGTGATTTATTGGCAATCTTTGGCATCCCTTGGCTTACAGATCACTCTACCTTCATCTTCATATGGTGCTCTCTCTGTGAATATGTCTCTGTATCCAAGTTTTCTTTTTATAAGGACACGAGTCATGTTGGATTAGAGCTCATCCTAACAACTAATGACTTTATTTTAGCGAATTACATCTCAACAACTTTGTTTCATATAAGGTCACTTTCTCATGTTCTAGGGGTTAGGACTGCAAGATATGAATTTTGGGCACCCACAATTCAACCCATAATATCCTTGTAAAAGAAAGCACTCACTAAATGATAGTTACTGTTTTCAAACATAATCAGATACTTAAGGAAGATTGAATTTAGAGTTCTTTAGGAAAAGAATATGTAAATTACATTAAGAACTTGAGTTAATTCAAGTACAGGATACTTATTTGTCTTCAGTTCTATGACATCAGTAATAAATAAGATAAGTATGGTGCTTGACAAATTAGTACAAATTTAAAAATAAAAAGTCTCAGTTCTACAAGTAGTTCTTGATAAATTGAAGGAAATAGAGAAATTCTGGAAGAAATATCTATTGATTTTGAGAATATTTTAGCTCTTTCTCTATGATTTTACAGATTTATAATTCCCCCCAGAGGATGATCTGATTCTGAGTCTTCAGGAACCTATCCTGAAGAAAATTGATTGAAAACTCATGAAAAAAAGGTGTTAATTTCCCCATGCAGAGAAAAATATACTGAGGAGAAGGGAATATTTCAAAGAACATAATACTCTCTAGATCCATCCATGTTGTTGTAAATGGCAGGATTTCTTTTTTATGGCTGAATAATATTCCACTGTGTATATTTACCACCTCTTTTTTATCCATTCATCTATTGATGGACACTTAGGTTGCATCCAGATCTTGGCTATTGTAAAGCAGTTATATTCTCACTTCTTGTTTGGAAGTTCTATGCTTTGGTCAACTATGCCTTTATAGCTCTACTTTTCCTTTTAAAACAAACTGAATTCAAGCTGTCATTACCATATTAATGTATATTTGAAGAACATCACTCCTGCTTTTTCCATTTCTAATTTAACCCCCCATTTCTAATTAAATTTCCTTGCTCACATGTTGATATCAAAGCTTAATTCTGATTTTGCCTTCCTTCTGAATTTGGAAGAATGGAATAACTTTCCATTACTCATTCATACCACAAACCTTAATTTGCCAGTCTTTATCTGTGAAAGGTTGATTGCTAATGATTTCAAGTCTTTACATTTTTTGGCTGCACACCTTCTACTAAATGATTTTTCAGCTCCTTTCCTTAACATATTGATATTATTTCCACTGTGATATTTGCTTTGCAACATAGAATGCTCTGGAAACAACAGTTTTCCAATTCCAAATCCAAACCACGAGACTTTACATGCTTCTGTTCTCTCTATACCCTGTCTTCTCCATGTGAATATGCGTAGTAGATAATGAGAAACACCTGGCCTAGTCACCTCAGCACCCCAGCAGATAGTGGACCTAGCACTAGACATGAGTGAGGCCAGTCCATACCAGCCAGGCCCAACCAACATGTTAGTTGACTAAAGATGCATGAGTGGCCCCAGCTGAAATTAGCCAAGTCTAGCCCAAATCAAGGGAACCTCCTAAATTAGCAAAACCACCAGATGACACAAAGACATATAAAATAACAGAGGCTTGTTTAAACCACTAAGTTTTGAAGTAATTTGTTATGTACCAATTACTAAATGATACAAAGCCTTTCAGGATCTGAACTCTCTAGAAGACGTCTATACTCCCTAACACATGGAATGCCTTTCCCATCTCAGTAACCCTGTTGAAATTCCATCCTTCAAGGCCATCTGCCAGAAATGCTGTTGGATTACCAGAGCTGTTGTCCAACAATTAGATTTCCTATTAGACCCTGATTGGTGCTGAATGTTGTTTTTCATTAAGTCTTACCATATATTTTTCTGATCTTCCTTAACAGCCAACACAGTTTTACTTTAAGTCCTTTCACCTAAGGTAACCTAAATGTATCTCTTTCAAGGAAGATATCATAATAATTTTATAGACTTATCAAGCTAGGTGAATGGCACAAGTCATAAGAGATTGAAGGTGTCAGTATTAGTTGTCTTGGGAATGGATCTAGGTAATAGAAAGGACCTTCCTACTTTCTCCAAGATGTACTTAAAAGAAAGCAAAGCAAAACATAAAACAAAAAAACTGACATTTTTGTGGAATTCTCAAGAGGATAAGGATTGTATCACAGTCACACATGATTTCCAGGAATACAATACAGTAAAATAAAAAATATGCTAACCAAGAGGTCTTTTTCTAATATGACATATATTCACAAATGTGGACCCAATACAGCAGAATGTGCCAATTATTCATTAATATGTAACTATTTCTACAGCTTGTATTTTAACCATTATAAATTATTGATTTGAAAGGGTAATAGGTTTAAAATAATTTGATCTTCAAAAATTTATTTAGAATAAAGATGCATTCTGCAACACAGTTTAAAGATCTGAAAAAATGGGTATTGAATATAGAGCAACATCTGGAAATGAATTTGGTAGTGAGAATTGGAAATATTTAAAGTTCAATTGAATTTATAAAATATGACAGTTAAATTGCATTTTTAAGGTTTGTGAAACTATCACTGAATTCATACTTTTAGAGGAAGTTTATTTTTGATGAACTGGAAATAATCCTTATATCCATGAAGTGTGGTTGATCAGAAATATAAGGTCACTGTTACAATTTTGAGAATGTGGAAGAATGGGTATGGTACAGACTTTTGGAACTCATGCAATGTGAGTACTACAGTGTGAATGTTTTGAATGCCTTTGTGTTTTTTTTTTAATTACAATAACTCTTTAAAACTTTTTATTTAAGAAAAAGTAATTCATGCTGAGCACAGCAAATTTTCAAAACAGACAAATAGAAAGCAAAACAAACACATGATCCTGTCATCCATAAATAGGATATTATGAAAGTACTGGTGTTTGTCCTTCTAGTATTTGTTCATATGTATGTTTATTTTATGCATACTGTGAATTCTTCCTACTAAAAGGAAAATACTGTGCAGTTTTAATAACCTTTTTTTCATTTAGTGTTTTAGTGTTAGTCATTACCAGTTACTCATACCATTAAATGTTTTTCAAAAATGGATTTTTTAATGTCTGCATTAACTGTTAAACATTTATTCTTTTACTGAACATTTAGATTTTTCTCTTAGCCTTCATTATATCTCCAAAGATGTGTTATCCTATATTAAATATTGTATAGTTGTTTCCACATCAAGCCAGGGAGCCCCTGTTAGTGTAGTCAATTTCCATTAAATCAAGACTGTGTCATGATAAATATGCTTATATTTTGGTAAATATTAACAATCAACAATAAAACCCAAATGAAAGCCGGCCTTCCCAGTTGAGAATGTTAGCCCCTAGTGCTAGCTCTTCCCCTGACTTTCCTCTCCTAAATGTTTACCGTAGTGACCTGGCTCTGGGTACCCAGGCTCCTTTTCCCCTTGAAGTTCCTCTGTTGGTTTCCTGGTACAACTCATTGAAACCAGAAGTCCTTCATGAGATCCACTTAAAGTGTAATCTGGCTCCTATCTGTTCTTCTTCACACTTACTCTATGCCACTAATTCATTGCTGCACTAATTCACTGTATTGTGATTTTCTTTGGTAGCAACTATTTCCTTGCTGGTACTAAAGAGACTTAGGGGTTGGTATATAAATTTCCTTATCCCTGCTCTACCTATTTTTTTTAATTAAGGTATCATTGACATACAATTTTATGCTCAGGTTTCACATGAGCAACATTATAGTTACTAGATTCCCCCCTATTATCAAGTCCCTACCACATGCCCCATTGCAGTCACTGTCCATCAGCATAGTAAGCTGCTATAGAGTCAATACATGTTTTCTCTGTGCTATACTTCCTTCCCTGTGCCCCTCCTATATTATGTATGCTAATCATAATACCCCTTAATCCCATTATCCCTCCCTTCCCACCCACCCTTGCCAACCTCTTTCCCTTTGGAAACCGCTATTCCATTCTTGGTTAATCTGAGTCTGCTGCTGTTTTGTTCCTTCAGTTTTTGCTTTGTTGTTACTCCACAGATGAGTGAAATCATTTGGTACTTGTCTTTTTACGCCTAGCTTATCTCACTGAGCATAATACCCTCTAGCTACATCCATGTTGTTGCAAATGGTAGGATTTGTTTTCTTCTTATGGTTGAATAATATTCTACTGTGTAAATGTACCACCTCTTCTTTATCCATTAATCTACTGATGGACACTTAGTTTGCTTCCATGTCTTCACTATTGTAAATAGTGCTGTGATAAACATAGGGGTGCATATGTCTTTTTGAATCTGTGATCCTGTTTCCTTAGGGTAAATTCCTAGGAGTAAAATTCCTGGGTGAAATGGTATTTGTAATTTTAGTTTTTTGAGGAACCTCCATCCTGTTTTCCACAATGGCTGAAATAATTTACATTCCCACCAGAGGGTTTCCATTTCTCTGCATCCTTGCCAGCATTTGTTGTTGCTAGACTTTTCAGTGTTAGCCATCCTAGCTGGTATGAGGTGATATCACATTGTGGTTTTAAATTGCATTTCCCTCATGATTAGCAGTGTGGAGCATCTTTTCATGTGCCTGTTGGCTATCTGAATTTCTTCTTTGGAAAAGTGTCTGTTCAGATCCTCTGCCCATTTTTTAATTAGGTTATTTGCTTTTTGGGTGTTGAGGCATATGAGCTCTTTATATATTTTGAATGTCAACCCCTTATCGGATATGTAATTTGTGAATATATTCTCCTATACTATAGAATGCCTTTTTGTTCTACTGATGGTGTCCTTTGATGTACAGAAGCTTATAAGTTTGATATAGTCCCACTTGTTCATTCTTGCTTTTGTTTCCTTTGCCCATGGAGATATGTTCAGGAAAAAGTTGCTCATGTTTATATTCAAGAGTTTTGTCTATGTTTTTTTCTGAGAGTTTTATGGTTTCATGACTTACATTCAGGTCTTTGATCCATTTCAAGTTTACTTTTGTAGACTTTTGTAGAATGTAATCCAGTTTCTACTTTTGTAGAATGTAATCCAGTTTCATTCTCTTACATGTAGCTGTCCAGTTTTGCCAACACCAGTTGTTGAAGAGGCTGTCATTTCCCCATTGTATGTCCATGGCTCCTTTATCATATATTAATTGGCCATACATGTGTGGGCTTATATCTGGGCTCGCTATTCTATTCCATCAATCTATGGGTCGATCGATTATTATGCCAGTACCAAATTGTATTGATTACTGTCACTTTGTAGTAGAGCTTGAAGTTGGGGAGCATAATCCCCCCAGCTTTATTCTTCCTTTTCAGGATCATTTTGGCTATTCAAGGTCTTTTGTGGTTCCATATGAATTTTAGAACTATTTGTTCTAGTTCGTTGAAGAATGCTTTTGGTATTTTAATAGCAATTGCATTGAATATGTGAATTGCTTTAGGAAGGATGGCCAATTGACAATATTAATTCTTCCTAACCAGAAACATGGGATGCATTTCCATTTGTTAGTGTCCTTTTTAATTTCTCTCACAACTGTAGTTTTTAGGGCCCTGGTCTTTCACTTCCTTGGTTAGGGTTATTCCTAGGTATTTTATTCTTTTTGAGGCAATTGTGAATGGAATTGTATTCCTGATTTCTCTTTCTGCTAGTTCATCATTAGTGTATAGGAATACAACAGATTTCTGTGTATTAATTTTGTATCTTGCAACTTTGCTGAATTCAGATATTAGTTCTAGTAGTTTTGGAGTGGATTGTTTAGGGTTTTTATTTACAATATCATGTTGTCAGCAAACAGTGTCAGTTTAACTTCTTCATTACCAATCTGGATGCCTTTTATTTCTTTGTGTTGCCTGATTTCCATGGTTAAGACCTCCAGTAATATGTTGAATGGAAGTGGGGAGAGTGGGCATTCTTGTCTTTTTCCCAATCTTATAGGGAGAGCTTTCAGCTTCTCGCTGTTAAGTATAATGTTGGGTGTGGGTTTGTCATATATGGCCTCTATTATTTTGAGGTACTTGCCCTCTGTACCCATTTTGTGAGAGTTTTTATTATGATTGATTGTTGAATTTTGTCAAATGCTTTTTCAGCATCTATGGAGATGATCTTGTGATTTTAGTCCTTTTTATTGATACAGTGGATGATGATGAATTTTTGAATGTTGTATCATCTTTGCATCTCTGGGTTGAATCCCACTTAATCATGATATATGCCCTGCTGGGAGCGAGCCTATGGACTTTAAGCAATACCAGTTATGTAAGTCTTAAGACAACAGCAATCATTTCTGCAGTATCCTAGAAAAAGCAAAGCTGCTCTCCTAGCCAAATCAATATAGATCTTGCAGTCAGATTGCTAAGTAACGTTTCCTCCTCTGTTCTTTCCACTGGCCTTCTAACCCTGCCAACACCCTGCTTCTTAAGAACACCTGCTGCCCCAGGGAAAAGCCCCACCCTTAAAACCTCCCAAGGGCCCCCACCCACAAGATGGCGAACTCCCTGCTTCTCTTCCGGGTCCTCCGCTCCCGCTGGAGCCAGCCAAGGCCCAATCACCCCTCTACACCTTCCCGCCGGCGCCCCTTAAGGCCCAATCACCTTCTGACCCACCCCTTCCTTGCTACCTGTATAAATTGAGCCTGCAAACAATAAATTGTGTCAGCTTGATCAGACATCCTGTCTTGCTGTCCGTTCTTTGTGTCTCTTGCCCCTTCATTCTCTCCTCCAGGTCGTCGACCCCGATTGACTGTCCTGCGGGTTGGGACAACTGGCGCCCAACGTGGGGCCAACAGACCGGAGAGGCGAGAACATCGCCCCCAGGAGGGTGGGCCCAGGGTGGGCCCACCCATGAAAGGAGGTGTCTGCAGTTACGAGACCCTCGCCAGAGTCGCCATGTTCTGAACCCAGTGTGAGACAGACTCGTGTTTACTCAATCGGCAACGCATTTGAGAAGGTAAGTCATGGGGCAAGCATTCTCGCAGGAAGATTTGTTCATAGCCGGACTCAAAGAGTCCCTCAGGACACAAGGAACAAGGGTTAAGAAAAAAGATTTGAAACGTTTTTTGGTCTTTATTGAAGATGTGTGTCCCTGGTTCCCTCAAGAAGGAACCATTAGTGAAAAGAAATGGCAATGGGTAGGCGATTGCCTTCAAGACTATTACAGAGTTTTTGGTCCAGAAAAAGTACCTGTGTCAGCATTTAGCTATTGGAACCTTATTAATGATATCTTGCGTGTTCATCGCGAGTGGCCTGACTTGCAGAAAGTTGTCATTGAGGGAGAAAAAAACCATGAGATCCCGTTCTCGTCCCCCCTCCAAGGCTTCCCGGACAGCCTCCCCTTCTCTCAAAGAACATCCTTCAGATTCCGCTGCAAACCCCTCCCAAATATCAGACAGACTCCCACCCTTACCGACGGTTGAGTCTCTTTCCCCATCACAGACGGACAAAGTTTCCTCCCCTAATAATTCCACTGACTCCCGTCCTCTCCCTGTTATCCTTCCCCCAAAAGCTCCACTGCCTTCCCTCCCCTCCCCTCAAAAAGCTCCTCTGAATCCCAATTGTTGTAAGAAAAAAGTTACAATCCCATTATACTGCCCACAGACCAAAGAAAATTCCAGTTGATATTTCCAGCCCCCTGGACTGGGGCTGTCTAAACCTTAACCCAGTAATGTAAACTGCTTGCCCTTAGAGTGTATTCTTGAAAACTGAAGTACTTTTCATCAAATAAACTAAGAAGAAAGAAGGCAATTGAATATTAGAAACTCAAATCTTTATGTCAGTTTGTCTGTGCATGTTTTTATATGAAAAGTGTTGCTAAATGTAGTCATTATGTCTTGGTCTGTATGTTTGTGTGTCTAAGTGTGTAAATAAAAAATGTTTTCTACCTCTGGATGGTATTAATAAAAATTGATTTAAAAACAAGCGCTTGTGAAAATTGGGCATTCTAAAACTTCCAGAAAATCTATTAAAAAAATATTATGCATTAATGCTAATTTAAGCTTAACTGATACGGACATGTCCTTATAGTTATTAGCTGCCAAAGTTTACTTAAAGTCATTTAAGTTGATGTTACCTGTTAAATATTTCAAGAAGATGCTTAAAGAAAAGCTTGACTTTGATGTTTAGTAAAAGTTTTATAAGTAATCTGGCTTGTTGCTAAATATAAGTAAACAAGTGTAGCAAATAAACTTTTTAATAATATTACTGTATTAATGTATAAATGTATATATCTGCAAACAGCTTGAGAATTTTTGTGGTAACCGAAATTCTTAAAGTTTGCTAAGCTATATAGACATATTTTGTACTTAATGAGAAATTGTGCTATAAGGCACATTTCCAAAAATGATAAAATATGTTCATAAATGTATCAATCTGAAGAATGTTGGTGTAACAGTTTACAGTGGCCTATTTTTCAGTGTTCACTGAAAGTTAAAGTATCAAATAGTTTTAAGTTCTAATGAAAACTACTTGATATAATAAGGAAAATATTTTAGTATGTTAAGATGTGTGTTTTAATAAGAGAAAGTATAAAGAATGGAAATTCGTTTTGTTGAGAGTAAAAGAAGGTTAATTGTTCTAAAGTACAGCTATTTATTTAAAAGGAGACAGAGAGACAGAGACAGAGAGAGCAGTGTGGTGCAGCAGCATGCTGGCTTTTGTTGTGGCAGATCCGCTCAGCCTGTTGCTTTGCGGGAGGGTCAAGATGTTTAGAGATAAGGTGGGATAAACCCAGTCAAGCCCCAGGCAAGCCCAGGCAAAATTCTCACTGGTTTATGTGCTTGGGACCATAGGGCAAATGAAGAATAAATTACTGTATCCTTACAGATATAATCATGCTATGTGAAATTAAAGCAAGTGAGCCTTAATATCGAGAACACAGCAAAATTGGAGTTTCATTTTCATTTGGAAAGACAAAGTATTCTTTAACTGTTAGTCTGCTCTTAATATTGAAAGATTGCAAAAGGTTCGCTAATTGTTTAATTAAAACAGTTTCTTATGCTTAAAGTCTTAATGAATTGTCTGAGTATTTAAGAAAAGATCTTAATATTAAAAAGACTAAGCTAAGTGTTAACAACTATGTAACCTTCTGCATTTGCTTTTAAACTTTCTTATGATCATTCTAGTTAAATAATAAGTGTTATTTAATAACTGTAATTCTATTTAGGCAAGTGCCTTAAAACCTTTTGACAACTTCCCAAGACCAAATTTAAAAAAGTATTTTTACCTCTCAATTAACTCTGATACTTTCCAGAGGGCCTCTGGAACATATCAGTAGAATTTCTTCTCATCAAAGAAAATATTTGACTAATTTGGCTTATTTACCTGATATATACTTACCTAAAAAGTGCTGTCAAAAGGAATAATGCTAAACTTTATTATTGAATGTTTTATGTTACAGAAATGTCACTCTTCCCCCTAAGACGCTTACTCCTGATGCCCAATTAAATTTACCTGTTAGTACTACTATAATTACTGATTGTGTATGTATTAATTGTACTCATGTACCCTCTTACTGTAATTGTACAATCAATGTAAAATAGTCTTCTGGATATAGACTTCCAAATGGTTGGGTATTTTTGTGTAATAACAAAACATATCAAGCCCTCTCTCCACACTATCAAGGTGTTTGTGGGGTGGGACGCATTCTTCCTGCTCTAATAGACCATCCTGAATATAAGCACAAGAGACTTCTCCGAGCTCTGCCATCTGACTGTGATGAAAACTTGAAGCTTTGAGGTCCTGCTGCTGTTGCAGTTGCAGCTGCGTTCCTCCTGCTGGTTCCTGGACTTGTCGTTGGAATGCTAAAGGAGATATCTAAGCTGGCCTGCGCATATAGCAAAACAACAAAATTGACTGCTTCTGTTCATCCACCAAGAACTGAGAGAATTGCGAGCTGCGGTGCCTCAGAATCGCGCTGCTGTGGACTGTCTGCTGTTAAAAGAGCATGTAAGATGTGAACAGTTTCCAAGAATGTGTGTTTCAATTTGTCTAATTTTTCTCAAACTACCCAAAATCAATTAGATGATATCCCCGGTCACCACAGAACCATTTAAATCCTATCTTATTTGCAGCCAAAACTGCATCTGATATATTAAATCAGATGAAAGACATGTGCAAACAACCCCTGAATAGTCTCTGGCACGCTGTCACACCTCTCTTAACTCTAAGCATTTTATGGCTTTTGTTGCTGTTACTAGGGCCTTGTGTCCTTCGCAACATGTAGAAACTCATCCAACAAGCCTTAAGAGGCCTGCATCATTTGAAATTGCAGACGGCCCCCCCCCCCCCACTTGTAAATCATAAGATCTAAAGTTAAGTATGGTAGCGAATGACGGGTAAGATATGCTTGAATTGTAAATACCAACCTAAGACAGGGAGTGGTCGACAGAGGACTGTAGCCCCATGACGGGTAAGGATTTACTTCAACCATACAACCTAAGACAGGCACCTACCTTGACCCAGTCTGAGTTAGACTGGTTGTTTTATTAAAGAGAAAAAAGAGACGAGATAGTCAAAGACGGGTAAGCACCCTAGAGCCTCTGGCAACCTAAGACAGGGCTTCCACATTGGAGTGGGAGTACCAATGACGGGTAAGATCAGAGTCGCTGCCTTGGGGCACCTAAGACAGGCACTGTCTTATTATTATAAAATAAAAAAGGAGGAGATGTTGGGAGCGAGCCTATGGACTTTAAGCAATACCAGTTATGTAAGTCTTAAGACAACAGCAATCATTTCTGCAGTACCCTAGAAAAAGCAAAGCTGCTCTCCTAGCCAAATCAATATAGATCTTGCAGTCAGATTGCTAAGCAACGTTTCCTCCTCTGTTCTTTCCACTGGCCTTCTAACCCTGCCAACACCCTGCTTCTCAAGAATACCGGCTGCCCCAGGAAAAAGCCCCACCCTTAAAACCTCCCTCCCAAGGGCCCCCAACCACAAGATGGCGAACTCCCTGCTTCTCTTCCGGGTCCTCCACTCCTGCTGGCGCCAGCCAAGGCCCAATCACCCCTCTACACCTTCCCGCCGGTGCCCCTTAAGGCCCAATCACCTTCTTACCCACCCCTTCCTTGCTACCTGTATAAATTGAGCCTGCAAACAATAAACTGTGTCAGCTTGATCAGACATCCTGTCTTGCTGTCCGTTCTTTGTGTCCCTTGCCCCTTCATTCTCTCCTCCAGGTCGTCGACCCCCATTGACTGTCCTGCGGGTCGGGACAATGACCTTTTTGATGTATTTTTTAATTTGGTTTGCTTATATTTTGTTGAGTATTTTTACATCTATGTTCATCAGGGATATTGGTCTGTAATTTCCTTTTTTTGCTGTGTCTTTGTCTGGTTTTGGTATTAGAGTGATGCTGGCTTCATAGAATTAGTTTCAAAGTATTCCCTCCTCTTCTACTTTTTAGAAAACTTTAAGGAGGATGCCTATTACATCTTCTCTAAATGTCTGATAAAATTCAGCAGTGAAGCCATCTGATATCCAGAGGCTTTGTTTTTGGGTAGCTTTTTGATTGCAGATTCAGTTTCATTGCTGGTAATTGATCTGTTCAGATGTTCTGTTTCTTCCTGGGTCAATCATGGAAGGTTATATTTTTCTAGAAAGTTGTTCATTTATTCTAGGTTATGCAATTTGTTAGCATATAATTTTGTTCACTTAGGATTTTTGTTCCTTCTTTAAATAGACCTGGATTACTATATACTTTCCTCTTAGAACTGCCTTTGCTGTATCCCACAGAAGTTGGGGCTTTGTGTTGTTGGGTACTTTTTTTTGTCTCCATACATTGCTTGATCTCTGTTTTAATTTGGTTATTGATCCATTGATTATTTAGGAGAATGTTGTTAATCCTCCATGTGTTTGTAAGCCTTTATGATTTTTGCTCAATTTATTTCTAGTTTCATACCTTTGTGATCTGAGAGGTCGGTTGGTACAATTTCAATCTTTTTTAATTTGCTGAGGCTCTTTTTGTGGCGTAGTATGTGATCTAGTATGGAAAATGTTCCATTATGAACTTGAGAAGAATGTGTATCCTGTTTCTTTTGAGTGGAGTGTTCTTCAGATGTCTCTTAGGTCCATTTGTTCTAATGTGTTGTTCAGTGCCTCTGTTTCCTTACTTATTTTCTTTCTGGTTGATCTGTCCTTCGGAATGAGTGGTGCATTGAAGTCTCCTAGAATGAATGCATTGCATTCAATTTTCTTTAATTCTGTTAGTATTTTTTGCACATTTTTGGGTGTTCCTGTGTTGGGTGCATATATATTTATAATGGTTATATCCTCTTGTTGGACTGACCCCTTTCTCATGATATAATGTTCTTCTTTGTCTCTTGTTACTTTCTTTACTTGAAGTTTATTTTATCTGATATAAGTATTGTAACTTCTGTTTTTTTCTCTCTATTGTTTGCATGAAATATCCTTTTCCATCCCTTCACATTTAGTCTGTATATGTCTCTGCATTTGAAATGAGTCTCTTGTAAGCAGCATATAGATGGGTCTTGCTTTTTTATCGATTCTGTAACTCTATGTCATTGATTGGGGCATTCAGTCGATTAACATTTAGGGTGATTATCGATAGATGTGTACTTATTGCCATTGTAGATTTTGGACTCGTGGTTACCAAAGGGACAAGGGCAGCTTCTTTACTATCTAACAGTCTAACTTAACTTGCTTATTAAGATATTATTAACACAATCTGAAGATTCTTTTATTTCTCCCTTCTTTTCCTTCATCCTCCTCTCTTTCTATGTTTAGTGTCATATTCTTTTCTCTTTGTATTTCCCTTGACTGACTTTGTGGGTAGCTGACTTAATTTGGCATTTGCTTAGTAATTAATTGTTCTTCTTCCTTTACTGTGGTTTTATTTTCTCTGGTGACAGCTATTTAGCCTTAGGCATACTTCTGTTTAGAGCAGTCCCTTCAAGACACATTGTAAAGATGGTTTGTGGGTGGTAAATTCCCTCAACTTTTGCTTATCTGGGAATTGTTTAATCCCTCCTTCAAATTTAAGTTATAATATTGCTGGCTGGAATATTCTTGGTTCAAGACCCTTCTGTTTCATTGCACTGAATAGATCATGCCACTCCCTTCTGGCCTGTAAGGTTTCTGCTGAGAAGTCTGATGATAGCCTGATGGGTTTTCCTTTGTAAGTGATCTTTTTCCTCTCTCTGGCTGATTTTAATACTTTTTCCTTGTCCTTGATCTTTGCCATTTTAATTATTGTATATCTTGGTGTTGTCTTCCTTGGGTCCCTTGTGTTGAGAGATCTGTGCACTTCCTTGGCCTGAGGGACTATTTTCTTCCCCAGCTTGGGGAAGTTTTCAGCAATTATTTCTTCAAAGACACTTTGTATCCCTTTTTCTCTCTTCTTCTGCTGGTACCATAAAATGCGAATATTGTTCTGTTTGTATTGGTCACACAGTTCTCTTAAGATTCATTCATTCCTAGGGATCCTTTTTTCTCTCTGTGCCTCAGCTTCTTTGTATTCCTGTTCTCTAATTTCTATTCAATTTACTGTCTCCTCTACCTCATCTAATCTGCTTTTAAATCCCTCCATTGTATGTTTCATTTCAGCTACTGTATTTTTAAGGTGTTAATTTCCCTCCTGAATTCATCCCTTACCTCTTAATATTTTTCTCTACCTCTATTATCATGTTTATGACTTTTATTTCGAATTGTTTTTCAGGAAGATTGGTGATTTCAGTCTCACTGAGTCCTCTTTCTGGTGTTTGAAGGATTTTGGATTGAACAAGGTTCTTCTGCCTTTATGTAATCCTATTGGCTAATGAGAATTATTAAGTTTGTGTATGCGGCTCCCTCTAGTGCCCAGAAACTCTGCTCTTTGGAGCTGCCCAGTACCTGGAGTGATGGCAGTGGTCTCTGGTGCAGTGCTGTTGCCTACCCTAAGGAAAAAACTCTTTCCTGTTTCTTGACCACAGTGCCTCCCTCTGCTGTCAGGGCCAGTGAGCTGCATGCAGGGGGCAACCTCTGCATTAAGCCATGTAATTGCTGTAGGCGAGACTGCTCTCCTGCTGGTCTAGAGTGATGGTGGGACAGTGGGTTTGCACACAGGTGCAGCTGGAGCAGGAGTAGTGGCAGTCTGCTTATCATGGTGGGGGCCTCTGGGCTGTGTTGCCAGCCAGGGGGATGGAGCCTGTAGCTCCTGAAAGTCCCCAACCTGCTGGGCTGAGAATGCTGGGACAATTTTGTCCACCTATTCCTGAATCCTTGCCCCTTTCACAGCCCTCTCATTCTTAAAAAGTCTTTCAAAGTACCCATCTTCTTTTGTCCCAGGGCAGCCAGCTGTGGGAATCTGTTTGCAATCTTAGTCTCTGACTTTGGTGGTCAGCCCCTCTAATCTCTAGAGCACCATGCAATGTTGATTTGTGCTCCCTGAGTAAATTTCTGGGGCTGTGTATTTAACAGTCCTGAGCTTCTACTCCCTCGCCACTCTGATTCTCTTCCTCCCACCGGAGAGCTGGGGTGGGGAGAGTGCTCTGGTCCCACTGGGTCGCAGTTCAATTACTTTACCCTTTTCCATGAGATGCCCTCTTTTTGAAGATGTAGACTGGCTAGTGCAATCTTATTTCTGGCTACTCTTTTAGGAATATTTGTATTTGCTGTATTTTCATTTTATATGTGGTTTTGGGAAGAGATTTCTGCCACCATCTTTTTTCCTCTGGCTTTATGTGTTTATGACATAGTTTATTAGCATTTTTTTTCTTAACCTATATTGATGTAAACTATGTTGCAACTGTTGTCACTTCTTAAACTTATCACTTGTAGATTTTTTACACTGATATATTTAGTTTATATTGTAATCAAATATGACATGTGAGATATATTTGTTCATTTTAGACAACAAGTAAGTATTGAGCATGAAATATGAGTCAAAAACTGTAACTGTACTAATTTCTAGTATTTCAGCTCTCATAGAGCTTATATTCTATCAGGGAAAGACAAAGATAAAAATAAATAATTAATATATATATATGTTCTGTAGACTGGTGAGACATGGATAAAGAAATGGTGAGAAACCAGATAAAGGGAATATGGAATACTACTGATCATGGAAGTGCTAGAATGAGCCTATAGATATGTAAGGGAAAGACATTTCAGAAATAGTCAATTCAATTTACATAAGAAATGGAAAGAAGCCTGGTATAAGGAATAAAGTGGCAGAAGATGACATCAAAGGAGTGAGGATGATGCCAAACCTTTAGAACTTTGTAGACCATTGTTTGGAACTTGGCTTTTATTATAAGTGACATGGGAAGCCATTTGAGAGTTTGATCAGAAGAGATATACAATCTTTCTTATAGCTGTCATCAGAGCTATAGGTATAAGACTAAGAGAATGAGTACCATTTAGAAGTCATTGCAATAATGTAGGCAAAAGCCAATTGCAGCTCAAATCTGTGGTAGAGTAGTAGTCAATATGGTGGCAAATGGTTGATCCTGATATATTCTAAAGAAACAAGCAACAAAATTTGATAATGAATAGGATAGTGGTGGTAAAATACAGAGTAAATTCAAGAAAACTCTGTAGTATTTGTCTGGAACTATAGGAAGGGCTGAATTGGCATTTATAGGTTTGGGGAAGATGATAGAATTTTGCTGTTACATATATTAAGTTAGATATACCTCTTAGAAATCCAAAGGGCAATGCTAAATTGAATTGGATATATTTACCTGATTTTCAAGGGAGTGGTTCACACTATGCCTATCTTCAGTATATAGATAGCCATTTTAAAACTATGAAACTAGCTTAGGATTTCCTAGAGAAAGAGCATAAATAGAGAGGAGTTCCTAAGATTGAGCACAGATGCACAACAAAATTTAGAGTAAAGAGATGAAAGGTAGATCAGTACAGGAGACTGAGTGCACACAACCAGTGTGATAGAAGGCTAACAAAACATAAATATTTCACAGAAGGTATGTGGGAAAAAAAAGTTTTTTAGAAAGGAATGAGTTGCAATTTTGTCACTAACCTATCAGTCTTATCTGTTTTATCCTATAAATTCCCTTAAGCTCTTTCTCTGTGTTGCCCCCTTATTTGTGTTTTACATTTGGTAATCATAAAATAATTTCATACAAACGTAGAAAACTTGGGATGTAAGAGATAAGGAAGGAGAAGATAAAGAAAATAAACAGGGGAAAGGAGAAAAGGATGGTAAAAAAGGAAGGGCATCCACTGTTAATTGAGGTACATTTATTGTAGCTCATTTTAAATACATTTTTTGTATTTTTGAAACATAAAATCCACATTTTATAATGAATTAAAAAGTTTAATTCAATGTTATATCTTAAACATTTTTAATGATACTTAAATTTCCATTATGATGCTTCTAATATTTTTACTATTTCTGGACCATTATTTTATATTTAACTTTCTTGCTATTATAAACACAGATATACTTTGTCCACAGGTATGATAATTTCTTTAAAATAGAATCACATGAGTGTTTTTAAACTCTGAAATGAACTATTGAGTTAAAGAATATGAATATATCTAAGGCTCCTATGAAGAACTGGCAGATTGTTTTACAGAAAGTTTCACTCATTCACTTTCTCTTCAACCTTGTGAAGAGAATTATCAATTATTTTGCACATGCCAGAACTTAGCTACTTTTAAAAAATATGCATTTTAAGAATTTTGGTGGATGAAAAATACTTCCTTCCTTTTTAAGCATTAAATGTCTTTCATTTTGTGAAGTTGATCTTTTTTTCTCTCCAAATAACAGCTAGCCATATTTACTACCTACTTGCGTGTATGTGTGTATATGTGAGAGAGAGTGTGTGTTTGTGTGTGTGTGTATGTATGTATGTGTGATTCATCTCTGCTTGCCTATTGGCCATTATTTCAATTGGAGTTTTAGTTTTGTAAACATATTATTTTTATGACCTTATAGTTTAAAAATATTACTACTCTATCATGTGTATTGTCAATATTTCTCACATTTTTTGTTGAGTTTTCCTACTTTGTTTCAAATATTTTATTGTTGTTTCTTCAGATGCCTTTATTTTAAACTTGTAGAAATGTTTATATAGTCAAACCTATTTTCTCCTCTCTATGAAGAGAGGAAATATTCTCCTCCAGCATCTTAGTGATTATTTTAATTTTACAACCAACCCTTTAATCTACCTGGAATTCATTTTGTTGTATGGTGTGTGAAGAGGTTCAGAATGAGCTTCCCCAAAATGTGTCACTTTGGCATGTGGATTACTTTGAGCTGAAGTCAGTCAAGGCCCAAAAGCCTCAGGAAGACCTTTAATCTCCCCCTTCCTGACTAGAATAATTTAGATAGAGAACATGTTCCACAAAGAGAGCTGTCAGGAGAGAGAGCTACAGAGAATATGGGCTAGGTGTGGTAAGCTGGGGAGAGTTGGCAGGGCCTGGCATGGCAAGCTGTGGTTTTTCTTCACATCTTCCTGTGAATCTTCTCCCTCTCCTTTTGAAGTCTCAGACCCGTACCCTCTTCTCCCTACCTCAACTTGCATATAAGCCTCAATTGCCTGAATGCCCTTGTACATAATTAAATTTATTTTACTTTTATCCATGTTTATGTCAGTTTAATTAATAGAGAATCCAAAAGAATCGAGAAGGGAACAGGAAAAAAAAATTTCTTCTACGTGTAACCTGAAAACAAATTGATTTTTAAAAAATTACTTAAATTGGTTCAAATTATTTATGAAAATAAAATTTCAGTAGCCCATTCATTTATATATATATGTGTGTGTGTGTGTCTGTATATATATATATATATATATATATATATATATAAACCCTTTGATCTGTCACACCAGAATTTGTATCTACTTTTTTATTATGGTCCTGCTAACTGCCTATCTGTTCTTAGGCCAACAGCAGAACTAATTTTAACTATTATATTGTTAAATGTAGTTCATATCTCGTAGGGCTAGCTCTCCCACCTTACTCTTTAAAAACATGAGTGAGATTTTCATTGAAATGACCTTCAACTTTAATCTGGCAAGAAAATGTAGAAAAAAATTGGCTAGGAAGAATTAATATCATCAAAATGGCCATCCTGCCCAAAGCAATAAACAGATTCAACGCAATACCTATCAAACTACTAACAGCATTCTTCAATGAACTAGAATAAATAGTACAAAAATTCATATGGAAACACCAAAGACCCTGCATAGCTAAAGCAATCCTAGAAGGAAGAATAAAGTGGGGAGGATCTCACTCCCCAACTTCAAGCTCTACTACAAAGCCAAAGTAATCAAGACAATTTGGTACTGGCACAAGAACAGAGCCACAGACCAGTGGAACAGAAAAGAGACTCCAAACATTAACCCAAACATATATGGTCAACTAATATTCAATAAAGGGGCCATGGACATACAATGGGGAAATGGCAGTCTCTTCAGCAGATGGTGCTGGCAAAACTGGACAGCTGTGTGTAAGAGAAAGAAACTGGATCACTGTCTAACCCCATACACAAAAGTAAATTCAAAATGGATCAAAGACCTGAATGTAAGTCATGAAACCATAAAACTCTTAGAAAAAAACATATGCAAAAATCTCTTAGACATAAACATGAGCGACCTCTTCTTGAACATATCTCCCTGGACAAGGGAAACAAAAGGAAAAATGAACAAATGGGACTATATCAAGCTGAAAAGCTTCTGTACAGCAAAGGACACCATCAATAGAACAAAAAGGTATTCTACAGTATGGAAGAATATATTCATAAATGACAGATCCGATAAAGGGTTGACATCCAAAATATATAAAGAGCTCATACACCTCAACAAACAAAAAGCAAATAATCCAATTAAAAAATGGGCAGAGGAGCTGAATAGACAGTTGTCTAAAGAAGAAATTCAGATGGACAACAGACACATGAAAAGATGCTCCACATTGCTTGTCATCAGAGAAATGCACATTAAAACCACAATGAGATATCATCTCACACCAGTAAGGATGGCTACCATCCAAAACAGAAACAACAACAAATGTTGGTGAGGTTGTGGAGAAAGGGGAACCCTCCTACATTGCTGGTGGGAATGTAAGTTAGTTCAACCATTGTGGAAAGCAGTATGGAGGTTCCTCAAAATGCTCAAAATAGACATACCATTTGACCCAGGAATTTCACTTCTAGGAATTTACCCCAAGAATGCAGCACTCCAGTTTGAAAAAGACAGATGAACCCCTATGTTTATCGCTGCACTATTTACAATAGCCAAGATATAGAAGCAACCTAAATGTCCATCAGTAGATGAATGGATAAAGAAGATGTGGTACATATACACAATGGAATGTTACTCAGCTATAAGAAAAAACAGATCCTACCATTTGCAACAACATGGATCGGTCTAGATGTTATTATGCTCAGTGAAATACGCCAGGCGGAGAAAGAAAAGTACCAAATGATTTCACTCATATGTGGAGTATAAGAACAAAAGAAAACTGAAGGAACAAAACAGCAGCAGAGTCACAGAACCCAAGAATGGACTAACAGTTACCAAAGGGAAAGGGACTGGGGAGGACGTGTGGGACAGGAGGGATAAAGGCGGGAAAAAAAGAAAGGGGGCGTAATGATTAACATGTATAGTGTGGTGGGGGGGCACGGGGAGGGCTGTGCAACACAGAGAAGACAAGTAGTGATTTTACAGAATCTTACTATGTTGATGGACAGTGACTGTGAATGGGTATGTGGGGGGGACTTGGTGAAGGGGGGAACCTAGTAAACATAATGTCCTTCATGTAATTGTAGATTAATGATACCAAAATAAAATTAATAAAAAAATGGGATTATAGTTAAAAAAAAGAAAATAAAGAAAAATGTGTCATATTTTAAATTATTCAAGTTCTTTTTATGTTTTGCAGTAAAGGTTTGTAATTTTATTTACATGTTCCCACCCATTTCCTTTTATGGCTATTTGGGGGCAGTTTATTTAGGGGCAGCTGCTGTAATTTGGCTTTCTTTTATACATTATACATTTCTGGTTGTTGTTGGAATATAATGTCACTTATTTTATTTATTTTTAAGTTTTATTTTACTTCATGGGGAAGGGTCCTGTTCTGAGATTAAACCCAACAGGTCTTAATACTTACATGTTGGGTAGTAGCTAAAATAAAGATGCTGTTTTCAAATTGCCTGCACTTTCCCTGTGGCTTTAAAGGTAAAAGCTAACTTTTGTTTCTGAGGCATGCTCTTCCTTTTAAGTGACCATACTAACAAGCCTTTTTTTAATGCAAATATAAAGGAAGTTCTGAATATGGGATGGTGTCCAAATATAGGTGATTCTGATTGAGATATTAAGCATTCTGCTTCATAATGAACTAGATCTTCATTTTGGGACACATGGCATTTTTGGAGATTATTAGCTATGCATATATTTTTCTTTTCCTTCATTCTTTTTCATTTTTTGGAGGGGATATGTGGAGAGGGTTATGCTGCTGGAAGTTGAGTTATTAGAATCCAGGGATCTAGGGAAACAGATTTAAAAAAGAGAATACTGTTCCTACTAGAACCAAAGAAAAGGGAGGTCTGGGAGGATTCTGGCCATGGACTAGAGGAGAAGTGAGACCTGATTTGCTGGTTTTTGGACTTCATTATATAGATTGTAATTCCTTTATGTTGTTCTCAAGCATTTGATAAAATCTGTTAAACAAGGTAGCCTTGTTTTTGCTCTAATTTGGGAAATTAAGATAATAATTTGAATTGTAATAGAGCAGGAATAGTTGTAGCAGCCTGGAGAACCAATTATGGAAAGGCCAACGTGGAGGTGCTTCAGAAGGCTAGCTTGATGAGATGTGTGCAGACACCGGCTTGGGGGTTCCCAACGGTACTAGGGTGGTGGAGTGGACTCTATTCATCATGGATGAGGATTTCTCACATTCTTTTATTTGGATAATAAAGCAAAGGCTTATCCACACATATTCCCACTCCCACCTTCCACAGACCCCTACCCCCAATTCAGAAGATTAGAGATATAAGTATATTTATCATATAAATAGCTTTGAATAAACTTTCTTTTTTAAATCTAATATTTAAAATGTTTAAATATTTAACTGTTTAACTGTGTCATTTGAAATTTATAATTTTATACTCTACTTTTTAAGTTTTCTCTATTTCATTCATTTATACACTGGCAAGACCATCTAGAATCATACAAAATAATGCCAGCAATTACAGACATCTTTGCTTTTCTCTTGGTTTTAATGAATACAAATTTTTGTGCATCATCAAGTTTCATGTTGACTTTCCTTAAAGAACATATTTTATACAGTTTTAAGGTAATACTCCTGCATTCCTGTCTTCTTAAGTTTGTTAGTGTTATTACAGATTATTAGATGACATTCAGGATCTCTTGAGGTGATATTTTCTTACATGTCTTATCGATATGATAATAGGTTTCTAATTAATAAACTATCATTGAATTCCTAGGATAAATCTTATTTGATTATGGTGGGTTATAATTGTTTTACATATTTTTGGCTTTGGTTTCATGTAACAGAAGCTCAGTCATGAGAGTTTACAAAAAAAAGGAGGAAATTTACTGACATATAATGAAAATGGATAACGAGGAAGAATAAAATAGTCTAATAAGCCAGATTTCCTCTTTTACTCACTCTTGTGACAAAGCAGGAGGGAGTGGCAGTTGACAGCTTTAAAAAAGTCTGCATGATGAGGAAGAAGATTTTATAAAACAAAAGCAAGGTATTGCTAACAGAAGTAGTGGAGAGAGATACAAGGCAGGCAATTTTTTTTTTTAAATCCAGGGAAAGTTACATACATTAAGTGTAATGTTGATTTTGGTTTGCTGGTAGTTTATTTGGGATGTCCACATTTACATTAAATGACATTAGTCATTGATACTTTTCGTTCTAGCTTTCAAACTTTGCATAAATTTAATATAGCTGGACAGAGGAATCTCTGTATGTCTCCTCATATGTTCTTCATTCTCTGAAAAACATTATAGCGTAATAATCATGCTTAAAAGTATGAAAAACTCACATAAAGAATCCTCTGGGTCCATGATCTTCTGTAGAAGTAATTTCCTTCAAGATTATTGGTCCCTTTATGTCAAATATAGAGTCTATTTTAGCAATTCTATTTTCAAGAGCATTTATAGTATTTAATTTTTCAAATCAGTAAACAAGGAGTATAATGAGAAGTTTAAAGTGATAACATGAATCTATTCAAAATTAATTCAACCAGAAAGAGAATAAATACCAAAATTGTTAAATATTTACATATAGTCAATATTTTTTTACAAATTTACTTTATCTCCACTTCTTGTCTTTTAAGGCATATTTCCAAACATTAGTCCATTTTACTTTAAACCTTTTATTCTATGTATTGTCTGTTTTCTGGGTAATTATTTGTATTATGCATTTTTTGCAGGTATATCTGTTACGTCATGAGTTTAATGTTTAAGATTATGTCTTTTTTTCTTTATGAATAGTAGTGATATTTTAAGATATGAGTTCATTTGTGAATTCTTATTTAATGTTATTACATACTTCATTTTCCCTTCAACCTATTTTTTCTACAATATCCTTATGGCAGGTTTTAAATTTTAAACATTTAAAACTCATGTGAATAACATAGAGATACTACTTACTAAACAGAGATAAAACCATACTAGCATCATGTACATATTATTACTTTTTATTACCTAATATCTGATCCATGTTTTTAAATGTTCAGTAGATCCTGAAAATAAAATACATTTACTTCATTTGTAAAGAAATAGTTTGATTGTGTATCTATTAGTTAACTTGAATTTTATATTATGTAAGGTCCTATCTGTATTTATGTTGATTACCTGATTTGTCATAGACAAATTTGGTATTTGTTCCTCTGAATTTTTCTTTGAGTGTCAAAATATTTAGTATTATTGATGTTGTAGCTCTATTATTTTTACTTTTAATTATCACTATGTATTCATTATGGATTATAGTCATGAATACAAATTTACTTTCTCATTTAAATTATATCTTATATGATTTCTACTTCGTAAGGTGTTAGGGGTTAGATCATGTCTGCCTCCACCCCAAGATTCATATGTTGAAATCCTAATCACCAGTGCCTCAGAATGTAACCTTACTTAGAAATAGGGTCATGTAAATGTAATTAGTTAAGGTGATGCTGTAAGGGAGTAGGAAAGACCCCTTTTCTAATATGACTGAGTCCTTATAAAAGTGGGAAAGTTGGATCCAGGTAACATTCATAGGGACAGTGTCATGTGAAGAGACACAAGAAGGCATCCTTGTATAAGTGAAGGAACAACTAAGATCACCAGAAGTTAGGAGAAAGGCCCAGAACACATCTATCCCTAGAAAATTCCAAGGGAGTATGACCCTGCAAACATCTTGACTTTAGACTCTGGCCACCAAAACTGGGATACAGTAACTTTGTGTTTACCAAAACATATGGTTTGAGTTATTTTATTACCACACCTTAGGAAACCAGAACATAGAATAATAGTTCTGCCATTATTGCTTTTTCTGTTTGTTGTATTTTTAACTTATCTGATATGTAATATTCTAGATTCTTATTTGCAAACTTACTACATGATATAGACTTAGATGTTTCTTTTGTAAGTAGCATAAAATTGGAATTTCTTTCTCATAAAACAGGAGAGAAATTCAACCACTTATTCTTATTTGTTTTAAATTGGATGCTGATATCTTTTGCTTTGATGCTATTTGTTTATATATATATATTTTTAATTTTAAATTTATTTTGGTATCATTAATCTACAATTATATGAAGGATATTATGTTTAGTAGGCTCCTGGCTTCACTAAGTCCCCCCCACATACCCGTTCACAGTCACTGTCCATCAACATAGTAAGATGCTGTAAAATCACTACTTGGGTTCTCTGTGTTGCACAGCCCTCAGCGTACCCCCCCAAACTATACATGTTAATCATAACGCCCCCTTTCTTTTTTCCCGCCCTTATCCCTCCTGTCCCACATGTCCTCCCCAGTCCCTTTCCCTTTGGTAACTGTTAGTCCATTCTTGGGTTCTGTGACTCTGCTGCTGTTTTGTTCCTTCAGTTTTCTTTTGTTCTTATACTCCACATATGAGTGAAATCATTTGGTACTTTTCTTTCTCCGCCTGGCGTATTTCACTGAGCATAATAACATCTAGACCGATCCATGTTGTTGCAGAAGGTAGGATCTGTTTTTTCTTATAGCTGAGTAACATTCCATTGTGTATATGTACCACATCTTCTTTATCCATTCATCTACTGATGGACATTTAGGTTGCTTCTATATCTTGGCTATTGTAAATAGTGCAGTGATAAACATAGGGGTGCATCTGTCTTTTTCAAACTGGAGTGCTGCATTCTTGGGGTAAATTCCTAGAAGTGAAATTCCTGGGTCAAATGGTATTTCTATTTTGAGCATTTTGAGGAACCTCCATACTGCTTTCCACAATGGTTGAACTAATTTACATTCCCACCAGAAGTGTAGGAGGGTTCCCCTTTCTCCACAACCTCGCCAACATTTGTGGTTGTTTGTCTTTTGAATAGCAGCCATCCTTACTAGTGTGAGATGATATCTCATTGTGGTTTTAATGTGCATTTCTCTGATGACAAGCAATGTGGAGCATCTTTTCATGTGTCTGTTGTCCATCTGAATTTCTTCTTTAGAGAACTGTCTATTCAGCTCCTCTGCCCATTTTTAATTGGATTATTTACTTTTTGTTTGTTGAGGTGTATGAGCTCTTTATATATTTTGGATGTCAACCCTTTATCAGATCTGTCATTTATGAATATATTCTTCCATACTATAGAATACCTTTTTGTTCTATTGATGGTGTCCTTTGCTGTACAGAAGCTTTTCACCTTGATATAGTCCCATTTGTTCATTTTTGCTTTTGTATCCCTTTCCCGGGGAAATATGTTCAAGAAGAGGTCACTCTTGTTTATGTCTAAGAGATTTTTGCATATGTTTTTTTCTAAGAGTTTTATGGTTTCATGACTTACATTCAGGTCTTTGATCCATTTTGAATTTACTTTTGTGTATGGGGTTAGACAGTGATCCAGTTTCATTCTCTTACATGTAGCTGTCCAGTTTTGCCAGCACCATCTGCTGAAGAGACTGTCATTTCCCCATTGTATTTCCATGGCCCCTTTATCGAATATTAGTTGACCATATATGTTTGGGTTAATGTTTGGAGTGCCTATTCTGCTCCATTGGTGGCTCTGTTCTTGTGCCAGTACCAAATTGTCTTCATTACTGTGGCTTTGTAGTAGAGCTTGAAGTTGGGGAGTGAGATCCCCCCCACTTCATTCTTCCTTCTCAGGATTGCTTTAGCTATTCGGGGTCTTTGGTGTTTCCATATGAATTTTTGAAGTATTTGTTCCAGTTCATTGAAGAATGCTGTTGGTAATTTGATAGGGATTGCATCGAATCTGTATATTGCTTTGGGCAAAATGGCCATTTTGACGATATTAATTCTTCCTAGCCAGGAGCGCGGGATAAGTTTCCATTTGTTCGTGACCTCTTTAATTTCTTTTAAGAGTGTCTTGTAGTTTTCAGGGTATAGGTCTTTCACTTCCTTGTTTAGGTTAATTCCTAGGTATTTTATTCTTTTTGATTCTATTGTGAATGGAATTGTTTTCCTGATTTCTCTTTCTATTAGTTTATTGTTAGTGAATAGGAAAGCCACAGATTTCTGTGTGTTAGTTTTGTATCCTGCAACTTTGCTGAATTCCGGTATTAGCTCTACTAGTTTTGGAGTGGAGTCTTTAGGGTTTTTTATGTACAATATCATGTCATCTGCAAATAGTGACAGTTTAACTTCTTCTTTACCAATCTGGATTCCTTGTATTTCTTTGTTTTGTCTAATTGTCATGGCTAGGATCTCTAATACTATGTTGAATAACAGTGGGGAAAGTGGACATCCCTGTCTTGTTCCTGATCGCAGAGGAAAAGCTTTCAGCTTCTCACTGTTAAGTATAATGTTGGCTGTGGGTTTATCATATATGGCCTTTATTATATTGAGGTACCAGCCCTCTATACCCATTTTGTTGAGAGTTTTTATCATGAATGGATGCTGAATTTTGTCGAATGCTTTTTCAGCATCTATGGAGATGATCATGTGGTTTTTGTCTTTGTTTTTGTTTATGTGGTGGATGATGTTGATGGATTTTCGAATGTCGTACCATCCTTGCATCCCTGGGATGAATCCCACTTGGTCATGGTGTATGATCCTTTTGATGTATTTTTGAATTCGGTTTGCTAATATTTTGCTGAGTATTTTTGTATCTACGTTCATCAGGGATATTGTCTGTAGTTTTCTTTTTTTGTGGTGTGTTTGCCTGGTTTTGGTAGTAGGGTGATGTCAGCTTCATAGAATGAGTTTGGGAGTATTCCCTCCTCTTCTATTTTTTGGAAAACTTTAAGGAGAATGGGTATTATGTCTTCTCTGTATGTCTGATAAAATTCCGAGGTAAATCCTTCTGGCTCGGGGGTTTTGTTCTTTGGTAGATTTTTGATTACCGCTTCAATTTCTTTGCTGGTAATTGGTCTGTTTAGATTTTCTGTTTCTTTCCTGGTCAGTCTCAGTCTTGGAAGGTTGTATTTTTCTAGGAAGTTGTCCATTTCTCCTACGTTTCCCAGCTTGTTAGCATATAGGTTTTCATAGTACTCTCTAATAAATCGTTGTATTTCTGTGGGTTCCGTCGTGATTTTTCCTTTCTCGTTTCTGATTCGGTTGATGTGTTTTGACACTCTTTTCCTCTTAATAAGTCTGGCTAGAAGCTTATCTATTCTGTTTATTTTTTCTAAGAACAAACTCTTTGTTTCATTGATTTTTGCTATTGTTTTATTCTTCTCAATTTTATTTATTTCTTCTCTGATCTTTATTATGTCTCTCATTCTGCTGACCTTAGGCCTCATTTGTTCTTCTTTTTCCAATTTCGGTACTTGTGACATTAGACCATTCATTTGGGACTGTTCTTCCTTCTTTAAATATGCCTGGATTGCTATATGCTTTCCTCTTAAGACTGCTTTTGCTGTATCCCACAGTAGTTGGGCTTTGTGTTGTTGTTGTCATTTGTTTCCATATATTGCTGGATCTCCATTTTGATTTGGTCTTTGATCCATTGATTATTTAGTAGCATGTTGTTAAGCCTCCATGTGTTTGTGAGCCTTTATGCTTTCTTTGTACAATTTATTTCTGGTTTTATGCCTTTGTGGTCTGAAAAGTTGGTTGGTAGGATTTCAATCTTTTGTAATTTACTGAGCTCTTTTTGTGGTCTACTATGTGGTCTATTCTGGAGAATGTTCCATGTGCACTTGAGAAGAATGTGTGTCCTGCTGGTTTTGGATGTAGAGTTCTGTAGATGTCTTTTAGGTCCATCTGTTCTAGTGTGTTGTTCAGTGCCTCTGTGCCCTTACTTATTTTCTGTCTGGTGGATCTGACCTTTGGAGTGAGTGGTGTGTTGAAGTCTCCCTAAATGAATGCATTGCATTCTATTTCCTCCTTTAATTCTGTTAGTACTTGTTTCACATATGTTGGTGCTCCTGTATTGGGTGCATATGTATTTATAATGGTTATATCCTCTTGTTGGACTGAGCCCTTTATCATTATGTAATGTCCTTCTTTATCTTTTGTTACTTTCTTTATTTTTAAGTCTGTTTTGTCTGATACTAGTGTTGCAAAACCTGCTTTTTTCTCTCTGTTGTTTGCATGAAATATCTTTTTCCATCCTTTGACTTTAAGTCTGTGCATGTCATTGGGTTTGAGGTGAATCTCTTGTAAGCAGCATATGAATGGGTCTTGCTTTTTATCCGTTCTATTACTCTGTGTCTTTTGATTGGTGCATTCAGTCCATTTACATTTAGGGTGATTATTGAAAGGTATGTACTTATTGCCATTGCAGGCTTTACGTTGTGGTACCAAAGGTTCAAGGTTAGCTTCTTTACTATCTTACTTTCTAACTTAACTCTCTTATTGAGCTATTATAAACATGGTCTGTTGATTCTTTATTTCTCTTCCTTCTTATTCCTCCTCCTCCCTTCTACATATGTTGGATGTTTTGTTCTGAGCTCTTTTTAGGAGTGCTCCCATCTAGAGCAGTCCCTGTAAGATGCCCTGTAGAGGTGGTTTGTGGGAGGCAGATTCCTTCAACTTTTGCTTGTCTGGGAATTGTTTAATCTCTCCTTCATATGTAAATGATAGTCGTGCTGGAAACAATATTCTTGGTTTGAGGTCTTTCTGTTTCATTGCATTAAGTATATCATGCCATTCTCTTCTGGCCTGTAGGGTTTCTGTTGAGAAGTCTGATGATAGCCTGATGGGTTTTCCTTTATAGGTGACCTTTTTTTTCTCTCTGGCTGCCTTTAATACTTTGTCCTTGTCTTTGATCTTTGCCATTTTAATTATTATGTGTCTTGGTGTTGCCCTCCTTGGATCCCTTGTCATGGGAGTTCTGTGTACCTCTGTGGTCTGAGACGCTATTTCCTCCCCAAGTTTGGGGAAGTTTTCAGCAATTATATCTTCAAAGACTCTTTCTATCCCCTTTTCTCTCTTCTTCTTCTTCTGGTACCCCTGTAATGTGGATATTGTTCCGTTTCGATTGGTCACACAGTTCTCTTAATATTCTTTCATTCCTGGATATCTTTTTATCTCTCTCTGCATCAACTTCTCTGCCTTCCTGTTCTCTGTTTTCTAGTCCATTAATGGTCTCTTGAATTTCGTTCATTCTGCTTTGAAGTCCTTCCAGAGATTGTTTTATTTCTATATTCTCCCTCCTTAGTTCTTGCATATTTCTCTGCAAGTCCATCAGCATGGTTATGACTTTTGTTTTGAATTCTTTTTCTGGAAGATTGGTTAAATCTATCTCCCCAGGTTCCTTCTCAGGGGAAGATGTAGAAGATGTCAAAGATGTCTGGGTTAGTCTTGTCTGGATCAAATTTTTTTGCCTTTTCATGTTGATAGGTGCAATGGTGAGCTATTGACTTGTCTGTCAGCTGTGAGAGCCAAGAGTTTCCACTTGCTCCTGGCCTTTCTTTACTGGGACAACTGCGACCCCTAGTGGCCTGTGTTGGCAATTGCGTGTAGACTGGGTCTCTGTATATTGCCCAGCTGGTATGGAGGAAGCTCCCTTGCTGTGGGCGTGGCCAGCCTCAGGCTGCTGCTCTGCTATGGCGGGGCCCCGGAGGGGTAATGGGTGGGGGGCTGTTTGGCCTTTTACCTCTGTGAGGGGTCTCAGAGCTGTTGCCCAGGGGGTTTGTGCACCCAGAGTTCCCTGGAATTTCCAGCTGCTGGGCTGTGACCCGGGTTGCTTCTGTCCAGATGTGGGGTCCCTGTCCCTTTAAGACTTTCAGAAAGCACTCGCTTTTCTTTGTCCTAGGGGCGCCGGCTGTGGGACCCACTCACAGGTCTTACTGTCCTCCTTCCCTAGTTTCCAGCACCCCACGCATCCACTGTGTGTCTGCGCTCTGGTGCAGATGGCCAAGGCTGGGTTTTAGCAGTCCTGGGCTCCCTCTCCCACCCGCTCCAACTCCTCTCGTCCCGCCAGTAGCTGGGGTGAGGGGCCTCGGGTTCCGCTGGGCTTCGGCTTCTATCTTACCCCTTCACCAGGTGCTGGGTTCTTGCAGGTGTGGATGTAGTCTGACTGTTGTCCTGTGTCTTCTGGTCTCTCTTTTAGGGATAGTTGTATTTGTTGTATTTTCAAAAATATATATGTTTTTGGGAGGAGATTCCCATTGTCCTACTCATGCTGCCATCTTGGCTCCGCCTATTTGTTTTTATTTTTGTATAACTCAGTGTACAGTTGGTAGATATCTTCTTCCAAATTGGTTTGATCACTATATAAAATGTTTTTCCTTTATAAAAATATGGACTTAAAATTTTCTATCAAAAGTAAAAAAAACAAAGAATAAGTTTTGATTTTCCATCATAATAAATTATTTCCCTTGCTCTTCCTAATATTTTCCCTAATAATTTCCCCTTCTTTCTACTATTTGTTGGCTTTTTAGAAATGTATAGCCTAATATTATCATACTCATATTATTTTACTTCAGTTATATTTATAAGTTGCTTTTAATTTTATAACTACTAATTGTGTTAATTATTCTTCACTAATTTATAAATACACATACTTTTGTAGACACTGCCCCATTTCTCTATGGTATTAATTCCTCCAATTTATATTGTTAATTTTGATGCTTTCTGATTGGATTAGAATTCTCTAAGCACTTTCATATTTTTCTGAGCTCACTCATAGTTGAGAATGTTATTATGTCAGAATTGAACAAAAGTAATAAGTTAACCAAGTCTTGGTCATGGTTGTGGCTGACTCCCAGTAAGTTCTCCCAGAAGTAAATGGGTTTACATTAACAGAGCCTGGCTTTCTGATAATAGGGAAATGTTGAATGACTAGCTTTTTTCATAAATATTTATAGAATTCTGACTATGTGCTAGGCTAAAGAGATGATAATAAAAAAATAGGTAAAAATTATAATTGCTAAGAAATGATAGGGAGAAAAATAACACAATGAAGGGGATAACTGTAGATGCTGTCATCTTAAATAGAGAGGTTGAAGAGGTCCCAAGGAGGGAACAGCCTTTGAACAAAGACCTGAAAGGGACAAGGCAACCTGAAAGCAGGACATGCCAGGCAGCAGACAACACAGTTGGTGTGCTTCAGAACACCTGGGAGCCAGACTGGCTGGGGGAAAGGAAGGTAAGGTGATAGTGGTGTGAAATAAGGCTGGAACGTTAAAGGATTGAAGTTTTAGGACAGTAAAGGTTTGGTGGGACTTCAGCTTTTTTAATCTCCACGAGATAGAGGACTTTGCAGTGAGAAGAAACATGACCTTAGTTTCAAATCTACTGTTTTGAGACTAGAGTGTAGGGGGACATATACAGAATGTAGATCAATTAAAGTCCTAATAAAATTATACCAATGATAGGGGGAGTCTAGTAACCATAATGTTGTTCAAGTAATTGTACATTAACGATACCAAAAAAAAAAATTATACCAATGAGATTATTGAGTATTTAATGGTGGTTTTCCCCACAGTAGTAACTCTGGAGGGACAGAGGGAAGGGAAATTAGCTGAGTTTGGGATATCAGGTGTAATAAGAAAGGAAAGGCAAGGAGAAAACTAAAGTTTGGAGCCTGAGTAACTAGAAGATGTAGTTGTATTTATCAAAATGAAGGAAATTAGAAATAATACATCAGAAGGGAGATTACATTAGCGTGCTATTTACGTTAACTTTTTAGATATTTATTAGACATCCAAGTAGTGTGGATTACCATTTGGATAGTTGATTTTCAGGTTGAGAAAGTTAAAATTTGACATTATTTGGAATGAACATAAATTCAGAACAGAAGAAATCTGTTTTCTGAGCTTTGAGATATTTTATTTAATAAGTAGGAAAGATGGGGAAAGTCCATAAAGAGACTGGAAATAGAGGCTAACTGAAGAAGAAAATATCTGGAGGGAGTTCTGAAAGCTAGATGAAGAAAATGATTGAAGGAGTTGCAAGTGGCCACCGTCAAATGTTGTTTCTAAGTCAGGGTGGACAAACGTTAAGAACCAACATTAAATTTAGCAAAGAGGAGGTTGCTGTTGACCACAACAGTAGCAGTCATATGGATAACTGGAGTCATGTGGTTTATTGGAGAGAGTCCATGTGAGAATAAAAGGAGTATACTGGAGGCAGAGAAGATAAGCAAGTTCTATAAGGGGTTTTGTTCTAAAAGGTAACAGAGAAATAGAGGAATATGTAGACAGGAATGTATACTCAGACTTATTTTTATTTTATTTTAAATATTAGAAAATTAACAGTATGATTAAATGCTGATGAGAGGGATGTATCATAGGAAATAATTGATGATGTTGGTCTTAAAGAGAATTGCTAAAAGCAATGTATTTGAGTGGTTGACACATGTGAGAATACGTGCCCAGGCAGACTGTCATTATTAAGGGACACAGATACTTTGTCTGAAGGAAATG